>NW_017732132.1:579688-607236 GCF_001890085.2 Hipposideros armiger | reverse complement strand
TTGTAAATGGGATTGATTTCCTGATTTCTTCTTCTGATAGTTTATTATTGGTGTATACAAATGCAACTGATTTCTGAATGTTAATTTTGTATCTTGCTACCCTACTAAATTCATTTTTCAGTTCCAACAGTTTTTTGGCGGAGTCTTTGGGATTTTCGATATATAGTATCATGTCATCTGCACATAATGACAATTTTTACTTCCTCCTTTCCAATTTGGATGCCTTTTATTTCGTTTTCTTGTCTGATTGCTGAAGCCAGAACTTTCAGAACTATGTTGAATAGAAGTGGTGAAAGTGGGCAGCCTTGTCTTGTTCCTGATTTTAAGGGGAACGCTTTTAGCCTTCCCCCATTGAGTACGATGTTTGCTGTGGTCTTATATATGGCCTTTATTATATTGAGATATGATCCCACTATTCCCATTTTGCTAAGAGATTTATCATAAATGGCTGCTGGATTTGTCAAATGCTTTTTCTGCATCTATTGATATAATCATGTGATCTTTATTTTTCATTTTGTTAATGTGATGTATTATGTTAATTGATTTGCAGATATTGAACCATACTTGAATACCAGCAATGAATCCCTCTTGATCATGGTGTATGATCTTTTTAATGTGACGCTGAATTCAGTTTGCTAGTATTTTGTTGAGGATTTTTGCATCTATGTTCATTAATTAGTGATATCGGCCTGTAGTTTTCTTTTTTTGTAATATCTTTGTCTGATTTAGGGATCAGAGTAATAGTGGCCTCATAAAATGTGCTTCAGAGCCTTCCCTCCTTCTGTATTTTTTGGAATAGTTTGAGGAGAATAGGTATTAGTTCTTTTTTGAATGTTTTGTAAAATTCGCCTGTGAAGACATCTGGTCCAGGACTTTTGTTTCTTGGAAGCTTGTTGATTAATGACACAATTTCTTTGGTAGTAATCAGTCTGTTCAGAGTTTCTGTTTCTTCTTGGTTCTGACTTGGTAGATTGTATGCTTCTAGAAATTTATTCATTTCTTCCAGATTGTCAAATTTGTTGGCATATAGTTGCTCGTAGTATTTTCTTACAATTTCCCGTATTTCTGTGGCATCTGTTGTCACTTCCTCGCTTTCATTTCTGATTTTATTAATTTGTGTCATCTCTCTCTTTTATTTTGGTGAGTCTGTCTAAGGGTTTGTCAATTTTGTTTATCTTTTCAAAAACCAGCTCTTGGTTTCATTGATCTTTTGTATTGTTTTCCTGGTCTCTATTTCATTTATTTCTGCTCTGGTCTTTATTATTTTCTTCCTTGTACTCCCTTTGGGCTTGTTTTGCTGTTCTTTCTCCAGTTCCCTTAGGTGTAAAGATAGTCTGTTGATATGAGATTGTTCTTCTTTCTTTAGATAGACCTGCATTGCTATGAATTTTCCTCTTAGGACTGCTTTCCCTGCATCCCATAGATTTTGATTTGTTGTGTTTTCACTGTCATTTGTCTTGAGATAGCTTTTGATTTCTTCCTTAATCTCAGTTTTGATCCAGTTGCTATTTAGTAGCATGTTATTCAGCCTCCATGTATTTGTGTTTTCCAGGTTTCTTTTAATAATTGATTTCTAGTTTTATAGCATTGTGGTCAGAGGAGATGCTTGATATGATTTCACTCTTCTTAAATGTATTGAGACTGGTTTTGTGTCCTAACATGTGGTCTATCTTGGAAAATGTTCCATGTGCACTTGAGAGAAATGTATATTCTGTTGCTTTGGGGTGAAATTCTCTAAAAATATCAATTAAATCCAGCTGGTCTAAAGTGTCATTTAAGACCACTGTTTTTGTGTTGAATTTGTGTCTGGAGGATCTGTCCATTGGTGACAACGGAGTGTTGAAGTCCCCTACTACGATAGTGTTGCTGTTGATCTCTGTCTTTATGTCTGTCAAAATCTGTTTTGTATATTTAGGAGCTCCTATGTTGCGTGCATAGATATTTACTAGGGTTATGTCCTTTTGTTGAATCGATCCTTTTATTATTATGTATTGCCCTTCTTTGTCTTTTATTGTAGTCTTCATTTTAAAGTCTATTTTGCCTGAAATAAGTATTGCTTCTCCCGCTTTTTTCTCTTTTCCACTTGCGTGAAATGTCTTATTCTATCCCTTTACTTTCAGTCTGTGTGTGTCTTTTGATCTGAGATGAGTCTCTTGTAAACAGCATATGCATGGGTCCTGTATTTTTATCCACTCAGCCACTCTATGTCTTTTGATTGGAGCATTTAATCCATTCACATTTAAAGTGATTATTGATAGGTGCATATTTATTGTCATTTTGTTATTTGTATTTCTGATCTTCCGGGGTTAGCTTGTTTTCCCCTTCTTCTGTTTAAAAAAGCCCCTTTAGCATTTACTACAATGCTGGCTTCGTGGTGATGAATTCCTTATGTTTATTCTTTTCTGAGAAGCTCTTTATCTCTCCTTCAATTTTACGCGATAATCGTGCTGGGTAGAGCAATCTTGGTTGTGAGCCTTTATTTTGTGTCACTTTTAATATTTCCTGCCACTCCCTTCTGGCCTGCAGAGTTTGTGTAGAAAAGTCAGCTGTTAATCTTATAGGTGTTCCTTTGTATGTAACCTGCTATCTTTCTCTTGTTGCTTTCAGGATCCTGTCTTTGTCTTTAACCCTTGCCATTTTTACTATGATGTGTCTTGGTGTGGATCTGTTTGAGTTCAGCTTGTTTGGAACTCTCTGCACTTCCTGGGCTTGTATATCGATTCCCTTCACCAGGGTCAAGAAGTTTTCAGTCATTATTTCTTCAAATACATTCTCGATCCCTTGCTTCTTCTCTTCTCCTTCTGGTATTCCTATGATGCGAATGTTGTTGTGCTTGATATTGTCCCACAGGTCTCTTAAACTATTTTCATTGTTTTTTCTTTTTTTGTTCCAAGTGGGTGAGTTCTGCTACTTTGTCTTCTAAATCACTGATCCGACCCGCTGCTTCATCTAATCTACTGGTGATTCCTTCAAGTGTGTTCTTCATTTCAGTTATTGTATTCTTTAGTTCTAACTGGTTGTTTTTTATGATTTCTGTATCCTTCTTTATGTCCTCCTTAAGTTCCTGAAACATTCTTATCATCAGTGTTCTAATCTCTGTCTCTGAAAGGTTGGATACCTCTGTTTCATTTAGTTACATTTCTTGAGGTTTCTTCTGGTCTTTTATTTGGGACATGTTTCTTTGTTTCTTCATTCTGGCTGTCACTCTGATTGCTTTGATGTATCAGATCACTTAGAAAGACAAAAAATGGGGGGAAGGGGCCCCCTCCTGCTTTAGTCTGCAGACCACTTGCTCAGCAATAAAGAGATTCTGGGCCTCAGCACCGGCTGTTGGGGGGAGGGGCTCAGTGCATCATTCGTGGACCTCCCTTTAGACTTGAAGTAAGCTTCCCCCAATTAGTTGCTGTGTGTTCTGGAATGTGCTCACCACCAAAAATCCTCATAGATTATCGCAGGGTGTCTGCCACTGCAAAAAACCCTCTGTGGCCTGCGGAGGTAGGAGCCAGGGACCAGGGACTCAGGGTACCCCTGGCAACACAGCTCTAGGTGGGTGTGGCAGGCGCCCAAGGCACCTCAGGATGTGGTCAGTGGCCCCCACCAGGTAGGAGCAGCATGGACTCCTGCATCGGCAGCCAGCCCACACATACTAGCCTGGAAAGCCCTGGCTGAATCACACAGGAGCACAGCTCACAGCCCTACACACCCAGTAAATCTCCCTGTCTCAGCCTGTCCCAATCAGCTCCTCGAAAATCAGGCCGAGTAGCCTGACATCCAGTCACCACCCAGGAAACTCTGCACGTGCAGTGCAGATATCAGGGACCTAAGGCGAGTTGCACACTTCTGGGTCCCAATAAGCAGACTGTTGGAGTTGGAGCATGCCCCACAGGCATTTCCCTGGCTATGCAGCACAAGCAGTACAGAGGGTGGGGATCCATGGCCGCATACGCACACATGCATACACACACACATGCACTCCTGCACCAATTCCAGCAGACCAATGCAGTCCCAGACCTGAGCCTCTGTGGGAGGGCCCAGCCCTGAAAATATGGTGGCCTCCTGTGCACTACTCGTGTGCAAGCGCCACACCAGGGGAACAATGGTCCCAAAAACCTCCAGCTCCCACGTCAAAGGCACTCAGCTCAGCCCTTCCTGTAGGCTCCTGTGCCCCGCTCACAAAGCCACTCCCTCCACCAGGAATGGGTGAGTGCTCACCAATGAGTGAGTCGGTTTTCCGACTCCACTGGTTCTCCAGCTGCCCTCAGCCTCACCGAGTTGAGCAAAGAGAGTCCTCACCATTTTCTACTTCCAGCTCTCGTAGAACTCCTCTTCCTGGCAAAGTAACTCTGGGGTGGTGAGCGTGGTGTGGGGCCGGAGGGTCTTGCTCCCAACTGGAGATGCCTCCCCACCACTGAGGTGTCCCTCACGAGGTTTGCCCTCTCTCATCTCTGCCCCTCCTACCAGACTTGATGTGGCCTCCTCTTTAAGTCCTTTGTTTAGAGGTACTGCTCATCTAGGGCCCAGGGAACTTCCGAGGTTGAATATCTTATAAATTATTTGTAATCTTGGTGTGATCCTGGGAGGCAGTCGGCACAGCATCTGTCTATTCTGTCATCTTACCAGAAATCCTAAAAATATTTTGCACACCAAAGGTAACAATCAACAAAATGAAAAGACAGCCTACTGAATGGGAGAAGATATTTGCCTATGATATGCCTGATAAGGGGTTAATATCCACAATTTATGTTTAAAAACCTCATACAACTCAACACCAATCCAATAAACAAACAATCCAATTAAAATATGGCAGAGGGCCTGAATAGACATTTCTCCTAAAAGGACATTCATGTGGACAGTAGACATATGAAAAGATGCTCAATGTCACTAATTATCAGAGAAATGTAAATTAAAACCAAAATGAGATATCTCCTCACACCTCTCAGGATGGCTATCATCAATAAATCAATTAAAAAGTGTTGGTGAGGGCCGGCCGAGTGGCGCGATGGTTGAGAACTCGCTTGGGATGCCAGAGGGCCCCGGTTCGGATCCCACATGTGAGGGCCAGTGACACTGCCCTCCACAGCTAAGATGCTGAACAACAGCTCAACCTGGAGCTGGGCTGCCATGAGTCGCCGGCGACGGCGTGGGCTGCAGTCCCTGTGGCAGTGGGTTGCCATGGGCTACCGTGTGTGGCCAGAAGCCAGCGTGAACGGCCAGCAGCCGCAGTGAGCGGCCGTCCAGAGGCTGGCGACTGATCTGCCTCGCCAGAGAAGAGCGCAATGATGGTGCCAACTTGGGCCAGTGAAGCAACGTCCTCCACAACTAGATTGAAGAACAAAAAACGACAGCAACTTGTCTGTTCCCCTTTCCCCAATTCCCCAGCACTGTTCCCATCCCCCAATTCCCCAATTAAAAAAAATCTTTAAAAAAAAAGTGTTGGTGAGGATGCAGAGGAAAGGGAACCTTCATGCACTGTTGGTGGGATTTCAAAGTGGTACATCCACTGTGGAAAACAGTTTGGGGGTTCATTGAAAAATTAAAAATAGAACTACCTTATGGCCCAGTAATTCCACTTCTGGGTATTTATCCAAAGAAATCCAAAACACTAATTCAAAAATATATATGCATCCCTATGTTCACTGTAGTGCTATTTACAGTAACCGAAATATGGAAGTGGCCCATCAATAGACAATTGGATAAAGAAGTAGTACATATATACAATGGAATGTTGTTCAGCTATTAGATGAATGAAAATTTATCTTTTCAACAATATGGATGGACCTCGGCGGTTTATGTTAAGTGAAATAAGTCAGACTGAGAAAGACAAATACCATATGATCTCTCTTACATGTGGAACCTGACAAACAAAAATAAACAAACAAACATAACAGAAATAGAGTCATAGATACAGAGAAGAAACTGATGGTTGCCAGAGTGAAGGGGGTTTGAGGAGCTGGGTGAAAAAGGTGAAGAGATTAAGAAATAGAAATTGGTAGTTACAAAATAGTCATGGGGATGTAAAGTACAACATAGAAAATATAGTCAATAATGTTACAATAACTATGTAAAGTTTCAAGGGGTGTGCTAGAAGAATCAGGAGGACACTGCATAAATTATATAAATGTCTAACACTAATGCTATACACTTGAAACTAATATAAAATAATATTGAATGTCGAGTGTAACTGAAAAAACAAGTAAATAAAAAAAGAAAGTCTCAGTAAGCAATTAGCCAAAATAAAAGCATCCATATTGGAAAAGAAGTAAAACTATTTTTATTTCAGATTACACAGTCTTATACAGTCCAACCTTGGATTGTGAGTAACGTGGTTTGCTAGTATTCCACAAGATGAGCAAACATTTCTAATACATTTTGACATGGTAAACAAGCGATGTCTTGCAATATGAGTAGTTTGTTTCTGGAATGAATTATGCTCACAAACCAAGTATTACTGTATATTGAAAATCCTAAGGGAATGCCTCCAAATAAATCTATAGAACTAAAAAATGAGTTTGTCAAAATGCAAAGGATCAATATAAAAATATTATTTATGATTCTATACACTAGCAACGAACAATCCAAAAATGAAATTAAGAAAAAAATTTTATTCACAATAAGTTCAAAAAAATACTTAGGAATAAATTTAGTAAGTAAATTTACTTGAAAGAAAATACAATATTTATACTCTGAAAACTTCAAGATATTGAACAAAAATTAAAGAAGACCTAAATAAGTGGAAAGATATTCTACACTAACGGATATGAAGATGTAATGTCAAGATGACAATACTTCCCAAATTGATCTAAGATCCAATATAATCCCTCTCAAAATCCCAGCTGTCATCTTTGCTGGTAAATTAATCCTAAAATTCATATGGAACTTTAAGGGACCCAGAATAGCCAGTACAAATTGGAAAAAGAAAGAAAGGAAGTTGTAGGACTCATACTTTTCTATTTCAAAACTTGCTACAAAGTTAACCCTCCATCAGGCGCAGCTGATCTCACAGATTCATTGCACACAAATTTTTAAATATCTAACAGTTAGCTTAAGTATTGCGATGCATCACTTTTGTATCTTTCCCCTCTACTGTAACCTATCACCAGTTGTGTTTGTGACTTGATACAGTAAAGACGTATTTCATAGTGGCATTTTTAATCTCACAGATTTGTTGCAATATTTGAGATATTTTTTTATATTTTCTCAACAGGTTTTTTGTATAGTACTATCCTTTCAGACATTCCAGAAAGAGATTGTAAGTATAGTTTTATTATTGAAACAGTAATTAGGTACTTTATTTTCTAATTAACTTGACAGTCCATTGCATCTGTTTAGGATAATATTTTTCCTTTGTAGGTTTTACCTTCTAAAATGGCTCAACTTCAAAGATTTTATAATCCAGATGACCCAAAAGATGCTGAGATATTGCTACAGATGTTGATGGGGTCTGATAATGATGAAAATGAACTTGAATTTGAAGACAAAAGTGACATAGATGGTGAAGATCAAGTTGAAGAATGAGACCAAAATTCTGACATTGAGCAAGAAAGTTCTCCTTCAGGAAGTTATCAAGAAAATAGTAATGAAGAAATAGATGAATATTTTATTGAGAAAGATAAATATAAGTGGCATTAATGCACAAGTTCTATACCTAGAGAATGGAAATGAAGTTTAAAAAAAAAGACGTTTATCTTTGAAACAGTTGAGTAAGAAATTGGTAGCCGAAAATATGAACCAAAGAGCCGCAAAAAATAGGGGAATTCCTTCACTTCTCCAAAAGGTGTAGAAGTTTACCATACCTGCTGTCAAAGTTCAAGCAGAAGAGCCTGAGGCCACCACTTTGTCAAACAAAAGGAAACGGTATGCACCTTGCATAGGAAACAAAAGTATTCCAAATACTTCTGTAAACTTTGCAAACAATTTTTGTGCTTAGAACATGTGACAATGATGTGTGAACATTGTTTCAACTCGAAATTCGATGGCAGTGAAGCTGATGAGCAATCAGATTAGTTTTTGGTTTTTTATTAAATGACAAGTTTTGTTTTAGTTTTATGTTTTGAATTTATGTTGATTTTTATACTGAATTTATGTAATAAACATACTATTTTTACTTTGTGGCAAATTAAAATTTCATTCTGAATAAATAATAAGCATGCTTACACGTTTTTTCATTCCTTTTCAATTTAAATAAATAAATGTCATACACGCATCTAAGAGATGCATTGCTCTTGAACTTGTAACTTTTGTATTGTGCCCAATGGAGGATTAATTAAGACACTGTGGTATTGGCATAAGGATAGACATATTCAGATCAATGGTATAGAATTGAGAGTCCAGAAACAAACACAGTTAAAGTTAACTGATTTTTGACAACGATTTCAAGAAATGTCAATGGAGAAAGAGTAATCTTATCAACCTATGATGCTGGGTCAACTGGATATCAACATACACACACAAGAAATGAAGTTGGATGTCTTTTTTACAGCATACACAAAAACTAACTCAAATAGATCATAGATTTAAAAATAAGAGCTAAAATTATAAAACTCTTAGGTGAAAACACAGGAGTAAATCTTCATGACTTTGGTTTAGGCAAAACCTTCTTAGATATGAAAGCAAAAAGCACAAGAAACAAAAGAAAAAATAGGCAAATTGGACAACATCAAAATTAAAAACTTTTGTGCTTCAAAGGACACCATCAGGAAAATGAAAAGACAATCCACAGAATGATAGAAAAAATTTCAAATCATGTGTCTGATGAGGTACTTGTTTGGAGAACATAGAAAGAACTATTACAAATCATAACATTAGACAAACAACCTAATTGGAATATGGGGAAAGAACCATGTTTTAATTTACAATATATAAAAGGACACTTCTCTGAAGAAATGCAAATGGCCAACAAGCACATAAAAACATGCTCAACATCATTAACTATCAAGGAAATGCAAATAAAAATACAATGAGATACCACTTCATTTACACTAAAATGGCTATAATAAAAACAAATAAATGACAGACAACACTAAAACAGAGAATAGCAAGTGTTGATAAGTATATGGAGAAATTGGAATTCTTATATATCACTGGTGAGAATGTAAAATCATCCAATCACTTTGGAAATCAATTTGACCATTCCTAGAAATGTTGAACATAGAGTTACCAGATAATCCAGAAATATTAATATATCCTAGGCATTTACCAAAGAGAAGTGAATGCATGGTACACATAAAAACTTGTACACCAATGTTCATAGCAGCATTACTCATGATCGCTAAAATGTGGAAACAACCCAAATGCTATCTACTGATAGATAAAATATTGTATATCAATACAGTGGAATATTATTTGATAATAAAAAGGAGTAAAATACTGATACACACTACAACATAGATGAACCTTAAAGATATTAGGCTAAATAAAAGAAAGCAGGCAAAAAGATGTCATATTATATGATTCCATTTATATGAAATGCCCTGAATAGATAAGTCTTTGGATACAGAAAGTAGGTTACTGGTTGCTTAGGACTGGAAATGATCGGGAGGAAATGGGGAGTAACTTCAAATGGGAATGAGATTTCTCTGTGAGCTGATAAAATTTTTCTAATATTGATTGTTATGTGGTATAATGCTAAAAATGATTGAATTGTGCACTTCAAGTGAACAAATCATGTGGTATGTGAATTGTATCTCAGTAAGGCTATCTTTTTAATAAGATAGACATACAGAGGCCAGTTATTCAATTCTTGACCCATCACAGGTAGAATAATCATTTCATTATTATGCAACATCACACTGTTTAAATTGCCTCAATGAAATAATTTTTCCTGATATGTTTGAAATTATTCAGATATAATGTGTGAAGATACAACAGTTAAACTGTACAAGCAGGGATTCTGTTTTCTAGATAATGTAAAACAAAACAACAACAGAAAGCACTGGCCTCACTCTGTCTCACCATCACTGAGTATTCTTTTCATTGTTGTTTTCTAAACCTTTGTCAACTACTAGGTAAAAAATAATACCTTTTTTTACGTTTTTTGCATTTTTTACTAGTGAGCTAAAACATTTTCCCTAATGTCCATTAATAGATTATTTGAATATATTTTTGCAATTTGAAATGCTATAGTCACAGGTTTTTTAAAGTTTCTTTGTAGTTGTGCTTTTATCATATATTTAATATTGCATCTTGCTTTAAAAAATGTAATAGATTACTGTAAAGACCATTTTGTATGCAATTTAAAATAAACTTAATTTTAGTAGCTATATAAAAGTCTTCCAGTGACTATATAATAGCTTACTGAGTGATTTCCTTGATGCTGAATAGATTATCTTTGTTGTGTTTTCACACACACACACACACACACACACACACACACACACCAGCAATGCTAACAACACACTTCATATGAAATCATGTCCACATTTAGGTTATTTATGTGGAAAGATG
Organism: Hipposideros armiger; assembly: GCF_001890085.2. Taxonomy (NCBI): domain Eukaryota; kingdom Metazoa; phylum Chordata; class Mammalia; order Chiroptera; family Hipposideridae; genus Hipposideros; species Hipposideros armiger. The sequence continues at coordinate 596,793 of NW_017732132.1, read as the reverse complement.
ACCAGAAATAGAAATGCTGATGCTAAAATATGAGCCATATCTTGGTGCTTGACACAACTTATTTTCCAAAATGCTTGTATTAATTTATACTCCTTTGTTTCTCAAACACTTTGAGCATTTTGTGCTCTACCCTTTAAAAAGGAAAACATATGTCTAGTCTTCATGCCCAAGAAAATCAGCTAGTCCAAGAAACCTGTGAAAGAGGCATGTGATACTCGGTTGTCTGGCCACTGGGTGGTCGGCAATTTCACAACATACTTTGCTCCACATGGTGCCCACACTGTACTGCTTAAAGCCTGGCTTCTGGGAACCACCAGTCTCAGGACACAATGTGTCTTCTGTGGGGCACGGGTTTTGGACACCTGCTTCCACAGGGGTGTTAGAAACAAGGAACACATTTTCCAGTGGCCTGGTAGCTTGAGGCAGGGTACCAAAGCAAGTCATGGTATTGTATTACACATACAAACAAAGTGAGAGACACAGGGACCTTCTCCCAGATTATTCTTAAATCTGTACTTGGCATCTCCTGCCACATTCCCCATGGTCAAGGAGCAGAGAGAAGAAAAATTCAACCATGCATTTTACTGCAGGGTCGCCCTAGAGAGTGGGTCAAGTCAATGTTAACCAAAGGGAAACAGCCTTCTACCCAGAGAGAGAGAGTTTACACTAAGAGAGAGTTCAGCCCATTTTCTGCAAATCAGAGTGATGTTCCCTACGAATGGGCCAGAGATCATCTTCAGATGAAAAGGCAGCAGGGTTGAGCACTGTCCACAGCTTAACTGAAAAGTATTTCTGGAGGAGCTCACCATACTCTTCATTTTGCATCCAGTCTATAAATACCATGTTAACAACTTGAGTCGATAAATGCTGTATTCACAATGCTTTGCTGGAGACATCTGTCACTACTCATGGCTGTCCATTCACCAGGGTGATTGTTCATTGTCCTGTCCATTTGCAGAATTATTCCCATGACCAGGGTCATGTTGGGAAACAAGTGGGTGCCCACAGATCCAGGAATGGCCAGCAGCCTCTCTGTGCCATGTGTTCTGACTTGCCTCCACTTGGCTTTCAGGCAACCTCAAGGCTGACATATGGCACTTCTTTAGAAAGGCCTAGGTAGGAAGGCATGGAATCATTAATAAAACTCTGAAGAGACTGCAATAAAGGAAGGGCAATGTGCTTTTGCACACCTAACCTTTATTCAGAGTATTGTATGTGCCAAGAATAGTATGGGAACTTTTTATTCATCTTCCCTACAAATCTACACATCTGGTTTTATCTTTATTCCACCAACAGGAAAACCAGGCCTTAACAAAGTTAAGAAGATCACCCTGTGATCAAGCCAGGATTCTCATCTGATATTTACTAACACCAAACCCCACTGTAACAGAAGCAAGGCAGACAAATCCAAAGCATTGTCATCCACTTGCCAAAGGATTAGAAATGCCAACCACCTGCTTTTTGAATGCTAAACAATCACATTTACAAAATGATTTCACATGCACACTCATTTTCTACTTAGCATTCTCCTGAAAGGTATTTAGATATGTTAATGGCTCTATTTTTCAAATAAGAAAAGTGATAATCACAGAGGATAAGTGATTTTTTCAAAGCCACACAGCTAGTAGAGAGAAGATTCAGGAGTAGAATTTTTATTTGCCAATTTTTATTTCAGCTTCTTTCCACACACTTAAAACATAAATGTTATTTAGGAAGAGTCAAGAATCAAGCCATGACTAGCAGAGCATCTCAGAATGTACCCAGGGGTCAGATCAGCTCTCAGGTCCTATGCACTGTGGGCAGGGCATCTGAGTCTGGGCTGCTGTGGTAGTAGGCCAAAATTTGTGCATCTAGTTCTATCAGGAGCAGGCAAGCCCAGGAGGAGCCTTGTAGAGAAAACTCACCAAGAGTTCTCTAAATGCTGCAGAAGAGTCCAAGTGAAAGAAAAAAGGAGACTCAAGTAAATACTTGTCTAGTTAACCATGTAGCATTTCCATCTCCCCACAGACTGTGACCTCCAGGAGGGCAGCACCCAGCATGCTGCCTGCCTCAAAGTTTGATAAATGTGTGAATGAGAGAAGCAGTGCCAGACATAGATGCCTTATCAATGGCTGCTGAGAACTACATCTAACCATGGAGTGTGAGGATGAATGTACACACAGGGCAGGGATAGTGTGAAGTCCATGGCACAGTGCAGCAACATCTCTCAGGATGCCAAGGCCAGCACACACTGGGCCAGGAAGAGTCTCACTTACTTTTGGAAGAGTAAACAATGAGGCTAACAGAACCCACCCACACCACCATTCCACACCCAGAGGCCAACTTTACCCCACAGTGAGCAAGGGGTAGGTTTCCATTCACACAGCCTGACATTCTGTGGGGGAAGTGGTGTTCAATGAGAAACTAGGAAATTTATTTTACATGGACTTAGTGCCATAGGAAAAACAGAGTTTGTGTTAGGAAATGACTGATGAGGTTGGTCCTGTTAGCAGTGTTAAAGGGCATGGCCTCTCTCAGAAGGGAACAGAGAGAAGAATCCCAGAAGTCAGCTGGCTGTGTTAAAAACATTCAGAAGTTCAAGGTAGCCAGACAGAGTGAGTGTAGTGGAGAGAAGATGAGGCTGGGCTTGCATCACGGTGTGCTTTGTCAGTCATAGAGCAGAGCTAGATGCTCACTCTGAATGTGATGGGAAGTGCAAGGTGTGGGGGGTGACAATTTTTTTCCTGAGACCATGCTGGCCTCCTTAGGGATGGAGCCCCAAGTGAGGCCCCATGGGATAAGCAGCCTAGAGCTCCCCCTCATCACTGAGTGTCTTAGGGCCTGGCTCGCTGCCTCCCAGGTCTCTTCCTTTCCAGCTTGATGACTTTAACAACCTGCCAGGGAGTTACTCTGATAGAAAACCCAATTATTCTTAGCTGTAACCCAACTCAGAATCCCAAGTCCAAAATATCCCAGGTTTAGTTAAAAAAGCAAAACATGGCAGCCAATACATCAAAAGGATTGCAAGACACTAATACATTATAAAAACCCAAGGGAACATGGATAGACATGGCTATGGGAAGTGAATCAGAGGAAAAGTATGACCCCAGGTGTGCACGTTGTTCCCATGGGCCCCTCACCTGAACTCTGGCTGCAGTGCACTGGCCCCAGCAGCTGGGACAAGCCCTACCTGGTAGCTCTGGTGGCCACCAGAACTTCAGCCAGTGATGGACCACACAAATGAGGCTGAGAAGCCAGAGGTGTCCTCAGGAGATCAGGAGATTTAGATCTTGGGTGGATTGATAATATGTGCCAGTGGGAATGTCACTCTGCCATGGGCCTGGCATCCCTGCAGTCTTTCCTAGCATGACAAGTTGCATGATGGACCAGTCTCTGGACACTGAGTGGTTTCTGAGACACCTAAGGAGGTGATGTGACCACAGTATGACCACAACTACTGTGTAACTCCTGCATGCTGCCATGTTTGTTACTTGTTCAAAAAGCCAAGGGCCCTTGGCCTTGGTTTCTCAGCTGCAGTACTAACCCACTGCAGGCACAGCAGGGATCTGGGCCCCTTGCATCCTCCATGGGACTTGGGGGCAAAAAACCCTATGCTGACACTCTGGTTACTACTTTTACTGTGAGTGATACAATCTTTCATCTCTGATCCAGAAGGCTGTTTTTTTGTTTGTTTGTTCATTCGTTTTGTTTTTCGATTAGCATCCATGAAACTAACTTATTAGCATGTAAGAAAGATAAAACCTCAGACCTTCACAGGTCTTGACAGGGACCCTCTCAGTTGCACCCTAATTGCATCTTTTGGAAGAGCCCAGTAGACATTTCTATCACCAAAGCAAACTGAAGAGGGGGGTGTTGGAACCTTTGAAAAGCACTTCAGTGGCTCTTCCCTATAGGACAGGATGCAGGTGGGGATGGGGCATGAGATCCCTGATTTAAATAGAGGTGCCAAGGTGCAAGCATGGCAAAAGCCAAGTCACAGCATAGCTCTATTACAGGCAAGGAAGGCATGAGACCATAACAAGCAATAGCATTTGTGGGCACATCAGAAAATCTGCTTCTGGCTGATTAATTGTAGAGATTCAAGGACAAAAACAGACCAATTAACCACTGAGGATGTACCTGTATAAAACAAATAAATAGCACCATCCATATCCAGTTAAAAGGAGCCTAAATTGAGCCCCAAATCACAGTCACAGCTTGTAACTTAAACCCCAGACATGAATCTGTTCGCCCACATGCCAGCCATCAGTTTGCTGCTCATCCATATCCCTGAATTGAGTCTTTTCTAAGAAGACATTTAGAAAACAGTGTAGCAATCACCAGGAGCCAGAGGTCAGTACAAACTGTCTGGCAACCTTTTCCTTTTCACCTCTCTGTAGTTACCAAGCTGGTACCTGTGCACTCGTTCACTCTGTCTTCTATTCTGTAACTATTCTAGTTACTAGAAATATAACGGTGAACAAACCAATCCTCTGCACTTATTGGGCTCATATTTCCAGTGGGAAATTAAAAATTTAGAATTACTTGCCATGGACCTTGTCCTGGAATTTCTGAATTTTGGCAAAACTTCAAGTTCAGGCCTATAGGGGTAATTATTTCTATATTCCACAGATAAGCATTAAACTGTCTCAGTCTCTCTACTCTCAACCCATCACCCACATGTAACCCATGTGAGAGAAGCCTAGAGATTCTATTTAGGCAAAGATTTCTTTGATGACTATAGAAAGAGACAATTCTGTGGCTTCCTCCCACCTTAAGCCAGGCCAAATGAGAGCTCCTCCCCACCCACCCTCCCTCCCCCCCGCCGGCCAACACACACACAAAAGAATCATTTTTAGATCATTTTAGAGTTTGAGACTGTCATGGAATAAGGACACAACACTGCATCCTGGCTGGGTAAGAGCCGAGTTTCAAGTCTTCCAGGCCCCATACTGCCTTATGAGAGGAGCTGCCGATAGTCCTAGGGAGAATATGACAGTTGTCCCCTGGATTATGGTCAAGGGCTTAAGTAGGACCACCTAAAGGCTGGGCACTTCTGCTGGGGTTAGTAGGACAGCAGGCAAAAGTTCTCCTAGCAGGGAAGCCCTTAGTGTGGTGTGTGGAGCTCTGAATGGTCTTGGCTCCAGTCAGAGTAACCACCTTCCAAGAGGGCTTTGTACTATGGTGAGAAGACTCCTGGGTGAAGGTTCTGCTGTAGCACATGGGAAGAAGGCCTTGCCAGGAGCTCCCAAAGGACCCAGGACACATTCTATGACAAAGGGCTTTGACAAGAGAAAAGTACTCAGAGAATAGCCAAGCCAAAGCCCTCCGCCTCTTTCCTTCCAGGCCCTCTCACCTGCTGCACATCTAAAGCAACTATTATAGAGTGAGGTACTGACAAGGAGGAGATGGAACAAAAAAAATTAGATGGATGGCACATCTGCTCTGCATTGCTGAATCCCAACCCACAGGTAAGCCTGGGGCAGGCGGGGGGGGGGGGCTTAGGGGGAGAGGCTTTAACTTTGCCATGTCAACTTAAAGTCAACTTTTTTCTTTTCTGAAAGTCACCAGAAAGTTATAGAATCTGAGATGCCAATGAGTAGTGAGGAAGGGAGAAGTGATGTGTTTGAGGGCCAGAAGAGAAAATAAATCTCTTTACTAATTAAAATCTAGCCAATATAGTCCATTGAATAAATCAGGGTTACTGAAAATGTGATGTCATATGACATGAAATGACTGATAGAATGTAATGCCAGGTATGCTTATTGCTATACAATGAACTAAAGCAGGCTAAGGGGGAGTAGGGCATAATCAAGGAAGGGGTGGAGCGAGTGCCAGCAGAGGCTTTCTGAGACCTGAAATAGGGAGTGACCATCAGGCCCTGGGGAAGGCTTCTCAATAATGAGCGTACCTGGAATCCCCACTCTTCCCACCCCCCAGCATCACTCTCATATGTTGTCTTTATCACCAGTTGGTCAACTGGATTTCCTAACTGGCCTCCCTGGTTCCTGCCTTACAATCTATTCTCCACAATGTGAATCTTCAGATACACAATCTGAGCATGCTATTCCTCTGCTTAAACTCTTTGTAAGCCTCTGTTCAACCTTAGAATAAAATCTCTAAATCACTAGTGAGGTTTAAGTGGCCTCTGACTGCTCTGGTTTGGACTGACCCCTCTGATCTTTTTCCTTCTCTACCCCTCACTCTGTGCCCCACTCTGGCCCAATGCTTTTCAGTTCTCTGAAAGAGCCATGCTATCTTTTACTTTCAGGCCTTGAACATTCTTCCTGTATTCACAGGACATTTCTTTTACCACCTTCATAAGGCCAGTTCTTTTTCATCTTGCAATATGTATCTGGAAACATCAAGAAGCTTTCCTGGGCCACTGGGCAGTCATCTGTTCCTAAGGCATCTTGTAAAGCTTTATCACTCTTTATTGTAATCATGTCTCTACTGCCTGGCTCCTTTGCATCATTAGTTCCTCTAGGCTAAGAACAGATCTCTGGTCATTTATTTATTCATCCTCTGGTGATGAGCATATGGGAGCACTCAGTATATATTTGATGCACAAATGACTGAATAGATGGATGTAAACTATCTGAGGGAGGAGCTCCCTCCGGTGAAAGCACAGTTAAGAAGGTCCATGGGCTCAGGACAGTGTTTACCTGGAGGTCAGAGGAGAGTCTCCCCTTTCTTTGTGGCTAACACAGTAAGTGATGGTCAGAGCCTCGGCACTGTCAGTGTCTCTTTTCCCCCAGAGGGGCCCTTTGAGCTTTGCCTCAATATAACATGGAGGGTGAATGCTGGCCCCCATGTCTCCTCAGAAATGCCCAGAACAGAATGCTAGTGGTACATATATACATGCTCAGAGCACTAACTTTGGTCAAGATGGTGAGGGGAGCTGCTGAGGGATCGGAACTTCAAGGCAGAGGTATGCAGGCTTTCCAGGTTTCCCCTGTACCTGGGACTCTTTTGTAATATTTGAGCTTGCTTGAACATTAGTTTTGAGAACTATAGGCCCCGGATATCTCCAGTCATGTAACAAATACATAAGAACTTAAAGCCAAACAGGCAGGTATCAAAAACCATCTCATGGTCTGTTGTATAAGGTAAGCAGGACTAGTTTGGTCTTAGAGTGCTTGTTTTTAGGCTTCCAACTGCCACTCCCATCTTATGCCTCTGAAAAAGAAAGAGCACCAAGTTCTGCAAGACCCCAAGGAGTAAATTTCAAAACACAAGGCCTGGGGACTTTCAGCTTCAGCTCCAATATATGAAGAGCTTGGAAGACATCACCCTTATCCTTTTAGCAAAAGAAAGCAAGGCAATGTAAAAATAAATAACTTTTCTAGGACTAACCATCACAGAACTAAGATTATAAGGCAGTCACCCAAAAATATAGAGAGACAGATGCCTCCAGAGAGACAGAGCTGAAATCTGCTTACTTAAGTGGAGCAGAAGCCACTGGAGTCATAAAGTGATAGGAACACTTTCATTGTCATTTTTACAAAGCACTGGAGGCTGAGTGTGGACTAGCATGAAAGAGAGAAACTCCCAGGGGCCACAGTCTTAAGGAGGACCCTATAGTTTTGTGGCTTTTGCATCTAGGGACCCCACCAATTTCTCCTGATAAAGATCCTAGGATGAATCAACTCCTGGCTCTGGCAGAGAAGGGAATTGTAATCATTGTGAAATACACCCAGACATTTCTCCATACAAAGGTCTACATCCAGCAGAGGAGATAAATCCAGAACCTTATCTCAGCTGGGGAAAGGGAATTCTTCCCACTCAATCTTTCCCAGCTTTTCTATATCATGTAAGGGAGAAAACACAGTTCACAGGAGTAACCTTCAAGGACATAGATTGTAGGTGCAAGGAGTAGGGTGCAGGAGAGAAAAAGCTAAAATGTATACCAAAGTGATACACCAATTCCTCCAAAGACACAAACTCACCTAAGGAGAAATAGATAACCTGAATACCCTTATATCTATTAGATAATTCAAAATAATTGAATCTATTATGAATAACATTTTTAAAAAACCACCAAGTGGAGGTGCTTTCACTCGTAAATTCCAACACTTACGGAGAAAAAAAATAATACTAATTCTCTACAATCTCTTCCAGATACAAGAAGTACAGAGGACACTTCCTAAGTCATTTATGATGCCAGCATTGCCCTAATAATGAATCCGATAGTGACATGACAAGAAAAGAAAACTACAAATTATCATCTCTAATTTATTTGAAAATAAGCTCAAATATCCACAACAAAATATTAGTAAACTAAATTCAACCATGTATAGGAGAGAGCCAAGATGTCAGAGTAGATAAACACTACACTTGCTTCCTTCCATGACCACATTAAAATTGCAACTAAATTATAGAAAAATCAACCTGGAGAACCATCTGAAGTCTGCTGAACAGAGTTTTATAAAAAGGATACAAAGAAGAAGTCATGTTGAGGTTCGTAGGAGGGGCAGAGATGAGAAATGGGCTGGCCCCAAGCCTCTGTGTGGCAGTTGAGAATCAGGAGGGACATCTCAGCCAAGGAAGTTCCCTGCAGAGGAGATTGGGACCCCAGCCCTACATCAACCTCATCAGCCCAGAGTACTGGATCTGCAAAGACGAGCCCCCACAACATACGGATGTGAAAAATAGTGGGGATTCTGACCATTCATGTGGGATGGAGGCTGTGGGAAACTCAGATGTCTTCTTAAATGGTTCACACACAGACTCTCTCACTCCCAGGCACTCACTCTGGGCTCCAGTGAAGGGACAGTGACTCAGAAGGCATCAGAGGTATACGGAGCAGACTGCAATATGTGGTTTTCAGATCGAGGGCTAGGGATTAGTCACCATTTTCTCTGTATGAGCTCCTTCACCTGTGCAGCCTGCAGGCAGGCACCATCTTTCCTGGGTTCAGCCTACTTCACCCAACTCCCCCAACACTGAAGGTACTTTCTTTCATACAGCCAGCCCTGCCCACAATGCACTCTTTCTTGGAAAACTATCATAGTTCATGGGTCCCAGGCAGGCGGCAACTGGCCTTGGTGTGCTTTGAGACTTTTTCTGAGTAGTTCATCACTGGCACCAAACCAGAGTCTACATTAACCTGGTGACCACAGCTTGTCCCACTCTAGTGACTTCCTGAGACTCTGCCTCACTGAACGTGCATACCGCAAAAGGCTATATCAGGGGCTGAACCTTAAAGGAGCCGGCAGGTGGCAGCAGGCCTTAAGGTATTCTGAATTTTTGCAGAGCTACCCCAGGCCTGGTACTAGCGACAGCCATCCTCTGTTCACAGCATGGCCTCCCACATGCCTCCAAATTTAGCACAGGCAGCAAACAACCATGAATTGCTTTGTAGCTCCTACCAGGTAGTCGTTGGCTGGTCACAGACTCAGACCAACAACTTCCTTCTTCATTGTGTAATCCATGATCTTCACTGACTGTTTGAGGCCTTTGTGTTAAGAATATTGTAATAGTAGATTTGGCTTTAAGCAAACAGAAAAGTATACCTTTTATGGTGGGCAGGTGCAGGGCTGGTTGGTGGGGAGCAAGGTTCTTGGTTCCTGGAAATTTCATTTCATAAATAAGAATCCCTGGACTTCTGTGCATTAGCAACTCTGTTTGCCATCTTGTTTTGGCCAATTTAATACTGGAAAATAATTGATAAGAAAGGGAAAGGCTTATCTTTTGGGGGGAAAGAGAAAGATTTTTATCCCCTTTCCTAAAATTTTTTTTTTACATTTAGAGTTGCTTTAGATTTACAGAAAAGTAACTTAAAAAGTACAGAGAGTTCCCATATGCACCACACCCAGTTTCCCTTATTATTAAGATATTACTTGAGTATTGTGCATTTGTCACAATAAATTAGCCAATATCAATACATTAAAATTAACTGAAGTCCATAATTTGCATCAATTTTCTGAGTTTTGACCTAATGTCCTTTGCTGATCAATGATCCCTTCCAGGATCTCATATTACATTTTAATCATAATGTCTCTTTAAGCTTCTCTTGGTTGTGACAGGTTCTCAGACTTTCCCCAGTTTAGGCAATTTTGAGGCATATTATCCAGATATTTTTAGAAAGTCCCTCAGTTGGGATTTGTCTGATATTTTTCTCACAATTAGATAGAATTTGTAAGTTTTGGGGAATAAAATCACAGAGATAAAGTACAGTTCTTACTATATCACATCAAGAGTAGGTACTATTGATATAATGCACTGTTGTTGAGGTTAACTTTGATCACCTGGTTGAGGTCATGTTTGTCAAATTTCCCAGTGTAAGGTGACTCTTTTTCCCCCAAAACTACATTTTGCAAGAAAGTTGGTTCCTGTGTCATTTCAATATATCCCATCAGTGTGTGTGTGTGTGTGTGTGTGTGTGTGTGTGTGTGTGTGTGTGTGTGTTTTAGCATGTTATTACTTTCTGGCACTATAAGATTCTCCAGGCGTATCTTGTATATTTCCTGTCCTAGCCCTAGAATCATTCATTTGTTCAAGGAGCTCTGGTTCTTTTTACCAGAGGATGGTATTATAAACCAAGATCTGGGTGCTAGGTGTGCTCATTGCTACTGGGTTGTTAATGCTCCTAGGCCTTCTCAGCTGACAGAGCAAGGAAATACATGTGTGTAAACTAACTCTTGTATATATACATATCTATTATATATATATATATATATATATATATATATGCTAAACATGGGTTAATATTGATGCCTCCAACCTCAATGCATTATCATATGAATTATTCTAGCTTTCTATCCTTGCTTTTCCAAAACCTCCCACTCCAAGTGTGAGAAACATGGCTCCCACCATTTACCACTCATTTACTTAATTTTTAAGGAAATAATTTTGTCAGCTAGAGTACAGAGCTTATGTATAGTTACTCTGCCTTTAATCTTAAAGACTCTACTAATTTCAAAAGTTACATAGATCAGCACCTTTCTTTCACTTCATGAGGGTGAGGGGAAATAACTTTCATGAGGTGGTTTCATGCATTTGTATTTCAATTGCATTCTTTTGTCAAAGTCTTCATTTCATCCTGTGCCCTGACCTCCTAAATGATTTTTTTTAATTTGCAATCATTATGGTTTACTCTTCATATTTTAAAGTTCTATGAATTTTGATAAATACATACTTCATGTATCCACAATTACATTATACAGAATTCACTATCCTGAAAAACTCCATGCTTCACCTATTCGACCTTCTTTTTCACCTCTGCTGAACTCCTGGAAAGTATTTATTTGTTTAATGTCTATATAGTTTTGCCTTTTCCAGGATGCTACATAAACAGAAACATAGAGAATGTAACATTTTCAGGCTACCTTTTTTCACTTAGTAAAATTTATTTAAGATTTATTCATGCTTTGCTTAGCTTGATAGCTCATTCCTTTTTTAGTGATGAATAATATTCTGTTATATGGATGTACCACAAATTGTTTATCCACTCTTTTATTGAAAAATCTTTTGTTTTCTTCAAGTTTCTGGACACTATAAATAAAGTTGTCATACACATTCTCATGAAGGCTTTTGCATGGACATAAGTTTTCAAATCAGTTGGTAAATATATAAGAGTTTGATTATTGGATCTTACAGTAAAATTATGTTTAGCTTTGTAAGAAAGTGACAAACTGTTTTCCAAAGTGGCTCTACCATTTTGCATTCCCACAAGCAACAAAATGAGAGTCTCTGTTGCCCTATGTCTTCACCAGCAATTGGTATTATTAATTTTTGGATTTTAGCCTTCTTTATGAGGTGTCTGCTCAGATATTCTGTCTATTTATTAATTGGGTTGTTTGTTTTCTTATTGTTTCATTTCTTCCTTTTATGGGTCTTGTTTTAGATCTTTTATCTAAGAATTCATTACTAAACCCAAGGTCATATTGATTCTCTCCTGTGTTTTCTTCTAAATTTTTTATAGTTTTGCATTTATATTTATGTCTATGCTCCACTTTAAATTAATTTCTGTGTAAGTGGAAGGTCTATGAGTAGGTTTTTAATTTTTTTAATTAATATCTATTTTTTAAACAATATTTGTTGAAAAGACTATCCTCTCTCTACTGAATTGCCTTTGTGATTTTGTGAGTAATAAGTCAACTGTAATTGTGTGGGTCTACTTTGGGGCTATCTATTCTGTTTCATTGGCCAATGTAATTCTTCTTTCACCAGTACTTCATTCTCTTGAGCATAACATGGGATAGCTATGCAATCTTTAAGGAGCTTCTTTGAAACTCAGTTTGCTTCTTTGAGAAATGATGAGTAAGAGACTTACCTTGCAGGATAGTTGTGATGATGAAATGAAAGAACAAGCATAAAAGTAGTCAGCACATGGTAGATGCTAAATATGCTGTCATCATCAGCCATGCATTCATAACTCATTCCAAAGGGCCAGGACACACACTACTGGGGCCACGCAGAGCAGTTATAAAAATAGAAGCTATCAGGCCACACCTGGATGGTCTGCATGCTTTATGGCCAATGCAAAAGTGAAGAGGGATCCTGCCCCTGTGCTGTTCTCTATCCTTATGGAGTTATATAGGCATAGATCAGCTATGGGAGTATATAAGAATGTAGAAGTGACCCTGTTAAACAGAGGTTTGGGGCCAGTATCCTACTTGCTATATGGTAGTAGTCAGGGCTCTCAAGAGAAACAGAATTAATAGAAGAAGGGGAGGAGGGTGGGTGTAATTGGCTCACAGTATGGTGGAAGCTGGCAAGTCAAAAACCTGATGGGGTGGGATGGCAGGCTGGAGAACCAAGGAAGAGTGGATGTTGCAGCTCAAGTCCAAAGCCAGTATGCTGGAACAATTCTTTCTTACCCAAGGAAGGTCAGTCTTTTTTTTTTTTCAGAAGGCCTTGAACTGATTGGATGAAGCCCACCCACATGGAAAGTGATCTGCTTTATTCAAAGTCTACTGATTTAAATGTTAATCTCATCTAAAAGACACCCTCTTGCAACATCTGGCATGTTAAACCAAATATCTGGGTACCTTAGCCCAGCAAAGTTGGCACATAAAATTAACCTCTGCACAACTGCTGAGCCAGATCTGTGCTGAGCATCCAGAAGAAAAGAGGAGTAAGATGCCAGACCTCCTGATATGTATTGCCTCAGGGTGGTTAATTTATTCCTCAGAATGTATAATATTAAGCTTAAAATCAAAGTTGTGAAGTAAGAATTTGAATTATTATTACAGATTTTTCCCTTAGGCTTGGGCTCCAAAGAAAGCCACTTGGGACTGAATGGAGAGGGTCCCAAGTCCCTGAGGACCATGTCTCAGGACAGGAAGAATCTGGGTCTCCAAATGTCTGCCCAGCGCAGAGTGCTCTGCCCACTGTATTAGACAGATCTGAGCATGTAAGCTTCCACTGGATTATACTTCTCAGATTGCAGAGTTGTATCTACTTTAATAAAACTAACAGGTTGTAGACAGGCAGTAAGAAAGTGCTGGGTACACAGAAGAAGGAAGGTGAGCAGAAAAGTGAGCTAAAAGGGAGGGCTGGGTATTCCCAGAAAGATGGGGACTGAACAGAAGCTTAAATCCACTCTCCATGACTCCCTCACACGATCATTCCTTGCTCTAAACACATAGAAATAATGAACAAAAATAAACACATAATTAAAATTTGCTTTTGATCCATGCTCTATTTAGAAGTGTGTTGTTTCATTTTCAAATGTTTAGATGTTTTCCTGTTATATTTTTGTTATTAATTTCTAGTTTAAATCCAATATGGTCAAATAATGCAGTCTGTATGATGACAATTCTTGGAAATCTGTTAAAGTTTAGTTTATGGCTCAGGATATGGTATATCTTATAAATGTTTCATGAGCACTTGAAGAAAATGTGTATGTTTCTGTTATTAGAAGAAATATTCTATAAATGTCAATTTGATGCTATTGGTTGACGTTGTTGCTAAAATCTGCTATGTACTTACTGATTCTCTGTCTAGATATTCTACTAAATGTTGAGAGAAAAGTGTTGAAGTATCCAGAATTTGTCTATTTCTCTTCTGTTCTATAACTTTTGCTTCACATATTTTTAGGTCTGTTGTTTGATACATACACATTTAGGATTACAGTATCTTCTATTTTTTTTAGATTATCATGTCCTTCTCCTTGCTGCTGTCTGCCTATTCTTGTCAGTGATTTCATACTGTATCACTGCCAGTCTGGTCAGAAAGGCACATTATTAATCTTCATTCAGGGCAGGGATTAGAATGGCTTGCCTAGGGAGGCCAGCAACTTGAATAGTCTCTTCCTTCACTGGCCTATAAGTTCCATGATGTCATCAGAATTCTGCTCCCTGCCCCACTGTTACTGGCTTGTGGCCAGATTCTTAACTGCTGATTCCTAGAGGCCCTTCAAGTTTTAAAACACTGGGGAAAGAAACTTGGTAATTTTCTGAGGCAGAAAAAAGGTTGTACTGGTTAATGGGAGCTCCCAGCAAAGCCAAAATTAACTTCTTTCTATTAGATAATTGAATGATTTTGGATGATGTTTTTTCTATAATTGGATTAAAAAAGAACCTCCTCAGAAGATAATTTGGAAGAGAAATTAGGGAAAGGGGCATATAGGGCAATATTTGCAGCAATTTCCTTGTAATATCAAGATCATGTAATGGTATGGGTGTATCTCACTTGGCTTAGGTGTGTCCCAGCAAAGTTTCACATAAATGGAATTAAAAAAAAGCTAAATCACTATAAGTTCACAGGGAAAGATTGGTGAGTAAAAAAAGCCTAGAGTGCCCTAGTTTAAACAGTGAATTATCTGTCGTCCCCCCCCCCCCCGCCTCTTTTGGCAATCATCAGCTTGTTCTATTTATCTATGGAACTGTTTGTTTTGTTCTGTTCCTTGATTTATTATTTTTTTGAGATTTCACATATAAGTGAAATCATATGGTACTTGTCTTTCTCTGTTTTACTTATCTCATTTAGCATAATACCCTCTAGGTCCATCCATGCTGTCACAAATGGTAAGATTTCATTCCCTTTTATTGCTGAGTTATATTCTACTGTATATATACCACATCTACTTTATTCATTCATCTATCTATGAACACCTAGGTTGCTTCAATATCTTGGTGACTTTGATAATGTTGCAATAAACACAGGTGTGCATATATCTTTTCAAATTAGTGTTTTTCTTTTCTTTGGTCAAATACCAAGAAGTGGTATTGCTGGGTCATATGGCAGCTTTATTTTGAATTGTTTGAGGAATCTCTATACTGTTTTCCATAGTGGCTGAACTAATCTAGAATCCCACCAACAGTGAATGAGGGTTCCCTTTGCTCCACATTCTCACCAGCATTTGTTATTTGTTGATTTTTTTTATGATAGCCATTCTCACACGTGCAAGGTGGTGTCTCATTGTGGTTTTGATTTCCCTGATGACAAGTGAAGTTGACCATCTTTTTATCTGTCCTTTGGACATCTGTATGTTTTTTTAGGTGAAATGTCTAGTCACGTTTTCTGTCCATTTTTAATTAGATTGTTTGTTTTCTGGTGTTAAGCTGTATGACTTTCTTATATATTTTGGATATTCACCCCTTATTAAATGTATGATTTGCAAATATCTTCTCCCACTCAGTAGGTTGTCTTTTCGTTTTGTTGATGGTTTCCTTCACTGTGCAGAAATTTTTAATGTGATATAGTCCTAGTTGTTTATTTTTACTTTTGTTTCCCTTGCCCAAAGGGATATATCCAAAAAGATACTCTAAGACTGATGTCAAAAAGTTTATTTCCTATGTTTTCTTCTAGAAGTTTCAGGTTGTACATTTAAGTCTTTAATCTATTTTGAGTTTATTTATGTGTGTGGTATAAAAAGGTAGTAAAGTTTCACTTTATTACATGTTCAGTTTTTTCACCACTTATTGAAGAGAATGTCTTTACCCAAATGCATTGCCTTACCTCCTTTGTTATAGATTAACTGACCATATAAGCAAAGATTTATTTCTGAGCTCTCTATTTTATTCCATTGATCTACATATCTGTTTTATGCCACTATCATATTGTTGTCATTACTGTAGCTTTGTAGTATTGTTTGAAATTAGGGTGTGTTATACCTACTTTGTTTTTCCTCAAGGTTTCTTTGGTTCTTGGGAGCTTTGATGGTTCCACATAAATTTTAGAATTATTTGTTCTCATTCTAAGAAGAATGCTATTGGTATTTTCATAGGGATTGCATTGAATCTGTATATTTCTTTAGGTAGTAAAAACATTTTAACAATATTAATCCTTCCAATCATGAGCATGATATATTCTTCTATTTATTTTTATTCTCTTCAGTTTCTTTCTTCAATGTCTTATAATTTTCAGAGTACAGGTTTTTCACTCTTTGGTTAAATTTATTCCTAGATATTTTATGCTTTTTGATGCAAGTGTAAATGTGATTATGTTTATAATTTCTCCTCTTGGTCATTCATTTATGGTGTATAGAAACACAACAGACTTCTGTATATTGATTTTGTATTTTATAACTTTATTGAATTTATTTATTAGTTCTAATAGCTTTGTGGTGGCATTTTTAGGGTTTTCTATGCATAGTATTATGTCATCTGTGACAATTTTACTTTTTCCTTACCAATTTAAATGCCTTTTATTTCTTTCCTTTGCCTGCTGTGGCTAAGACTTTCAATACTATGTTGCATAGAAGTGGTAATAGTGGACATGCTTGTCTTGTTCCTAATCTTAAAGGAAAAGCTTTCAGTTTTCCACAATAAGGTTAGCTGTAGGTTTGTCATATATAGCCTTAATTAATGTTGAGTTGTATTCCTTCTACACACACTTTAGTGAAAGTTTTTATCATGAAAGGATGTTAATTTTGTTGAGTGCTTTTTCTGCATGTTTTGAGATGATCATATAATTTTTATTCTTCTTTTTATTGATGTCATGTAGCATATTAGTTGATGTACAAATGTTAAGTATACTTGCATCCCCAAGATAAATCCCACTTAGTCATGGTGTATAATATTTTCAATATATTATTGAATCCATTTTGCTAATATGCTATATCCTCTTGGCATATTGACTTTTTTTTTAATTTTTTTATTGTTAGTTTCAGGTGTACAGAACAATGCAATAGTTACCCTTTTCACCCTCACAAAGTAACAACCCCCCTCCCCCCA
>NW_017732132.1:544586-579668 GCF_001890085.2 Hipposideros armiger | reverse complement strand
CTATTACAATTCCATTGAATCCGTTCCCGCACTCTACTCCATGTCCCAAGGTTATATATGTATATATAATTATCGTTAACATACAGTATTATTCAACATCAGGGCATATTGACTTTTTATCATTACATAGTGTCCTTCTCTATCTCTGATCACTTTCTGTGCTCTGAATTTGACTTAATCTAATATTAATTTAGTCATTCATACTTTCAATTAATGTTTGAATGATATATATTTTTTCATTTTTTATTATCAGTCTACCAATATCAATATATTTAAAGTGAATTTCTGGTAGATAACATATATTGTGCCATTTTTCAATTCACTCTGCCAATATCTGTCTCTTAATTGATATATTTGATCATTTACATTTAATGTAGTTGTTATATGTTAGGGCTTAAGTCTGGCATTTTAATTTTTATTTTCTGTTTCTTTTTTTTTTTACTTTATTTCTCTGTTTCCTTTGATTTCCCTTCTTATGGGTTACTTGTGCCTTCTTTAGAATTCCATCTTGATGTGTATGTGTAGAGTTTTGAGTGTGTATATTTGGATAAATATTTAATTGTTGCCCTAGATTTTAAATTATACATACATAACTTCCCACAGTCTACTAGTGTCAATATTTTACCAATTTCAAATTGATGTAGAAATTTTATCTCCATTTAAATTGCTTTACTTTCTCCCATTTGTAATACAATTGTCTTAAATATTTTCTCTACATAGTTTGAGGATTTTATCAGAGAGTATTTTAATTTTGCTTCAATCGTCAAACATAATTTAGAAACTGAAAAGTGATAAAAAGTCTATTGTATTTACCTATATTTTTACTTCTGGTTGTTCTTTCTTTATGATATTCTAGATCATTTTTATACTATTTTATTCTGTTTAGATGGCTCCCTTTAGACATTATTTTAGGGTAGGTTTGCTGGTGACAATTTTTTTGTTTTCCTTTATCTGAGAATGTCTTGATTTCACCTTCATTCCTGAAGGTCATTTTCACTGGATATAGAATTTTAGATTGACAGTTTTATTGGTTTCTGTTTCATCATTTTAAAGATGTTGTGCCACTTCCTTCTAATCTCCATGGTTTCTGATGAGCAATCTACCATCATTCTAAATGTTTTGCCTCTAAAAATAAGGTGTCACATCTCTGTTGCTGCTTTAAAGATTATTTCTTTGTTTTTAATTTTCAATAATTTGTTTATAATGTATTATTAGGGTTTACCTTTGTATTATTCAAGATTCTACAGGGAAATAGAATGAAAAGCATATGCGAGGTCAAACAATTATGTTCGCGAACTCATCCCAGAAAAAGTGCTACATACCTCATTGCTGAATATCACTATGGTCACCTTCGAAGTACTCCTCTTGGGAAGCTATTCACTGATGCCAGTGCTTAGTCCACCCTTCAAAGCAATTTTGGAACTCTTTTTCTGGAATGGCCATCAGAGCTGTCGTCATATTACCCTTGATGATCTGAATGTCATCAAAATATATTCCATTCAATATTTCCTTTATCTTTGGGTGAAGGAAGAAGTCATTGTGGGCCAAATCAGGTGAGTAAGGAGGGTGTTCCAACACAGTTATTAGTTTACTGGCTAAAAACTCCCTCACAGTGTCGTGTGAGCTGGTGCATTGTCATGATATAATAGCCATGAATTATTGGCAAAAAGTTCAGGTTGTTTTTGTTTAATTTTTTCACACAGCCTTTCCAGTACTTCCAAGTAGTAAGCTTGATTAACTGTTTCACCAGTTGGTACAAATTTATAATGAATAATCCCTCTGGTATCAAAAAAGTTTAGCAACATTGTTGCAACAAGTTTGTGAACTTAATTGTCAGACCTCATATAAATATAGATACATAAAAAGATATTTATTATGAGATATTGGCTCATGTAATTATGAAGGCTAAGAAGTCCCCAAATCTATCACCTGCAAGTAGAGGCCCAGGATAAATGGTTGTATAGTTCCAATACAAACCCAAAGGCCTGAGACATATAGGAACCAATGGTGTAAATCCCAATTTGAGCCTGAAAGCCCCAAAACCAGGAGTGATGATGCTAATCTCTTCTATAAACACTCTCATAAACACACCCAGAAATAATATATTACCAACTCTCTTGGACTTCCCAGCCTGAGTCAACACATAAAATTTTAACCATCATAACCTTGGTTGAGGTTTGCTCAGTTTCTTGAATGTCTAGTTTTATGCCTTTCACCAAATTTGGTGACTGTTTACCTATTATTTCTTCAAATACTTTTCTATCCCTGCTGTCTTTCTCCTTTCTTCTTGAAACTCTGATGACACAAATGTTAGCTCACTTGCTAAAGTCCAACATATCCTTGATGGTCTGTTAAATTTTTTTTAGTATATTTTTTCCTCTGTTGTTCAGGTTAGGCGATTTCTATTGTTCTATCTTTAGTTTACTGATTCTTTCCTTTGTAGATTCTATTCTGCTGTTTAACCAAACCACTGAATTTTTTATTTCAGTTATTCTATTTTTCAGTTTCAAATGTCTATTTAGTTCATTTCTACTATTTTTTTTGCTGAAACGTTCTATTTTTATTAGTTTCAAGCATGTTTGTAGTTTCTTGTCAAAATAGTTTATAGCTGCTTTGAAAATCATTGTCCAATAATCAATAATTCCAACACCTGTCATCTCAGTGTTTGCATCTTTGAATTTTCTTTTCTCATCCAAACTGAGATATTTGTGATTCTTGGTATGAAAAGTGCTTTTTAATTGTATCCTGGACATTGGGTATTTTTCTATGAGACTATGGAATTTATTAAATGCTCTATTTTAACAGGCCTCTTATGACATTGTGTCTGTGGTGGAATGGGAATTCCTTGGTGGGTGGAGGTGGAATTACAGGTTCCCATTGCCTCCATTGATGTTCCAGGAATAGGGAACCAAAAGGAAGGTGTCCTGTAGTTGCTGTTTACAGAAAGAGGCTCTCCACATGGTCTCTGCTAGGAGTATGGGGAGAATAGAGTTTTTTCTGTGCTGTTTCACTAAGGTAGTGGGTTATTGGATAAAACATTTTTGTCTTGGTAGGCAGCACTTTTCTGGTTTTTTACCTAGACATAGTAGGCTTTTCTTGGATTTTTTTTTTGGTCTCTGTGTCCATTTGCATTTCTGGGTTACTGGCTTCTTCAGCACCCAGTCACCAGTCTGGGATACATAAAGAAAAATATAAAAAGAACTCACCACCAGTTTGTTCATCAAGGACTCTTACCAGTCTTCCTTCTTCTCTCCACCTTCAGAGCCTCCTTGTGTTTGTTTTACATGTAGTGTTCAGGATTTTTGGCTGTACTTAGCAAAAGAGTTGAGGAGAAGTATATCTATTATCCAGAACCAGAAATGTCACAGCCTTTGTTTCAAAAGGTGACGCATGTGGGTGACATATCCCAAAGCCTGCCTGAGCTGCCTCCATAAGTGCTCCACTTGCACAAACCCTGGATGCCTCCTTATATATCACTCCCATGGACTGAATCCTTAAGAACATGACTGTGTCTTCTTCATCTTAGATTCCTCAGGGCCTGGGAACATGTTAACAGAACCAGTCACAGCACCTTTGCCCACAAGACTTGTTTTATAAAAATCCTGTCCTAATCCCTTACTAATTGGGCGGGTGAGGCAGGATATGATTCTTGGCTCCATCCCTTCTTCAGGTTCCCTCTGAAGAAGCACATGACTGAGAGCAATAGCTTGGGTCCCAATGTGGCTGAGACTACCCGGCGAACTCAATTTTTTATGTGAGCTCCTGAGCCCAACTCTAGAGGTTCTCATTCTGTATCTTTGTTTTTTAACCAGCACCCCAAAAGATTTCTGAGGAACCCATATCTAAGAGGTCACCTGAGAATAAAGGTGAGAAATCTACCATCTAGTGCATTTCACAGATGAGAAATAGGTTCACTGAGCAATAGTGGGTATCCCCAGTATCCAGTGCAGTCCCTGAATATGGCAAAGGTACCTAGGAAATAGTTGTTGAATGAAATTATAAGCTACATCCTTCTTCTATTATTACACAAGCAATAACCTTGTACCAGCACAGTAAGTTATGCCCACCAAAGACAGAGGGCAAAGAGATTCAATAATTTGCCCAAAGTCACTTGGATTGGAACCTAATGAAGCTTTCAATGCTGCATCCTAATCCCATACATGAGCAAAATTTACCACCCTTCTGTGCCAAAAGTGATTTTGGATTATTTTTAAAAAGAAATACAGACACCTGAGTAAATGGAAGCATATAAGAGAATCAGTGTGAAATCACTATGTTAACTTGGAAAGGCATATAAATCTAGGGCAAACTTTAAAACTAGGGTGATCTTTTGTAAACTTCCTCATTATTATTTTAATTATAACTATGATTATTTTAATAGTAATACATTTGTGCAGATATGAGATTCATATGAACAACACTGTGACACTTGTAATCTTTTATTTTGGTTCCCAGTCATTATGTCCATCAACATATTGTTTTTTTCTATTTCCCTTCTCCCACTCACCCTCTCTGGATTAACATTAAGTTGTAAAGTTTTTAAATACTAGCATGTTGCTTAATACCTGGCCCAAGTCTTGACCATTCCAAATTCAAGATCCTCTAAAATATGAAGTTTATGACTGCAAAATCTCCCTCATTAAACATTAAGTTAAATAAAATGTATGCTCTAAAATGAAAAATATCTCACTGAAAGAATACTTTATTACTTACTATTTTTTTATTATTCAAAAATATTGGGCTGACAATGTTCAACAAAACTATCAAAACATAGGTTTCAGGTGTATAATTATGTAATACGTCATATATATATATATATATATATATATATATATATATATATATATAAAAAACATTGTGTGCTCACCACCCAGAGTCAGTTATCCTTCTATCACCATATATTTGACCTCCTTTACCCTCTTCTACCATTCCCTTATCCTTTGGTAACCACTAAACTGTTGTCTGTGTCTGAGTTTTTGTTTCTTTATTTGTTTGTCTTGTTCCTTTGTTGCTGTCAGTTTTATATCCTGCATATGATGAAGTCATATGGTTCTCGACTTTTTCTGTCTGATTTATTTCACTTACCATAATAATCTCAAGGCCCACCCATATTGTTACAAATGGCAGTATTTCATCTTTTCTTATGGCAGAATAGTATTCCATTGTGTACATATACCACATTTTCTTTATCCAATCATCTATTGAAGGACATTTTGGTTGTAACATTTAGATTTTTTTTTAGCTGAGCCATCCTGCTACCTGTTGGCAGCTCAGAGGCTGCTCAGCTTGGGCTGGACTCGAACTGCTGTTGCTCAGAGCTCAAACTCTTGAGTGAGCTCTTAACCAACTGAGCCACTCAGCCGGCCCCAAACATTTAGATTTTTAAATTAGGAATTTACACACACACACACACACACACACACACACAAGCTGGGGGAAATAGAATTGAAATTCAGCTATGTGGATAGAGCTTAGCTAACTAACAATTATGTTGATTTTGAGTTTTCTAGTGGCCAAAAGGGGAAAGAAAAACAAGTGTTAGTTACAGAGAAGAAAACATTCCCTCAGAATCAACAAGCAATTCTTAATGCTTAACTTGGTGAAAGGGCACATGGATGGATGGATTAATGAATTTGTTTTGGGATTGATTAACTAACTGAATGGTTTTCTCCTAAAACACCCTTTAGGCCACAAGGGATGTGCCCTGAACCTTGCCCATTTTACTCATTCCCAGAAATCAAGTCCACATCCTCCCCATGTCCACAGTCACCTTCAGAATGTGTCCTGGACTCCTTCATCTGCCTCTCCAGCCCTCATACTGGGGCCTCCACTGCTTGGCTGCTCCATCTGGGCATCCTGCAGTGATCCCAATTGGCAGACCTGACTAGAAACCTGGAGTTTCCCTGTCTCTTCTACATCACCCATATTGGCATCTCCTTCTGCCCACCAGCCCCAGCATTTTCATCTCTCCCAGGATGCTTTACCACATCCTGGAATCCATTCTCCACACTGCAGCCAGGGTGATCCACAAAACTTAACACCTACCCTTATCCATCCTCTGCTCAGAGCAGATCAGTCACTCCACAGGGTCCTCAGAGAAAGCTCCACCCCTTAACATGGCAACAGAGATTATGGGCTATGGGCAGCACAAAGCATGCACAACGTCTTCTCCCTGGAGCCGACTGCCCAGGTGGAAATCCTTTGTGACCTTAGCCAAGTTCCTTGGCTTCATTGCCCCTCAGGTCCCTCAACTCTAAACTGGAGATATGAGGAGTACCCACCTCAAGGGGGTTTTATGAGTATTAAATGAGATAATAGATGGACAGGTACATACAGATATCCCAGCACCTGGCACATAGTAACTGCTCCTTGTTCACAGCTGTTGACAAGCTGCTGCATCACCTGGCCGTGTTGCTTCGCTGGTGCACAGCTCTACACTCTGGCCATGCTGAGCCTCCTCTGCTGCCTTGATCTTGCCAGGATAGCTCTGACCTTCGGGTGGTTGCACTTCCCCACCTCCACCCCTCCCCATGCCCAGCCAATAACAGTCCTCCTGCAGGTGTCATTTCAGCATTTCTGTTCAGAAGAGCTTCTGTGCTCATTTGGGCTCCCATGGCACTCTCCTCCAGCCCCATTTCAGCACAGTCACATTGAGTCTCAATGTCTGTTTAGGTGTCTATGTGCCTGCTAGTTGGGGAGCTCATTGAGGGCAGGGCCTGTGGCTGATTCACCTTGACCCCAGCCCTCAGCATAGAGAAGAGTTGTGGTCAAGGAACTGCTGCTGAATGAGTGAGTGGATAAATGCACACATGTCCTACTAGCCCAGAGAGCCCTCCTGCAAAATTGGCCCACTCTTCCAGGAAAATTTTCCTGCCTCCATGCAGTTCTCCCTGCCCCCATGACACAGGGACCTCTTTTCCTTCAGTGGAGCTGACTTGAGGATTTTCTGTGCCTGGCAGCCAAAGACATCTTAAATACAGAGCATGGGCAGTATTCCATGGCCCAGGTGTGTGTAGGACTGCACATTCCATGCCTTGTGCTCTCCTTGCAGTAACCTGTGTCTACTTGTAAACACACAGGGAAGCTTCTTCTGGCCACAGCTAGCTATTGGAAAGAGAGAGACTGTCAACCATGGCCCCTGCCTCAAAAAGTTACTCCCAGTCAGAGAGATGAGACAGGGAGCAGTAGGAAAAGATTGCAACCTTAGGGCACAGAAAGAGCTAGGAGGAGGAGGGGTTCAGTTCCAGTGAGAGTGATCAGGGAGCTCCTATGACAACGGTAGCATTTGAGCTGAGCTCTGAAAAGTGGGTAGGTTTGGATGAGTGGACTTGAAAGGCAAGACAGCTTAGGGGGGAGCTAAGACTCCAAGCATTATCTGCTCCTGGAATAGATTGGTGTCAGGTTTCTGGGGGCAGAACAAAGTAGGTGCTAGTTCCAGCACTGTCATTTCCTGACTGTGCAGCCTTTAAGTCTCATCTAGCCTGTCTGAATCCCAGAGAGGTCCTTCTTCTCAAATAAGAACAATTTTAATAAAAATATCTCCCCTGCTGTATTTTGGGAAGAACTCCATGAGATTCTGAATGTAGAAGTATTTAGTGCAGTGTCTGAAAGGTTTCAGATGAAATGCCTAAGCATGGTTTTAAAGAGTGAATAGGAGCTTTTCAGATGGAAAAAAAAGGACAGGAAGACATTCCAAGACATAGGGAAGAGTGAGAACAAAGCATAGAGGTATGCAACAGCACTGGGTGGCTACTTGCTAACCTGGCACAGGGAGTTACATCATCAGGAAGAAGCCCACCCAGATGTATGCTTCCATCAACAGAGATCCAGGGCTGCATGGACTCAGAAGCGTTTTGGTGAAGACGACGATGACGACAATGACGATGATGATGATGATGATGACAGAAAAAGAGGAAAAGGAGGCTGAAAGCTCAAGAAGTAGACAGAGCAGGAGAAGCAATGGAAAGAGAAGTAGAAGAAAATGAAATAACAGTTACTGCTCCCACCTCAGAGCCTTTGTACAGCCTGTTTCCTCAGCCAGAAGGGCTCTTCCCCCAGATGACAATGTGGATTTCTCCCACAGTCTCCAAGTCTCTATTCAATGCCATTTGATCAGAGGGATCTTTCTTTCCCAACTCATCCAAAACAGCTTTATCCTCATGACAGTATATTCCCTCCCTATTTTTTTATTACAGCACCTATGCCCACCTGACATATTTCACATTTATTCATTTATTTATTTATGTTAATCTCATTCCACCAGCAGCTGTACTATTTTATTCACAGCTCCACCCCCAGAGTCTTAAGCAGTGTCTACTAATGCAAGAATCTTAATAATTTTCTTTCCACAAATGGATGGAAGATGGAAGAAGAGGGGAAAAAGGAGAATCATCATTGTCATTCAGCAGCCCATGTTGTGAAGATGTGATAGCCATCAAAGCAGACATAAGTGATGCAAACAAACACACCAGTTTCTGAAGGTGCTGAGTCTCCAGGAGGTGCCTCTAGTTCTGACAGAACACTTGAACCTCCAGGATGCTTGTACAAAATACTAAAGTCAGGGTCCCACCCAGACCAGCTGCATCAGCAGCCCTGGGGGTGGGACCTACACATCCATTTGCTGAGCTCCCCAGGGATTTTGATGAGCAGCTGAGATTCATAACCCATAACTGGACCTGGAAGGGAGGGGCCAGGTAGAGAGAAAGAAAGGCAGGCCTCAGGAATCAAAGGAGATGGTTTGGTATCCTGCTCACAAGGCTGCTCCAAGTAACTGAGAAGTGTCCTCTGGCATCCCAACCCTTTAAACACCCTTTCTGTCCACCACAGACTGGCCACCTCTCCCACTCAGATATTTTTTCATTAAGGAGATAAGTAACCTATCCAGAGACTGGAGAAATTGGGGCAACTCGCCACATTGTCTGCACCCCCAAGACCACCATCTGTGAGATGGTTAATTTTATATGACAATTTGGGCTAAGCTAAGGGATGCCCAGAATGCTAGTAAGACATTATTTCTGTGTGTAACTGTGAAGGTATTTTCAGGAGACATTAGGACTTGAATTGGTGAACTGAGTTAGAAGATGGCCCTCCCCAGTGTGGATGGGCATCATCCAAACCATGGAGGTCCAAATAGAAAGAAAAGGTGGAGGAAGGGAGAATTTGCTCTCTCATCTTCTCCTGCCCTTGGACTCCAGCACTCTAGTTCTTGGGATTTTGGACCCAAATTGGGACTTACACCATTAGCCCCCCTGTTATCAGACCTTCAGACTCAGACTGAATTACACCATCAGCTTTCCAGGGTCTCCAGCTTGCAGACGGCAGGTTGTGCAACTTCTTGGCTGCTGTCAATTCATGATGGCAACTTATGAGTCAATTCCTAGAATAGATCTCCTCTTTCATATACCTGCACATATCTTCTTGGAGAAGATACACATTCTCTCTGGAGAACCCTGACGTATAATCTGCACAGCCCTGGAACGAGAAGGAAGCATTGTGCCCAGTGGGTGTTTCCCTGAGCCCCTCAAGTCATGCCTGGATTAAGCTTGTGGGCACATCACCAGCGTTCAGAGCAGAGCAACCTTTCCTCTGTCTGCTGGCACCTTGCCAGCTGCTTTGCCCTGAGTAAAGGAGAAACAGAAGCTGTTTAACTTGTTCTAGTCTATCTCTAAAGTAGACACATTCAACCCACAGAAATGAGCCTGACTCTGCCTGGTTTGGGCACAGACAGAGGTCCAGGGGATAGCTGGGGGAAAAAAAAGAACAGTGTGAGTCCCAGCAGTTCAGGAGGGCTTCCTGTAAAAAGGGGCACTTCCACTGTGATAAGGAGGGATGGGAAGGGTACTTTAACTCCTTGCCGGCACTGCATCCTTGCCGGCACTGCATCCTTGAATTGAAGTCAGACTTGTATACTCACGCAAGCTGTCTTTTTATTTCTCCCATGTGGGTGGGGAAATAGAAGGGGCCCTCTTCTGTGGGCAAGCAGCCTCCTTTCTCTTTGCCCCCTTCAGTGTGCACCCCTCTGTCTGAGGCTGGGAGGCTGCTCCATTCTCTCCTGGCCAGTGCCTCCAGCAGCTCCAAACTGGATGCATTTCCTCATTCTCCCCCAGTCTCCCCTCTCCCTGATTTGCCCTTTAAATTGCTAGTTCTTCAAAAGTATCAGGTTCTTTTCCTAATTCAGTGCCTTTGAACATGTTGTTTCCTCTGCCTGGACTTCTCTTTTCCCTTTCTTAGTTATGGGTAGCGATGATAAATTTTCTGAATTTTTGGAGAAGGCTTCAAGATGCCCTGTTATGTAAGCACTCCTGCTGCAAATCCCCTGACGTGCGCCTCTCCCTTTCGTGGGTTCTCAGCTGTCAGCTTTGTGCTGCTTCCCAGGTACTGGGCACTCCCTGAACATAGAAACTGGGCTCTGGGTTCCCTGCTACATCCCAGTGCAGGTGCTCAATAAATTACTGTTGAATAAATCAACTGCTGGTGGGTCTAAAAGGGCTCAAGCCTGGAAGAAAGATGAACACTGACAAGGCTACAGGCTTAGGGGCCAATAAAGACTTTGAGGCCAAGAGAACAGCAGATCCAAAGGCCCTTCAGGGAGAGCAGTTTTGTTGAAAACCCGCAGATGAGTGCAGGGTAGTGTGGACAAAGTGGGCAGGATCAGGCCATACAGGCTTTGGGGACCTGGCCAGCTGGCTCTTTATTCTGAAAAGAGTGGAGAGAAGCCTAAAGTGTTTTAAGCCAATGTGGTTACTTAGACAGTTTTGAGGTTTGTTACCCTTCTCTGCCCTTAGTGTGGGAAACACTGGAGGAGGGAGCATGGATGTATGGACCCCCAGACATCACTACAGTAGCCCAAGGGAGAGTACACAGAGCCTTGGCAGGCCATGATGGAGATGCACCTCTGTGATCTGCTCTTTTCAAGAGTTTTCCATGTGTCAGGTCATTGAGCCCCCAATTAATCTGAGATGAGGACACTGAGGCCTGGGCATTTTAGAATCTGTCCAGATGACAAGGCTGGTTAGTGGTGGGGCCTGGATTGCCCTGCATCTCAGAGTGGCTGTGCCACTGTGCTGCCTCCTGCTGGGCGTCGGCATTGGAGAGGAAAAAAAACACCAGACCCAGCAGCTTGCAGAAGCAAACAGATTAGATGGGGTAGCGGGAGGGGAAGACGGAGGATTTTAGAAGAAAATTTGAAGCAAATAAGGAACAATGGTAAGATGTGCTAAAACTGGATGACACATTCACTGTTTTCTATGTTGAAACAGTATGTGTGTGTGTGTGCGTGTGTGTCTACACACATACCACCACCACCCCATATTGTTGTTGTCTGCCAGATTTCGTGACATAGCAGTCATCATGTATTTTGGCAATAGCTGTTTTTGTGTCTTCCAGGGACCAGACCCAGATGAAAGCAGGTTGAGGCATGTATGAAATTTGACAACACAGACAGAAAGTCTAAAGTATTCTTTTGAGAAATTCTACTATAAAGGGAGGGAACAGATAGGTCAGTAGCTAGTGATGTGTGTAAAGTGGAGATTTTCTTTTAATTTTAAGAAATTAGACATTACAGACATACTTGAATTATCCTGTAGGTTGTCAACCTCACTCCATTTTTCCCTCCCCAATGGTAATGACTATCAGAAACTTGCTGTTTGTCACTGTCATGTTTTTATGTCTTTACTAGATATTTATTCATCCAGAAACATTTTTATGTATCATTTTGTTGGGTTTTCATCTGTATAAATGGTCTCATACTGCCTATATCTTTCTGGAACATCTCCTTTTCCTCACATGATGATTATAAAAGTTAGCAAGGCTGGTAAGTGTGAATCTATTTTAACTTCTCTACAGCATCCTATGATGTGTGCTTCCCCATGTATTCATCTCTTTATTGCTGATGTGCGAGGCTTCACTGTCATAGAAATGCTGCAGAGAATAGCATTGTGCTGTACTGCCTCCCTGGTGCCCACGACTGCTGTTTCTCCAGAGTAGAGGCCTGTTGGTGGGATGCCTGGGCCACAGGCATCTTCCTCCTTATGGGCATCACCAGAGAGCATGCCAGCTTTCACTCTGCTGGCAGTGTGAAGTCTCCCATTCATCTTGCCCTTGGTATTGTTACACTGACAATAGGCAAGATTTGAGATTGCTGAATCACCAACTGAAAGGAGAGAGAAGCATATGTCAGAGTGGGGTCTGGGAAGATGAAAGCTGGAGGAGAGGTCCCAGGGAGACACATGTACCTGGAGAATGGTCTACAGGTCAATGCAAGTGTCCAGTTGGATGCTCCTCTTTCCACCTGGCATAGTGATCCGATACCAGACTTGCCAGCTGTGCATGACTGAATTCCTAGCCCCTCCATGCTGACCCTTCCTGGTCCCTTCTGCACTGGATCCACCCCTTATTGAGACACTGGCCATACTACATAATTGCAGGGTGTCTATTTGCCTGTTTATCCCACAGGACCCAGAGCTTCTTGAAGTAGGAACTGTGTTCTCATTTTAACCCCCCAGAGCTTTGCAAGGGCCTGGCACATAATTGGTACTCAGTAAATAATTTTTGAATTGTTTTAAATTGTACTATTATCGCTTCCACCTGTTATGTCTCCTAAGTGAGCTGAAAGGAGGGTGCTTTAGTTTCAGATACATGCACACCTTATGTGAAAGGAGCATGGGGGAGCCAGGAAGAAGGGATCAGGCAGAGTGACACTGAATGGCAGGTCAAGAAATTTTACTTTGGGGGCTCTCCTTCCCCTAGCCCTCCCCTGATCTACTTTCTCTGGGCCCCAGCAACCTCAGTACTTCTCCCTCTCCTCTTTCTCTCCTCACCAACTTGTGAAATAAATTAATATACATTAGCCTTTTCTGAAAGAAACTGATCTTAGTTCTCTATCCCTATTTTAAAAAATCCTTACCTTAATGTATACTGCTTCCAATTTTGTTCTATCTTTCTCAATTACAAGGAATGGTCCTGAGACCAGAAAAGGAAGAAAGAGAACCCCAAGCTAGGCAAACATGAAACAGGTTCAAATGTCCAAACTACAACAGTAGGTATTGGGGAAGTAACATTAGCAGCAAGCTCAAGAAAGTAAAAACCAAAGTCTTGGGCTGATGACATAAAATTGATGAATGAAATGAGGAAAGCAGAATTCCCCGGTTCCTATTTTACTTTTGTCATTCCAGAAAAATGATCTCAGGAGAAAGGGGTAGAAGGAAAGCCTGAGTGAGTAGGAGATATAGGACAGTTGTGGCCTGCTCAGTCACCCTCCTAATAGATAACTCACAAAGATGGCCTGGGGGAGGTTTCTGACAAGTGCTTCCAGGCTCCGTCCTTTACCTTGTTCTTTTAGCCACTGAATCATTAAAGACGTGTATGAAATTATGTGAATCTACTTTCAAGAAATATATAAGGGATGAGCTAGAACATGGGCTGGGACTGGAGTTGGGGTTATGAAAAGATTAAAGGAAGAGGTGGCAGCTATAGATAAGAAAGAGGAGTTACAGGACTAGAAGTTGGAACACTGGAAGATGTATGAATTTGAATGGGCTGACAGTCAGCTGGACTGGTTAAGAGAGCCATGAAGACATCTCAGAGAAAGTCTAAGTGACAAGCTGCCTTTGACAAGTCCTTCCACTACTAACAACCTGAGGAGAAAACCATAAAAGAATATGTTAGGAGTTGCAGAGTAGAAGCTGACATTGATAAGAAAACCCATGGGAACATTACTGAGGAACACAAGGTGAGTAAATTGGCAGGCATAGGAGCCAAAAGTACTGGTTATTTCCATGAGGCTGGAGGGCTAGCAAAGAGCTTGGGGCAGGGAAGGCTTCCCTGAAGACTTGAGGGGACAGTCTAATGAATGGTCAAAGGAATCCAGGCTGTCTCGACAGGTCATCTAAGTCTGAGCTTTGTTAGAGTATGGATGGGTCAGCAGAGCTCATCAGATCCACAGAAGGAAAGCATATGGTGGAAGACAGGATGGAGATCCAAAATGACTGTGATATGCTAGAGATATAGGCTAAACCAAGTTAGGATAGCAGTCGATAGGGATAAATATCAGATATCCTTGGGTTAAAATTTAACAGCATGAGTAAAAACTGGGAGAGATACTGTTTATCAGCAGCATGTTTGGACACTTCAGGCTTTTCTTCAAGAAGTCAGCAGAAATGTTGACTCCACAAATGTTAGCACATACCTGAGCTGCATTCTGGGAAGTTAGTATCTGGCACAACAAGCTATGGTTTTGGTAGAGAGCATGGGTCAGCCCTCATCTGGGAGTCCCACCTGTTAGAGACTTGAGCAGAGGACACATGGTGGCATGTGACTATGGGCCAGGAAATCTTGTCACATGAAGAAAAGTAAAAAAGCTAAAGAGGTTTCATTTGAAGGCAAGATGACTCAAAGAAGATGTAAGAGCTAGCTCCATATACATGAAGGATACAATGTTAACAGGGATTCAGATTAACAGGTCTTGTCCCAAGAACTAGTGTGAGAACCAAAGAGTGAGAGCCAGAGGAAGTGGCCTTCAGCCCAAAGAAAGAAGACCCCTGAGAGTTGCTCAAAGGTGAAGAGCTACCTCAGTAGACATTGTGTCCCCTGGTAAAGTACAGTCTCTCAGGAGATGCTGCAGAGGGAATTGGATAGGGCTGGGCCATGGGAGTGGCCACTTTATTTCCAACTCCAAGGGCAGAATTCAGTCTTCTGAAAAATTCTCCCCAACTATGTAAGGATTATGCTCATTCCTTGATGATGACAGACAAGTTAAGCTACATTGTTTGTAGTAATGAGTTGACAGAAATGTTATTTAAAATAATTTCCATTTGTACAACATCTTTAATTCATTTCACTAGGGGTCAGAAAGCAGAGGAGAATAAAAATGAATTCTTTCCTGATGTGTGCTGCAGCTATACATTTTAAAACTTAATCCTAAACAACAACCTTATGAGATAAATATTTCTATTTGCCTTTCCTTAGACTAGAAAGCTGTGGCTTACAGAGGCTATATAATTTGAATGAGGTTGGGCAGGACATAAATGAGAGATCAAAGACTCAAAATGAACTTCGTAAGATTTAAAGCTTATAATCAGGATATAAATTGTTCACATCTCACAAACAAAAAATTATGAATAATTTATAAAATCACAACTTTTCTTGAATTAATCATAGACCTGAGATTGCATACAAAACAGAAAACCAAAAATATAAGGAAAAGCAAGCACCTCCAAGGAGAAATGAGACAAAAGCACTGTTTTATTTGCAACAGACAATGGACACCATTAAAAATGCTTAATGAATCGCTAAAGGTTGATTGTAAACTCATGTGACA
Source organism: Hipposideros armiger (assembly GCF_001890085.2). Lineage (NCBI taxonomy): Eukaryota > Metazoa > Chordata > Mammalia > Chiroptera > Hipposideridae > Hipposideros > Hipposideros armiger. Next base: position 564,352 of record NW_017732132.1, on the reverse strand, counting down.
ACCCCACTCTAAAAACAAGATAACACTAGAAGAATTTGAAGTCAACATTGCACTGAGAGTGACCACAATAAGAAAACCCAAACACAGCTTAACTTGTAACTAGATTGACTCAAATCACCATACTAAAAACTCAAAAAACAGAAAAAGAGAGGAGAGCATATCCAGGTGGTCCTGGGGCTAGCTTCCCCAGTGGCCAGATTCAAAACAAGTTGGAGCATCACCCAGGCACCTCCAAGGATGACATACCCAAGGGGTGGGTTGGGCAGGCAGAACCCTGCAGAGGCAGACCCTGCTCTGTAGGATCAGTCCCTGCACAACAAATCCTCCATTGTAGTCATGGCCAGACCTCACAACCAATGAGCCTGAGGGTCAGTCCCTCCTATTGATGTGCAAATAGCAACCAAGGCTCAACTACAAGAGGAAGGTACACACAACCCACACAAGGGACACACCTGGAGTGTGTGGTTCTAGTGACCACAAATACTGCGCCACTGAACCCTCCAGCACACCTACTAAATAAGGCCATTCTACTAAGCCTAGAAGACATAGCAGCCCTACCTAATACATACAAACAAACACAGGGAGGCAGGCAAAATGGAAAGACAAAGAAACATGTCCTAAATAAAAGAACAGAACAAAGCTTCAAAAAAAGAGAACTAAACAAAATGGAGACAAGTACTCTACCAGATGCAGAGCTCCAAATGCTGGTTATAAGGACTCTCGTGATCTCAGGGATAATTTCAACAAAGAGGTAAGAAACATAAAAATGGAGATAGAAAACATTAAAAAAACAGTCTGAAATGAAGAATACAATAATAGAAATGAAGAATACATTACAGGGAATCAACAGTAGAAGAGATAAAACAGAAGATCAAATAAGTGATTTAGAAGATAAGGTAGCAGAAAACACCCAAACAGAACAGCAAAAGAAAAAATAATCCAAAAAAAACTGAGGTGAATTTAAGGGGCCTCTGGGACACCCTCAACCAATATTCACATTATAGTGGTACCAGAAGGAAAAGGGAGAGAGTGAGGAATTGAAAACCTATTTGAAGAAATAATGCCAAAAACCTCCCTAATCTGGTGAAGGAAAAAAATATACAAGCCCAGGAAACACAGAGAGGTTCAAACAAAATGAACCCAAAGAGGCCAATGCCAAGACATATCATAATTAAAATGCCAAAGGTTAAAGTCAAAGACTTAAAAGTAACAAGAGAAAAGCAGTTAGTTAACTACAAGGGAGCTTCCATAAGACTATCAACTGATTTCTCATCAGAAACTTTGCAGGGCAGAAGGGACTGACAAGAAATATTCAAAGTGATAAAAAGCAAGGGCTTACATACAACTAAGATTACTCCACCCAGCAAAACTATCATTTAGAATTGAAGGACAGATAAAGAGCTTCCCAGACAAGAAAAAGCTAAAGGAGTCCATCACCACCAAACCAGTATTACAAGGAATCTTAGAGGGACTTTTTTAAAGATGAAAATTAATTAATTAATTAATTAATTAATTAATTAATATAGACCACATCTTCTTTCTGCAATCGTCTATCGAAGGACACTTTGGTTGTTTCCATGTCTTGGCCACCATAAGTAGTGCTACAATGAACATCAGAGTACATACACCTTTATGGACAAATATTTTCAGATTTTTTAGGTAGATACCCAGAAGAGGGATTGCTGGGTCATATGGTAATTCTATTCTTAATTTTTTAAGGAACACCCATACTGTTTTCCATAGCTGCTGTACCAATTTACACTCCCACCAACATATTACTCTGTGATAAGAAAAGATGAAATACTGCCATTTGTGACAACATGGATAGATCTTGAGATTATTATGCTAAGTGAAATAAGTCAGACAGAAAAAGTAGGGAACCATATGACTTCACTCATATGTGGAATATAAAACTAAATGCAACAAAGGAGCAAGACAAACAAATAAAGAAACAAAAACCCATAGACACAGACAACATTTTAGTAGTTACCAGAGGTAACAGGGGAGGAGAGATGGTGGAAGAAGATAAAGAGGGTCAAATACATGATGATGGAAGGAGAACTGACTCTGAGTGGTGAGCACACAACACGATATATACCAGGGGTGCCAAAAAAGTGCATACACATTTTAAGAGATATTATCTATGTATCTCCTTTTTGAAGTTGAATTGAATTTTGGTAGCAATGGTATGACATTCGCTCAAAAAATGGCATTAATCAAATGAATGTTAGTGTCACCATGTGACAGGCAGGATGGTCAAAGAAAATGGCAGAAGCACAGTTGTCATTTGAGGAGCACAAGACCATTTGAAGTGATATTTGAAATTCGAGAACATTGTGGAAGTACAATGACAATGGAGGCATGAGTATGTCGCAGGACCTCCAATGCACCAAACAATTGCATGCATTCTTAATAAGTTTGAGACACATGATACTGTGTGTGATGAACACATGGGAAGATATGGGAGGCCTTGTACAGGAACAAGCCCTGCTTCTTCTGCGATGGTGTTGGAATAGTTTACATGCTCACCACAGAAGTGCACCAATTTTGCTGTTTGCTGTTTGCTGTAATCAGAAGTGTCTGGATGCTAATGGTAACCACTTTGAGCACCGCTTGTAATTGCAGAAGTCAAACGTGACTTGTATTCATCTTTTGTTATTAGTATATATTGAGTTACAATTTAATACAGTTTTTTCCTTTCTTAAAATGTGTATACATTTTTTTGGCACCCACTGTAGATGATGTACTATAGAATTGTACACATGAAACCTATATAATTTTACTGACCACTGTCACCTCAATAAATTTAATTAACAAATTTTAAAAATATGAATAACGAAATGGCAATAACTACATACCTATCAAAAATTACTTTCAATGTAAATGGATTAAGTGCTCCAACCAAAAGATAGGGAACTGAACAGATAAGAAAACAAGACCTTGGACTATGCCCACCCACAGCTGGTACTGAACTAGGCACCTAGAGCTGAGCTACCACCCGGATGGCTCAGTGGATAGAGCATGCACTCTTAACAGCAAAGTTGCCAGTTCGACACCTGCATGAAAAAAATAAAAAATAAAATAAAACAAAATAAGAAAACAAGACTTTTACAAATGCTGCCTACAAGAGACTCACTTTAGATGGAAAGACACACGCAGACTGAGTGTAAAGGGATGGAAAAAGATATTTCATGGAAATGGAAACAAACAAAAAAATGGGGTTGCAATACGTATGCCAGACAAAATACACTTTAAAACAAAGACTATAACAAGAGACAAAGAAGGACTTAATAATCCTGCTTCTGGGTATTTATCCAAACAAACCCAAAATGCTGCTTTGAGGGCACATGCTCATCCATATGTTCATTGCAGCATTACTTACAATAGCCAACATATGAAGGCAACCTGAGTGTCCCTGAATGGTGAATGGATAAAGAAGAGGTTGTACATATATACAATTGAATGTTATTCAGCCATAAAAAGAAGGGAATCTTGTCATCTGGTTCAACATGAATGGACCTAGAGGGTATTATGCTGAGTATAGTAAGTCAGACAGAGAAAGACAAATGTCATATGATTTCACTTATAAGTGGAAGCTCAAGAACAAAATAAACAAACAAATGAAACAGAAACAAACACATAGATACAGAGAACGTTTTGATAGCTGCCAGATAAGACAGGGGTTGGGGATTGGTGAAAAGGGGAAGAGACTGAGAAGTACAAATTTGTTGTTACACAGTAGCCATGGAGATGTAGAGTATAGCATAAGGAATATAGTCAACAATATTGTAATAACTATGTATGGTGTCAGATGTGTAGTAGATCTATCAGGGTGATAGAGGGGAGAGGGTTTGGGAGCTGGGTGAAAAAAAATGAAGACATTAAGAAATACAAATTGGTAGTTACAAAATAGTCATGGGGATGTAAAGTAGATGGAATATAATCAATAATAAGGTAATAACTATGTATAGTGCCAAGTTGGTACTAGTCAGGGGAATCACTTCCTAAATTGTATAAATATCTAGCCATTATGCTATACACCTGAAACTAATAAAAAATAATATTGACTGTCAATGCTAATTGAACATTTTTAAAAGGGGAGAAAAAAACAAAGAAGAATAAGGGGTTCGAAGTTCCAGATATAAAACAAATAAGCCTTGGGAATGTAATATACAGCATAGAGAATATAGTTAACAATATGAGTTCTGACAATTAATTTCAAGACCTCATCCTAGAAAAAGTGCTACATACCTCATTGCTGAATATCACTATGGTCACCTTCAAAGTACTCCCCTTGGGAAGTTATGCACCAATGCCACTGCCTAGTCCACCCATCAAAGCAACTTTGGAACTCTTTTTCTGGAATGGCCATCAGAACTGTTATTGTATTACCCTTCATGTCCTGAATGTCATCAAAATGTCTTCCTTTCAATATTTTCTTTATCTTCAGGTAAAGAAAGAAGTCATTGGGGGCCAGGTCAGGTAAGTAAGGAGGGCACTCCAACACAGTTATTTGTTTACTAGCTAAAAACTCCCTCACAGACACTGAGCTGGTCCATTGTTGTCATGATTCAAGACCTCCTTTGGGGCCATTTTTGCACACAACTTTCTCATGCCAAGATTTTCAGTTAAGATTTTCCTAACAGTTTCTCTATTGATGTTTACTTGATCTGCTGTGCTTCTTACAGTCAGCTGATGATTTTTATGCACAATTCAAGTAATTTTTGCAATGTTTTCATCAGTTCTGCTCATTAGTGGCCACCCTGACCTCTCTTCGTCAATGATGCATTCTCTCCCCTCAGAAAAATGTTTATTCCATTTGTACACTGCCATTTTCTTCATGGCATTATCCCCATAAACTTGGACTAACATGTCCCTGGTTTCACTTCCACTCTTGCCAAGCTTAACAAGAAATTTAATGTTTGTTCATTGCTCTAATGCAAGCTTAGACAGTCTCGTGATGGCACAAATATCATGCAACAACAATAATGTACACCACTCAGGAAAACACCACCACATGTTGACATGAACACAGCTGTGAGACACTGGTATACAAATGTTATGAAACTTTACTGAGCTGTTTGTATAGTGCTGCCAATGTAAGCACACAGTGGCAAGTTTGCAAACTTAATTGTCACACCTGTATTGTAATAGCATGGGATAGTGCCAGATAGTTGCTGAACTTATCATCACCATGATCACTTTTTTAGCATAGGAGCATAATCAATAATGTGATACTAACCCTGTATATTGTCAGGTGGGTACTGTTGAGTAACTATGATGTACACCTGAAATTAATACATTGTATGTTAGCTATATTTTAATAAAAAATCCTAAAAATATAAAATAAAGTGGCTATCAAAAAAAATGTTTCAAGAATAATTATAAACCTGCTTGAAACAAATGAAAAACATAGAAAGTTTCAGCAGAAATAAAAGAAACAAAGAGGAATTATAGAATTAAAAAATACAATACTCCAAATAATAAAATCAATGGGTACACACCACAGCACAATAGAGGACACAGAGGAAAGAATCACTTCACTTAAAAGTAAAACAATAGAAATTGCCCAATCAGAACAACAGAGAAAAAACACATTGAAAAAAAATGAAAAGAGACATACAATATTATTTTTTAAAATCTAGTACTCATGACACTAAAGCTTGAAAGAAGAAACAGAAGAGAATGAGGCTTAAAAAGTATTTGAATAAATAATGGCTGAAATATTACAAATTTAGAAAAAAAATGATTCAAGAAGCTAAGAGAATCCCAAACAGGATAATGTCAAATAAATTCACTTCAAAACATATCATAGTCTAATTTTTGAAAAATTAAGACAAAGAAAAAAAATCGAAACCAGCAAGAATAGGTATACCTTACCAATAAGAGAAAAACAATTCAAATGACAACATATTTCTCATAAGAAACTAAGGAGAAATTAGTACATTATCCAGGTGATGAAACAAAAAATTCAGAATTATACATCTAGAGAAAATATCCTTCAGCAATGAAAGGAAAAACAAGACATTTTCAGATAATGGAAAACTCAGAGATTTGTCACCAATAGTTCTATCTAAACAGGATGGCTAAAGGTTATTTGCTAAACAGAATGGAAATCCTAAAAAAAGGACTTTGGAAACATTAAGATGGAAGAAAACACAAAAGAAAGAATCAAAACAGTGATAAGTACAATACATTTTTCTTCTCTTTTTGATCATTCTAAATTATGTTTGACAATTGAAGCAAAAATTATACATTGTCTCTTGTGGTCTTAAATGTGCATAGAGAAAATATATAATACAATAATGTTATAAACTTGAGAAGGTAAGAGAAGTTTTCTATACTTCACTCAAGCAGGTAAAGTGTGGGCAACTTTAGGTTGTGATGTTACATAAATATAATATAATTATAGATATATCACTAAAATATTTACCCAAAGATATATACTCCAAAAAGAAAAAAAACATTATAGATAAATTAAATTGAAATTCTAAAAACCATTCATGTAACCCACAAGGAAAAACAAAATAAAAAGAATAAAGACATGAAAAATAAAGAGAACAAACAAAAAAACAAAAATTAAAATAGCAGACTTAAACCTTAAAATATCAATAATTACATTAAATATATATATTTTAAATTCAACAAGTAAGAGGCAGATAGTCACTGAGGGAATAAAAGACTAACCAAATTTTATGTTGTCAACAAATAGTTCACTTCAATTATAATTGTTTAGGGAGGTTGATATTAAAAATATAAGAATCATAAGGTAGTTCTGTTTTTAATTTTTTGAGGAACCTCCATACTGTTTTCCATAGTGGCTGCACCAATTTGCAATCCCACCAACAGTGCACCAGTGTTCCCTTTTCTCCACATCTTCACCAATACTTGTTAGTTGATTAGTTGATGATACCCATTCTGAAAGGAGTGAGGTGGTATCTTATTGTGGTTTTTATTTGCATTTCTCTGATGATCAGTGACATTGAGCATCTTTTCATATGTCTGTTGGCCATTTGTATGTCCTATTTAGAGAAATGTCTCTTCATGTTCTCTGCTCGTTTTTTAATTGGGTTGTTCATTTTTTTGGTGTTGAGTTGTAAGAGGTTTTTAAATAAATTTTGGATATTAACCCCTTATCATTTGTATCATTGGCAAATATGTTCTCCTCTTCAGTAATTCCACTCCTGGGTATTTATCCAAAGAAATCAAAAATACTAATTTGAAAAAATATATGCACCCTAGTGTTTGCTGCAGCGCTATTCACAATAGCCAAGACTTGGAAACAACGGAAATGCCCATCAGTAGATGACTGGATAAAGAAACTGTGGTACAATTATACAATGGAGTATTACTTGGCCATAAAAAGTAATGAAATCTTACCATTTGCAACAACATGAATGGTCCTAGAGAATATTACGCTAAGTGAAATAAGTCAGGCTGAGAATGACAAATACTATATGATTTTACTTATATGTAGAATCTAGAAAACAGAAAAAATGAGGAAACGAAACAAAGACATGGGTGGTAGAGTATAGCATAAGGATGATAGTCAATGGTATTATAACACTTATATAAGATGTCAGAGGGGTAGTAGCTTGGGGTAGGGGGGTTATCCTTTGTGAGGGGTGTAAATGTCTATTATGTTTTTTGTACACCTGAAACTAATTAAAAAAATAGACCCCGAGATACAGAGAAAAAAACTGATGGTTGCTAGATGGGAGGGATTTTGGGGGATGGGGAGAAGGTGAAGGGATTAGAAAGTGCAAATTGGTAGTCACAAAATAGTCACAGGGATGTGAAATATAGTATGGGAAGATAATCAATAATGTTGTAAAGGTTATGTAGGGTGCCTGATGGGTACTGGACTTATCAGGGGATCACTTCAGAGACTGTGTAGATACCTGATCACTGCGCTATACACCTGAAGCTGATATAGAATAATATTGAATGTTGACCATAATATATCTATATCTATCTATATCTATATCATCTATATCTATATCATCTATATCTATATCTATATCATCTATGTCTATATATATTTATATCATCTGTATCTATATCTATATCTATCTATATCATCTGTATCTATATCTATATCTGTATCTATCTATATCTATATCTATTTCTATATCTATATCTATATTCACAGATGTAAAGTGCAGCATAGGGAATATAGTCAATGGTATTGTATCAGCTATACACAATGTCAGAGGGGTAGTAGACTTGGAAGGGGTTATCACTTTGTGAGGGGTATAATGTCTAATCATTACATTGGTTTGCACACCTGAAACTAATAAAAACATATATATGATAAAAAAATAAAAAATAAAAAGATAGAAAAAGACATACCATGAAAACTTAATGAACAGAAAGCATGACTGACTGTATTAATCAGACAAGGTAACTTCAAGGCAAAGAAAATTACCAGAGATAGAGAGGGACATTAATATAATCATAAAGGGTCAATCCACCAGGAAGATATAGGAATCCTAACTGTGTCCTTACTAAACAAAGAGCTGCAAAATATTTGAGGCAAATATTGACAAAACTGAAATGAGAAATAGACAAATCCTTAATTTTTAAGTTGTAGACTTCAACACCCATCTCTCAACAACTGATAGAACGACTAGACACAAAATGAGCAAGGAATAGAATTCAGCAGGACCATCAACCAAAAGGATTTAATCACAATGTATAGAAAACTCCACCCAACAGCAGCAGAATATTATGCACCAACTTGAATGTATAGTCAGAGATTTATGCTCAGTTAGAAAAAAATCCCAAAATATTATATATTGTATGTTCCACTTATTTAACATTCTTGAAATGACAAAATTATAGAAATGGAGAACAGGGGTTGTCAGGTGTTAAGGATGTGGTGAGATTCTCAGAAGGGAAGCAGTTCTGCCCTGACCCACACCTCCTTTTTTGGCACTGTCTCCTTCCACATGGTGTGCATGGGATAGGCAGGGGCTACTCTCAACAGAACCAAAACTTGTCTCTGGCCAAAGAGAATCTTCAAAGAGAGGTCTCTAGAAGTAGAACAAAGAATAATTTGATTTTAGCTTAGAAGCATTTCAATAAATTACGCTCCATGAAAATGATAAAAGTTAAGATTTTTGAAAAATTATCAAGTGTGCCCTGGGATGCAGGTTGAATTCAATAGGCCATATTTACCAGGAAATTGCTAAATTCAGGTTCTTAAAAGAGCTTAGGTTCTTCCAAGGAACACTGGGATAGGGGGCTGCAGCCCTGAACACCGAGATGAGTACCAATTCTTTTCTGAAAAGAATAGCAGTCCTAGCATGCCAGATCCATTTATCAAAAGATAATGAATGGGAAAGAAGCAATGCTTCAATTTTGTAAAGTGTAGTAACTTGTTTTAAATTGTAGGAGTATCTTTGTATTATATTTACTCTGGAAATCAGAAAAGCAAATCCTCTTACCTGAAAGGAACTCCTACAGTGGAGCCTGGAGGCAGGTACAGGAGCTCCTCCTACCACCATAGGCATTCAGCCTTAGAAACACAGGTTAGGGTGGCCTCAAGTATCTCTTAACCCACTTACCTGATGGATGGAGAAATAGTAGCCCATTGTTTCTCAGCCAAAGAATGCATCTGTTAATCTCTACTTGGGCTCTCCCACTTGTCTTCTCACTGGCTGTCATGCTGGAGATCTCCAACTCCAGTGACACCATCAGGTAGGGATTTTGCCAGTCCCTGTAGGAAGTGGAAGGAGGAAGCAGCCTGGGCTTTGTTTGCACAGAGCTGGCCTCTGAGATGGGGAGAGGGGCTCCAAATGTGACAAAGAAAATAATATAAAGTCATCTGCCTGCAGTAGTGCCAGGTGCTGAAGTTGATCTTGGACTATAGGGGCACTGGGAAATCAACCTTCAGGAACTCCCAGTGCAGCTGCACAGGTATGGGTGGAGTACCCACAGCCAGAAGTATAGGCAGAGTCAACTTCCCCTTTGTGGAGAGACAGGCTGAATCCAAGCACCATCACTTAAGAGCTGGTGACACTGGTTGTATATCGTATTTCTTTGGCTCAGTTTCCTTGTCTGTAAAATAGGGATCATTGTGGTAAGATGCAATATGATGTTAACCATGCCAGCAACATACAATGAGGAGAAAGCAGACAGAGAGAGGCAGAAGGCCCAGCTGCCCCATGGTACCCAAGCCCAGCCCCATCACAGGCCTGAAATTCCCATGTTAGCCTCATTTCTTAAAAGCCTGCATGAGCCACAGGCATTTTAATTCCAAGAATTGGTATCCCTCAAGAAAAGAAACAAATGTCCTGGTCATTTCTACATCTGATGAATGACCCCACAACTCCCTGAAGGCACTACCCAAATCAAGGGCTCCCTTATGGGATATCTAGCCTACATGGAGATGCAGAAGCATCAGACAGGGCCCCTGCAGGCCATCAGAAGCAGGCCTGGAGGGACCTAGGGCAGGAGGTTAGGTGCTGAGCAGCAAAAGGCCTGTGGGTTTGGTGGCCTTGCCTTCAGCAGGAGAGAAGTTATTGATGTATTCATTCCAACTCCCCAGTAAACACTTCCTGAGAGTGGGATGCAGTTCCATGGAAATTTCCATCTTCCATGAAGCCCATGGACTTTGGTGGAGATCGGGGGAACTTACCTGGGTGTTCATTGTTATCCTGCCACTCACTAATTGTGTGGTTGTTTTTCTCAATCTCTGTAAAGCTCAGTTTTTTTCATCTTTAAAATGAAAAGAGCAGTCTGCATCTCCTCTTAGGTGTTGAAGTGGTGAATGGTGTGATTTCTGATTAAGGGGCCCAATGCAGGCCTGTTACTGAACATGGCCAAGTGTTTCCTGTTGGGAAAATAAGCAGAGAGAGAAAGAGAACACATTCATCCTTCCTGGCTCCCAGCCACCCGATCTCCTTGTCATTCCAACATGACCTTAAACCCATCCAGCTAGCCCCTAGACTCCCAATCTAAGTCCCTGTAAGTCTCTCTTCCACATGGCCACCAAATCTGACCATGGCTCACCTTTGCTCAAAATCCTTCAGTGGCTCCCTAGTGACATGAGATAGGGCCCAAGTGCCTTTTGCTAAACTATCAAGGCCTTCTGGGATTGGAGCCATTCAGACTACCCAGCCTCATCCCATAGATTCCTGACCTGACCTGCTACATCCCCCACTTCCCCATATCTTGAGCACTTTGTGCACTCCCCCCAAAGACCCTCCCTTTCTGCCCACCCAGAGAGAGGCACTTATATCTCAGGCTCAGCTATGGGCACCTTCTAAGCCTGACCCAGGTACACTGGGTCCTCCCCACTTCAGGTTCCCACAGCTGCCAGAAGAATACCTGCCTCCCTCACAGCACTTGCAGCTTTGTATCCTAAGTGTATCTTTTCATGTTCGTGTCACATGAAATTGGTGAGCAGTTTGAGATTAAAGCTTGTGTCTTCTTTATGTATCTCTGTAACCTCAGCCTGAGAATGGCTCAGCACAAAAGTATTGAGTGGATATTTGTGGAAGGAAGAGAGAAGAAGAGAAGGAGGGAAAGAAAAAGGAAAGGGGAAGGAAGAGATAGAGGGAAGGAACAAGAGGGGAAGAGGAGGAGGGAGGAAAGAAGGGCAGGGAGATGGAAAGGGGGAAATAATAGATAAAGTCAGTTGGTTAGTTAGTTAGTTAGTTAGTTAGTTAGTTAGTCAGTCAGTTAGTTGCTAAACTGAGACCAAGGAGAGTCATTTGACCCACAGGTATAGAATCAAACTTGACTTTGTGGGCCAACACTTGAGCAAATTATTAACAGCAGAAGAAGCGAGTTCATGTTCCAGCCATGGTGCCAAGAAATGAAATGGCTCCATCCATCTGGTGCCTCTCTTTTGTTATCCAAATTATAACATGAAAGGCAGAAGCAGCATAATGAGGTGCTGTGCATTACTGGAGGGGGAGGAAGGGAGCAGGGAACAAAGGCCCCCAACCTTCCTTTTCTTAAGCAGCCCTGCTTCCTTTGAAAGCAATGGAAGAACAGGAATCTGCTGCCATGGCAACCACTCCTAAACTGTGCTGAATGGTGACAACTTACTGTAAGTGCTCCAGAGGTCAGGCTCCTCCAGTTCCAGGCTAGACAGGAACAAGAGTGCATTACAAGGAATGATAGATCACACCTTCCAGGCTCTGGTCTGTCTATCACAATGGATGTGACTGCCACCATCCTTACCCACCACCTGCTCCACCACAGGATGTAATTTCCCTGCCCCAAACTCCAGTTTAAAAGAAGCTTATAGCTAAAACCCAAACTGCTGCTAATAAAGACTTATATGTAAGTAGGTGAAAGGAGACAGCACCTCTTGGCTGACACTGAAAGCTGAACGTATGACTGTCGGGGGGTGGGTAGCAGGTGCAGGCACATATGGAGGATCATCCCCCAGGAGCTGATATTTACCTGACAGTCCCTGGGTCCCACTGGGCACAGGTCCGGTGTGAACACTGGGCATATGACCTTAGTTGAGGGTTTCTTGGTACCAGGCACTGTGATAAGAACCTAATGTATATTCATATTTACTCACTGTTGCCACCCTAACAAGGTAGGTATCATAAGTGAGTTATGTACATCACAAATCTTATGTGGCAGAGATGGCTATGGATCCACCAAAATTTATTCTTCCCTTCCTCTTTAATACTAGAACTGTCACCTTCCATATGACTCAATAGCAACACCACAGCTCCCCTGCAGTCAGGTAGGGCCCAATGAGAGCAGAAGAGGTGGGTCACACATAAGCCAAAACCTTAAAGTGAGGGGATTGCCTCCTCCACAGTCTCATTCCTCTTTTTACAGAACTGTGTCTAGAAGGACTTAAAACCCAGCCTTGATGATACAGATGGGAATAACACCTGAAGAGTTGGGTGGGAACAAAATGGAAGGAACCTGGGTCCCTGAATGCACATGTGGAGCAGAGCCATCTGTTAGCCTGGAACATGGGTGGTTATGTGAGAAAAAAATGACCTCTGTATAATTTGAGCCTTAGTCTTCTGGGGTCTACTTGTTGCAGCAACAGGTATCACAGCTATTTAGTAGCAGAGCCCAAACACAGGCAATTCTGTCTAATTTAAAAACCCATGGTTTATACTGGTTGTGTCACTCCATGTCCAGTCAAATAAGCAGGACAGAAATTTAATATGGAGCACCAGTTATGGAAATGTTGGAGCCTGGAAATTAATAAAGGAGAAACTGGAGGTACACAGAGACTACAGTTAACCTAAAAATAAAAGGGCTTTCAACATGAGAGGCAGTAAGCATTTATTGAGATCAATAAGAATAGCTGTTCAGGACACACTGACTGAGATAGAAGCACAAATAGTTTTTCAGTTACAAGACAAAGTCAATGAATGTTAATGAGAAGAGGAAGGGAAATAATTACATCAGTAGAAGAAAGGCATTTCTATTGGTACAGATATCATAACATAGAGATGTTAATTCTAAACAATATTTATAAATTGCAATCCAGTAGTCATCAGCCTAATAGTCACAATATCTGCTTTCTTGTTATCTTTGCAAACAGTTCTTTTGGACACAAGATTTCTGTAGACCCAGTCCAAAGGTTATTGTTCCCTGTTTTAACATCCCAAAGGTTTGAGGCACAAGATGTCCAAGGCAGTTTCTTTGGGACAGCAGCTCTGGCCCCATTTCAAAGTGACTCTGTTTATATTATTGTTTCATTGAAAGCATCGCTGATCAATCTTTGGAAGGCAGCACTGATCAGTTATAAAAAGCACCATTGTTTCTCTAATGTCAGGTGGCTTATTTGGGGTGTGTCATCCCATTGTTGACCCCTCGTCACCAGGAAGGCACATCCCCAGTATGTCATGTCCCATGTAGGAGGGAAAAAAGTTTTCTTAGGACCCGTATGTCAGATATGAGCAACAAAACCACTAGAACAGAGGAAGGCTTTACTCTCATGTTTCTTTAAGGACAAACATCTGTAGTTTCTTGAGGTTTCTCATATGAAGTGCCATAGGTCTTAGTGATCATCTCAAAATGTTGAGCAACCATTTTTCACACTTATGTCTCTATAACATCAACTATACAAGACAAAGAAACATTTATAACAGCAAAAATTCCTATAATAGCAAACCAAATGCTAAGCCCAATGTGAAAAATAGATCTGAACCAGAAAGCAATACCTGAGGGCAGTCAGCTGAAGATATCAAAGAACCATGATATGTCAGTGGGCACTGTATCTAATCATTTGATTTGTGCCCAGATTTTACCTACTTCCATCTTTATTTCATCAGAGATGTTTTATCCAAGTACAGCAAGAAGTATTAAGAACAGAGCAAACCCTACCTTGATCAGCTAGGATGTAGTCAAGAGCAATTTTATTGTCTAATGTAATTCGTGTAAGAGGGTTGAAAGATTTTTCTGGTAGACTATTGCTTTGGTGGTAGCTCCAGCAATTTCCTCTAAGGTTTTTTGATAGGTGTCTAGTCATGTCTAGTCATTCACTGCAATACTGCCCAAGGAAAATGTATTCTTCCAAATCTGGTCCCTTCACTGGGGCTGACATTGTCAGGCATTAAACACCCTTGACTATGTGTGCAACCAGTTGCATGTTTTGACCTGCAAAGTGGGTTTAAAGATTATGCCAAATGCTGAGTTATCTTTCCAGTCAGAAATTAAGAGGAAAAGGAAATAATACTTATTACAGTGAGTGCTTAGCCTCTCCTAATTTTTGTGAGATAGAAAGAAATAAAGTAAGGGGAAGAGGAAAAAATGGAAGGTGTAGATTATACAGGCCTGGACCAGTATCTTCAGTTAGTTGTGAACAGCAGATGTCATCTGCTTTATTTTCTATTAATTTTAATCTTAAATCCTCTGTTGGATGAGCAGTCCAGTTAGGTGTAAGAATTTCTTTAAATTGGGAAACATGTATCCAAGAGTCAACAACTTTAAATATGGTCACACATGGATTAATTAAGAGTACCTGAAATTTTGGAGAGATAAAGTAGGAAGGAAAAGATAAATGCTCCAATTTTGCTTACAAAGGTGTAATTTACCAAATTACTATAGGTAATAGGTAGCTCAGGAAAAAACATTTTTTTGTATATCTGGAAAACAAAGATCAAAAAAATATATAATCACCCTTATCAGTTTTAGTCCCATGTTATTAATTCTTGTTGATCTTGACCTTTTGTTAGCAGTTTTATGAATCCAGTTTCTCCTTAGAGTTTTATAAATCTTTACCCAGTTCAGTGTACATTTTTAAAATTTAATTAAAAATCTGTATTTTAGAGTGTTAGGGTCTTCTCCATGAATTTCTCTGAAGATGAAACATCTTTGTAGAAACATTTCTATAAAAGCATTGGAGTAAAACAATAATTTACTGTAAACGATAAAAGACTTAAAAATGGCCATGGTTAAAATCTGGTAAGAATTCATATGCATATGTATTACATATTAATAATGCAATTGACTTAGTTACCCATTTTCTATCTTAGTTAGCTTGACCATATTTAAAATTCTTTTCTCAAGATCCCTACTTCATGAACCATCTGCAACTTCCACAAACCTGCAACCTACATATTCCTTTCAGTTTTTGTCCTACTTTTTCTTTCTTATTTTGAAACAATCATTTTATTTTAGGACAGGATTACTTTCCTTTTTTCTTTCTTTACAAAAACAAAACAAAAGATCATGTATTTTAAATACTTCCTTATCCAAAAAACATATTCTATTCTCCTTTCCTTAAGAAAAGTGTATTTCCATGCCACACACCTTCTCCTCTAAAAACATACATTCTATCCATTATATATAGTCATTTTGGTTTTTTGTTTGTTTGTTTTTAAAGATTTTTATTGGGGAATTGGGGGGATGGGAACAGTGCTGGAGAATTGGGGGAAGGGGAACAGACAAGTTACAGTCGTTTTGTTCTTCAGTCTAGTTGTGAAGGACGTTGCTTCACTGGCCCAAGTTGGTACCATCATTACGCTCTTCCCGGGCGAGGCAGATCAGTCGCCGGCTTCTGGAATGCCGCTCACAGCGGCTGCTGGCTGCTCATGCTGGCTGCTGGCTACATATGGTAGCCCATGTCAACCCACTGCCACAGGGGCTGCAGCCTAGCCGTCGCCGGCGACTCACCGCAGCCCAGCTCCAGGTTGAGCTGTTGTTCAGCATCTCAGCTGTGGAGGGCAGTGTCACTGGCCCTCACATGTGGGATCCCAACCGGGGCCCTCTGGCGTCCCAAGCCAGTTCTTAACCATCGCGCCAATCGGCAGGCCCTCATTTTGTTTTATCCTTATTATTTTCTAGTAGTTTTGTAAAAAAAAATCATAGCTCTTTTAAAAATCAATTTCAGCAAGGGAAATTATATAGCAGTTTGTATTTTTAAAAGTCCACATTTTTTCTGTCTGTGTGGGCAATATTTTGTTTAGTTCCTGGGTGTTTACAGTTCAAACATGTGATACTAGTTATAACTTTCAGAGACAGAAAAAGACTGTAAGATTTTTGACATTATTTATTTGACAGTGCTTCCCGTGTAATTACTAAATAGGCCTGATTAATTTAGTTCCCCCCTTTTATATAGAGATAAAACAAATCTTTAAGGTGTTTCAGAGATCCTTCTGAAAAACTCCAAACTTCTTAAAAAGCTCAAAGGTCAAGAAAATGACTCTTTAATTTTTGAATCTCAGGAAGTTTATAAAACATATCAATAATTTTAAAATATTCAGTCAAATAAAATTATAGGTCATTTTGGAATAAAACTTAAGTTATTTATTTAATCATAGTGACAATTAGACTTTACAGTCAAATACAGAAAGCTAATAGTTATAAACAAAATTTTAGCTCTTTTATTATTAAGAAAACTCAGTTTACTTAAGCAATTGAAGACCTGATGATAAAGAGTGCAGGAAATCAATAAAATATAAAATCTTTGTTTTCCCTTTATACTCTCTTATTAAGAGCATACCAATAATACAGGAAACTTTTGTTCTTTTAATAGAGAAATAGCATTGTTTTAGCATTACATAAGTATACCATTGATATTAAAGATTGATTAATTTTTTAAAAACCCTTATAATAACAATTTATTTTAGCCATCTCAAGTAAAAGAGGTAAAATTCTTAAATGACCAGAATAAAATTATTTTAACTTACCTTAATGAAAACTCATCTCCATATTTTATACCATTTTTTACTAAAATCATATATTAATTATTTTCATATTAATTAGAATTCTTAACCTTTAGAAACCTTAATTTTAGTGACATCCAAAAGTAAGCAATTATCATTCATTAGATTGGAAAATTTATGCATACATTTCATAACCTCTATAAACATAGGCTCTGATTGGCAAACATATTTCATATGTAGAATCGTGTATTTCCTTAATATAGCATAAGACATTTTTATTACCAGACCCAAACATCTTTAGTTTTTCTGTATTAAGAAGCCAAAAGTAGGTAAACTTAGATTCACTTAGCAATTAATGTTTCAGTATTTCATCTTATTTGAAATAGTCTAGATATTCAATCATTTTTATTTTTAAATTTAATTTAGTACAACTCTAATATTTTAGTTATCAAAAGATTTGGGGGAAATTTTTAAGTACCCATACCTTAAAATAATTATTGCTGAAAAGGTTGACCAAAAAATCCCTTATTCTTTTTACATTTGTTTAATTTATTAATTCTCAATAATTATATTTAGACTTCTCATGAAATTTTTATGCGAAATTAGACAGTCAGTATAATCCCAAGCTATTTTTTGTTGACAAACCCTACAGCAGAGATAACATGAACTTATGTATATATTTTTTGTTTTCTTCCTATGAATTATTATATTTATAAATAGATTAGAAGGAAGGTCCTAACTTGCCATAATGGAATGTGTATTAGATATTTTTAGAATCTGCTTTGTAGATGGCTTGTGGCCTATTTCTTTCCAATCATTACACAATTCATTATTGCCTACACTAATGAGAAAGGACCCATCATGTCAATACTATAAAATTGCAGCAACTACAATATGAGTCCAGGAGACAGCAACCACCACCACCAAGTGAACCAGAAAACTGGAAGATAAGTCCTGCAGAAAGTTGAACAAAGCGTTCTAACTCTAAAGTGATACTAGAACTTTGATTGTTTGTCCTATACATACTCTGGTTATTTTTCTGATACCAGCTGGAAATAATTACATTGTTAGGAAAGCAAAAAGAGGCCTTTTGGTTAATGAGCTCATAATTCACATTAATTTATGAAATTCTAAGGGCAATGTACTCTGCTTGGTCCTAGGGATACCCAACTAAAAGTCATGGTCCCTGACCTCAAGGGACCTAGTCTTTTTAAATTTATTTTTTTATTATAGTTGACATACAATATTATATTTCTTTCAGGTGTACAACATAGTGATTATACATTTATATACCTTATGAAATGATCACTCCAATAGGTCTAGTACCCATTTATCACCATACATAAATATTACAATATTATTGATTATATTTCCTATATTGTACATCCTCATGACTATTTTTATAATGGCCAATTTGTATTTTTTAATTCCTTTCACTTTTTTTACTCATTACCCTATTGCCACTCCCATTTGGTGACCATCAGTTTGTTTTCAGTATTTATGAGTTTCTGTTTTATTTGTTCATTTGTTTTGCTTTTAATATTTCCAATATAAGTGAAATCATATGGCAATATGGTAATTTTCTTTCTCTGACTTATTTCACTTAGCATAATACTCTCTAGGTCCATCCATGTTGTCATGAATGCTAACATTTCATTCTCGTTTGTTGCTGATTGATATTATATATATATATATATATATATATATATATATATCCCATCTTCTTTATCCATTCATCCATTCATCTATTGATTCCTTCCAAATCTTAGTTATTATAAACAATGCTGCAATAAAAATAGGGCTGCATGTACAAGGTGTGATAAAAAATACTGTGAATGTTTAAATAAAAAATTTATTACAGTAAAAGACACACTACTGTTAATCCCCCTCAAAATACTCCTCCTCACTTCAAATACACTTATCCCATCATTCTTGCCACTTTCTGAAGCAGTTCTGGAACTCCTGTTTTGTGAGTGTCTTTAGTTGCACTGTCATGGCTCCCTTGATGTCCTGAATCATTTTGACTTTGGGGAAGATCCAGAAGTTGCATGGTGCCAGATCCAGTGAATAAGGTGGATGAGGACACACAGTAACATTTTTATTTGACAGAAATTGACGTACCAGAAGCAATGTGTGACACGGAACATTGTCACGAAGGAAGATGTCGATTAATATCTGTTTTATATATTTAGGTGCTCCTATGTTGGGTGCATAGATGTTTACTAGAGTTATGTCCTCTTATTGGATTGATCTTTTTTTTTATTGTTAGTTTCAGGTGTACAGAACAATGCAATAGTTACCATTTTCACCCTCACAAAGTAAAACCCCCCCTCCCCCCATCTATTGCCCTCCCACCCCCAATATCATGCTTATCTACTACAATTCCATTGAATCCGTTCCCGCTCTCTACTCCATGTCCCGAGACTATATGTATATATAATTATAGTTGACATTCAGTATTATTCAACATCAGTTTCAGAAATACAATGCGGTGGTCAGGCCTCTACATCGACTATGAAGTGGACTCCCCAAAAGGACATGGGTCCATCTGGCCACCTAAGAAATACTTACAACATTATTGATTATATTCCTCGGACTGTCTTTTTCTATCCCTGAGGCCATATTACAATGACCAATTTGTATTGTCTCATCCCTTCCCCT
>NW_017732132.1:524057-539894 GCF_001890085.2 Hipposideros armiger | reverse complement strand
AAAGTTTATAAGCTGTTGTGTGAGGGTTGACCCCTCTGATGAAGTTTGGCCCCAAGGGGCTCTTGTACCTGTAGAGATTTCCCTTTGAGTGTGAGTCTTGTAGGTCAGACCCTATAATGCTCTGGTTTTATCTGAAGTTGGTCTTTGGGTGTGGTGATTCTTGTGCTTCTTTGGCTGGACCCTGCTGCAGAGCGTGTTTTAGGGCAAAAACAGATCAACAAGCACAACCACAACAGCAACCAAAGGTAACCAGATACTCTCTGATGTACAAAACAACCCTCACCTTCCCCTCCACTCCAAGTAGTCCGCATGGGAGTCCTTCTGCTGCCCAGCGTGCCCTGCAGAGCTGTGTTTTCGCTGCTAAAATTGCCGTGGTTTGCGCGAACTAACACAGTGACTTCTTTACCGCGGCCATTTTTTTCCAAGTCTCCCGATCTTTTTATCATTATGTAATGTCCTCCTTTTTCTCTTACTATATTTTTATTATAAAGTCTATTTTGTCTGATATAGGTATTGCTTCCTGAGCTTTTTTTTTCATTTCCATTCGCATAAAATATCTTTTTCCATCCATTTACTTTCAGTCTATGTGTCTTTCAGTCTAAGGTGGGTCTCCTGCTGACAGCATATGCATACATATGTGTCTTGTTTCTTATCCATTAAGCTACTCTATGTCTTTTAATTTCAGCATTTGATCCATTTATATTTAAAGTGATTATTGATAGCTACATAATTATTGCCATTTTATTATTCATATTTTTTATCTTTTGTTGGTTTGTTTGTTCTTCCACTTCTTTTTCTTAAAAAATTCTCTTTAACATTTTTTGTAATACAGGCTTGGTGGTAATGAATTCCTTTAGTTTTTTCTTGTCTGGGAAGCTCTTTATCTACCCTTCAATTTTAAATTATATCCTTGATGTGTAGAATAGCTTTGGTTATAGATCCTTGCTTTGCATCACTTTGAATATTTTGTGTCAATCCCTTCTGGCCTGCAAAGTTTCTGTTGAAAAACCAGCTGATAGTCTTGTGGGAACTCCCTTGTATATAACTAACTACTTTATCTTGCTATTTTCAAAATTTTCTCTTTGTCTTTAACTTTTGGCATTTTGATTATGTTGTGACTTGGTGTGAGTCTCTTTGGGTTCATCTTCACAGGAACTCTCTGTGCTTTCTGGATATATATATATATATATATATATATATATATATATATATATCCAGATTAGAGAAGCTTTCAGTCATTATTTCTTCAAATAGGTTTTCTATCTCTTTCTCTCTTCTCCTTCCTTGACCCCTCTGATGCCAATGTTGGTATGCCTGATGTTATACCAGAGGTCCTTAAACTATATATATTTTTCTTTTTGTTTTTCTGATTAGGTATTTTCTACTACCTTTTCTTCCAGAACACTGATGTGATTCTCTGCTTCATTTAACCTGCTATTGATTCCCTCTATCATATTATTTATTTCAGTTATTGTATTCAGTTTTGATTGGTTCTTTTTTATTTTTTTATCTCTTTGTTGAAGTTTTCATTAAGTTCATCTATTCTTTACCCAAATTCATTAAGCATCCTTATAACCAGCACTTTTAACACTATCTGGTAGATTGCTTGTCTCTGTTTAGTTTTTGTTTTCTGGTGTTTGGTTCTATTCTTTAATTTGGAACATGTTTCTTCGTTTCCTCATTTTGGCTGACTCCTTGTATTTATTCCCATGAATTAGGTAGATCTGCTACCTCTCCTAGTCTTGAAAGAGTGGGCTTATCTAGTAAGTGTCCTGTGGGGCCTGGTGGTGCAGTCTACCTGGTCACATGAGCTGGGTGCTCCAGGGGTGTCCCCTGTGTGGATTATGTGTGCCCCTCTGTTGTAGCTGAGCCTTAATTGCCTCTGTCATGTCAGTTGGTTCATTGACCCTCTGGCTGACTGGCTGTGAGTGCCAGCCAGTACTACAGTGGACAACCTATTGTGCAGGGCTGACCCCATGGAGCAGGAGTCACTTTAGCAGGATCTGGTGCCAGCCAAGGCCACTCTTTGGAATTGTCAGTTGTGGAACTGACTGAGTAGGACTCTGGTACAAGCCAATGTCAATTGCCACTTGTGGTCAGTGTAGAGGTTCTTGAAAGTCTATCATGTGTGCAGAGGCAACCTACCTCTTATGTTGGGTTTGGGATCCTTTGGTAAAGACTACAGTGCAAGGTGAGTCCAGAAGATACTTATGCCAGGCTTGTAGCTACTTAGTTGGTGCTGCATCATGAGCCAAGACTAACCATGAGAAGTTGCAGAATCATGTGAGTAAATGGTGTAGCCTGGAGCCATGGCCACTCTGCCATGGAGGCTCATTCCGCCACTTAGCAGTAAATGAGGTGCCCTCACCCTCATGGACATGAGCCAGAACCATGAGCGATACACTGCCAAGGCTGCTGGAGCACTGGCTGCTCCTGCTGATGCTGGAATTGGTCAGCCCACAGTGGGGATGGGGAAACCACAGAGCCTGTTACAGCTGCCAGAGGTAGTAGCAGACACAGGAAGAGAAAACAGAAGTTTTCCCTCTCATTCTCTGCCTTCCCGTCTTGTGCCAGTGCCTCCCATTGGCAGAACTGAACTGAAAATCAGCTGAGAAGTCACTCTGAGACATGTGGTTCATAGGCTATCAGCCCCCCTGTGACACAGAGATAGTATGAAAGGATGAGGTTGGGCCTGGGAATTAAACAAGTGAAAGGTCTAGTACTGGGATGGCATATGTCCCAGGTTCCAGACCTCAGGTTCTTTCTGATTCACTGAGAGTGGATTTCCATGACGCTGTGGTGAGAAGGTTTCTGTATGGTCGTGGGCTCAGCAGGAAACAGCATTAAGCAGTTAACAACATCTGAGAAGTGAGGTGGCACGTGGTAGTATATGTATCTTATATATGTCATTTCTATTCCAGTGTGTCAAGTTTCCAGTGTATTAACCCATGCCTCCAAGATGAAATAATGGGATAAAGGCCCACACAGCACCCAATCAATTCTTCAATCAATGTACTATGAAACACCATTGGCTGAACAGCTCCTGAATGTCAGGCACCATGCTGTACCTTGAAGCACATTTTTCTCATTAAAGTTACATTCATATTCCCATTTTACAACTGAG
The DNA here is from genome assembly GCF_001890085.2 of Hipposideros armiger. NCBI lineage: Eukaryota > Metazoa > Chordata > Mammalia > Chiroptera > Hipposideridae > Hipposideros > Hipposideros armiger. Next base: position 536,770 of record NW_017732132.1, on the reverse strand, counting down.
GACACTGAAATTTAGGAAGTTATGTACATTCACTCAAAGATTATGAAGTAGCACAGATGAAATTGTACTGTAAACATGACTCCTCTGATGGCACATTTACAGATTTTTATTTGGAACATCCCTCTCTCACCAGTTCCATGCAGGCTCCCCAGTTCACACTCAGGTAGACTGGACGCCTGGGCCCCTGATTATTCTCTCCCTTGTAACCTCATGACTCCCTAGATTAGGCTCACACTTGTCCAGAATGATCCTCCTGAAGCCAAATTTCCTGTGATCCCCACTTAACACAGATGCATCCACTACCACCCAACACCTTCCCCAAGCACCCTATGGCTCGCTCCAGACATTCTGATTCAGCAGGTCTTGGAAGCAACCTATAAATTTGTAATTTTGAAAGTTGCCCTGGGATTTTGATTCTCTGTCCACTCTATAAAGTCCTAGAGTTGAGTCCATGTGTCATCTGAAGCCCACTGGTTCAGGCTCCAACTACCCCTGCAGCCTCACTGTGCCTTTACAGACTGGAGTGTGGGGCCCAAAGGATCCTTGAAAACCTGAATTTCTCTCTCCTAGAGATAGCTTCTTCTCTCTCAGAGGACTTCACCTTCCTTACTACTTTCCCTCCCATGCCCCTTCCCCCTCATTCTGCAAGACCCAGGTCTTACCCAACAGGCCCTTTGTAGATCAACTGCTCGGTTCTGTGCTCTGAAAGCCCATGCTGTCCCTACTTGAAACAATTTTCTGATTGTCTCTCCTCCTCTTAGCAGGCTGCTAGCTCCTTAGACAGGGATCACAGCCTGCTGGGTCTCAATGGCACCAAGCACAGCATCTGCCCCCAAGTTAAGCTTTAAAAATATATGAGGAACTGAGTTTCCCACTACATAGCCTCTGTAGCTCACACCTCAAACAGGTGCAGAAAAGCTAACCTCTCAGTTCAAATAAAGCTCACCTGGACAGTGTGGAATGGAGACATCATGAGCATGAGTCTTGGGCTCAGACAAGCCTGGTTTGAATTTCCAGGTTTGCAATTCACTCACTGTGTGTCCTTGGGCAAACATCTACCTCTCTCTGATCCTCACTTAGAAAATGGAGATAATGTGCTCTAGTACACAGGAAGATGGTAAGAATTAAAGGCATTGACCTATGTAAAGCACACCAAGCACTCAAGGAGCTTTATGTGAATAAAAGATTTTTCACTAAATCCTTCTTTATCCAGCACTTGGCATTTTCTTAAAGTGACACATGGACCCACAGGGCTCTGCATGACATAGGGCAGGAACTACTGGCCCCATATACAGGTGAGAGGGACACAGAAGAGTGATTGTCTTCTCTAGGACCAAGTCCTGTAATGGTAGCTCAAGTAGAAAGAGAGGCCCTGCTTCTCCTGATTCTATGCCCCATTCCATTCCATTCACCAGGGAGTTTTCAAGTCAAACAATGACTCAAAAAAAAAGGTTTCCTTGGTAAACCCTATAAAACAGGGAGAGAGATAGAGCCTTTCTCTCTCCCCAGAATGTGTTGGACAGCCAGGTATTGGAGTGAAAAGCCAATACTTCACACAGGCACCAGCACTTTCCACAAAGCTGGTCTCCTGGCAAGTGTGGAGTAGCTTCAAGCTTCCTGTCACCATGCGGGTATTTGGAACCTGCTCAGTAGTAGACTGTGGGATGATATCACAGCATTTATTCACCAGGACAGTAGAGGAGTTATCATTGGCACTGCACACAGCTGGGGCATTCTGGCCAAGCTGTCCATTGTTCAGGGGGGAGAACTTGTTTGGGATCCAGAAGCCCAGGCTTCCTTCTAGCTGACATGGACCTGAAATCTCAGGGAAGCTCTTCTCCATCCACAGCCTCTCTTCTTAGCCTGCAGAAGGGGTCTCTCAGTCCAGGAATGGTTTTGCTGGTGATTGGCCCACTGAGTCAGACATGGGGAGCAGCTTTGCCTGTGACAAAGATCTTATCCTTGAATAAATTTTACTCAGGTTCCTCTGAATTTATCAATGAAGCATACTTCTGTGTTCCCTTCTGCATTTTCCAGTTTTACCAAGAATTTTACTAAATCAGTATAACCAGAACCCTCCACCCTCAATATCTGATCACCCTTAATACAAATTAGATTCTTCATCCTCCATTATCCTGCAGGTGATGTCAAATCATGGTGATTTTCCTTCAAAAAGAATCTTATTTGATCTATTTAACCACCCTCCGCTACTTACTCCTAATGTTTCCTCTTAGTAATTTTACATCCAAGATGGTCGAATAGGTAAATGCTGTGCTCACCTCCTCCCACAACCACATCAAGGTTACAACTAAACTACAGAACAATCGTCTTTGAGAATGGTCTGAAGTCTAGCTGAACAGAAGTCCTAAAACTAAGGACATGGAGAAGCCATGTGGAAATTGGTACAAGGGGAAGAAACACAGAACAAGCTGTTCATACACCCAGGTGTGGCAGTTAAAAATCAGGAAGAGGGCCGGCTGAGTGGCTCAGTTGGTTAAGAGCTCGCTCAAGAGTGTGAGCTCTGAGCAATAGCAGTTCAATTCCCAGACTGAGCTGAGCTGCTGCTGAGCTGCCAATAGGTGGCAGGATGGCTCAGCTAAAAAAACAAAACAAAACAAAACAAAATCAGGAAGGATATCTCAGTTACAGAGGTCCCCCCTGAGGAGTGAGGGGTCCCAACCCCACATCAGGCTCTCCAGAGCAGGGTTTCAGTGCTGGGGAGAGAAGTCCCCATAACTTCTGGCTGTAAAAACCAGCAGAGATTGTGGCTAAGTGAGACAGAGGTTGCTGGACACCCAGGTGCTCCTGTTAAAGGGACCACAAATAGACTTACTAGCTGATAGACTCACATGCTCTGAGCTCACTGCTGGGGCAGCAGCTCAGTAGGTACCAAGGACATATGGGAAGGAATTGAATTATCTGGCTTCAGGGAGAGGACTAGAGGGGTGGCTTTCTTCAAGAGAGAATTGCTGACAGAAGCCATTCTTCTATTGTTGAGCTCTCCCCCTACCAGCATGCAGATGCAGGTGGCCGCCATATCTGAGTCTCCATTAACTTGGCTAACAGAGTTTGCTTTGCCTTAGTGATTCCCTGAGACCCCTCTCCATCTGAATTTTGGGCCCACCTAAGCTACTTCCAGTGGCTTTTTCATATAAATGGCCTGTCTTGGCTCATGCTGAAGACTTTCCTAAAATTGTTTAAAAGTTCACAAACCAGAAACAAGCAGCACCTGGCCTCAGTTTGCCACGTACCTCTTACTAAGCTGCCCTAAGCCCAGCACTAGTGGCAACTGACCTCAGTTAACAGCTTAGTCCCTCCCAGGTAACTCTGAGCCCAGCACAAGTGGCAACCATCTGCAGGTCAATTTGTAGCTTATACCAAGTGGCCCTGGGCAGTGCACAGGCAGCAGTTGAAATTGACCTACACAAGAGTTCCTCCCAAGAGTCCCCAGAACCAACATATTCAGTAGTCAGTTTTACATCATTCCAGAGCACCATCCAATTATCTCCACAAATGACACACCTAAAGGGCAGACTAGGCAGGCACTAGAGACCCACTAAAGAGAACCCTGCTCTGTATGGTCAGCCCCTGCACAGTAGCTGCTCCACTGTAGTCGTGGCCAGTCCACACAGCCAATCATCCTGAGAGTCAGTCCTTCCCATTGATATACAAACAGCAACCAAGGCTCAACTACAACAGAAAAGCACACACAACTGACACAAGGGACACACCTGGAGCACTTGTTCAGGTGACTGGAGAGACAGGACAAATACTGCATAAAGCCACTGTAAAAAGAGCAGGAGATATAACACCTCTACCTGATACATAGAAACAAATGCAGGGAGGCAGCCAAAATAGAGAGACAAAGAAACATGTCCCAAATGAAAGAATAGAACAAAGCTCCAGAAAAAGAACCAAACAAAATGGAGACAAGCAATCTACCAGACGCAGAGTTCCAAACTCTGGTTATGAGAATACTCAATGATCTCAGGAAGAAATTCAACACAGAGATACAAAACATAAAAATGGAGACTGAAAACAGAAAAGAACCAGTCAGAAATGAAGAATATAATAACTAAAATAAAAAATACATTAGAGGTAATCGACAGTAGATTTTAGATAAAACAGAGGTCTTAATGAGCAATTTGTAAGATAAGGTAGCAGAAAATACCCAATCAGAGTAGAAAAAAATTCAAAAAATGAGTATAATTTAAGGGGCCTCTGGGGCAATTTTAGGCACACCAACATTCACATCATAGGGATACCAGAAAGAGAGTGAGCAAGGAATTGAAAGCCTATTTGAAGAAATAATGGCAGAAAACTTCCCTTACCTGGTGAAGGAAATACACATATAAGTCCAGGAAGTGCAGAGTCCCAAACAAAATGAACCCAAAGAGACCACACCAAGACATCTCATAATTAAAATGGCAAAGGTTAAAGACAAAGAGAGAATCTTAAAAGCAGCAAGAGGACAGTTAGTTACCTACAAGACAGCTCCCATAAGACATCAGCTAACTTCTCCACAGAAACTTTGCAGACCAGAAAGGATTTGCAAAAAATATTCAAAGTGATGAAAAGCAAGGACCTACAACCAAAAGTACTCTACCCAGCAAAATTATCATTTAGAATTGAAGGACAGATAAAGAATTTTCCAGACAAGCAAAAGCTAAAGGAATTCATCACCACCAAAACAGTATTATAAGAAATGTTAAAGGGACTTCTCTATAAGAAGAAGAAGGAGAAAGAGAAGAAGAAGAAGAAGAAGAAGAAGAAGAAGAAGAAGAAGAAGAAGAAGAAGAAGAAGAAGAAGAAGAAGAAGAAGAAAGAGGAGGAGGAGTAAAATTATGAGTAATAAAAGGCAATAACTACTTATCTATCAATGATTACTTTAAATTAAAATGAATTAAATGCTGCAATCAAAACATAGGAGGGCTGAATAAATAGGAAAACAAGACCTTTACATATGCTACATAGAAGAGACCCATTTAGATCAAAAGACACACAAAGTTAAAGTAAAAAGATGGAAAAAGATATTTCATGAAAATGGAAACAAACAAACAAACAAAAGATAGCATAGCAAATATCAGGCAAAATAGACTTTAAAACAAAGGATATAACAAGAGATAAAGAAGGACCCAACAATTTCACTTCTGGGTATTTATCTGAAGAAACCCAAAACACTAATTCAAAAAGACATATGTATCTACTTATTTATTTTAGCAGTATTTACGATAGCCAAGGAATGGAAATAATCCAAGTATCCATTAATAGACAAATGGATAAAGAAGAAGTGGTACTTATATACAATGGAATAGTACTCAGTCATAAAAAGAATGAAATCTTGCCATCTGTAATAACATGGATGACCCTCGAGGGTATTATGTTAAGTTAACTAAGTCAGACAGAGAATGACAAATACCATATGATCTCACTTATACGTGGAACCTAAAGAACAAAATAAATGAACAAACAGAAAGAAGCTCATAGATACAAAGAACATTTTGATGATTGCCAGGTGAAAGGGGGATTGGAGGACAGGGTGAAAAATGTGAAGACATTAAGAAGTACAAGTTGGTAGTTACAAAATAGTCATGGGGATGTAAAGTACAGCATAGGGAACATAGTCAATAATGAATGTAATAACTACGTATGGTGTCAGAGAGTACTAGATTTATTGGGGAGATCACTTCATGAGTTACATAAATATCTAATCATTATGTTGTACACTTGAAGCTAATATAATATTGCATATCAATTGTCATTGAAAAATGAAAAATTATTTCATAAATAAATAAAATTTCCATCTACATACCCCCATCCTGCTCCATGAGTATAAACCCCCAGTTGCTCATGCTGCATTTGCAGTTGAGTCCAACCTCTCTCTCCCACTGCAAGACTTCATTGTAGTGGTCCTCATACCACTGCCTGCCCCTACCCCCACCTCAATAAAGTCCGCCTTACCATCTTCAGCAAGTGTAGTGAATTTTTTTTTCTTTAACACCTGCATTGGTCAGGAAGGGAACACAGCCATTGTTTCAGGCATCCTTGCACTAGGGTCTCCAGGTTACAGAGAAACTAAGACTCAGATCTTAAACTCTCCATCAGCTGCACTATATCCCCTCTTAGACATGTAAGGAGTTGTGTACAGGGCCATGGGATGAGGGGACAGAGTGGAAAGTCAGCCATTGGCCATGTTCCTCACCACCCTGGCACTCAGGTCCTGGCCTTCTGGCCCCTGATGGTAGAACTGTGATAGTAGCAGTTACCCCACAGGACCCCTGGGAATACTGCATCAGAGTCTACACAATCATTGCACTCATTGTATGATTGAGGCCCTGACAAAGCACAGCACACCACAGAAATACCCACATGGACCACAGGAGGGAGGGATATTATTATCTCCCTTGAGAGCGGGAGAAAAACAAGGCTCTGAAATGTTTGTGACTTGCTCCAGGCCCCTCACTAGGACATGGGAGAGCTGACATTCAATCAGTTGTCTGAAATGTTAGGCAGGGAGATGGAGATATTGGATGAAAGGACAAAGGAATGTCCTTCTCTGAGACCCAACCTTAATTTCAAATTGTGGGGCCACATTCCAGGGGCTCTTTTATGACCTACCAGGCCTAGTTTATAAACTATCATCCTATACTCAAGAAAAAATATGTGGATTTTGTTTATTTTATTATTTACTATATCATTTGTAAAGCTTAGTGATAAAGCACTTGGAACTGCCTCAAGCCTGCCATGACAAGGCTGTCTTACTCAGATCTCCCTGACTGGGCCATGGCCTTGTTCTTGCCAAATTACCATAACTGACCTGTATTTACCCAGCATCTGGAAATGCCTATCATAGCTGTAGACTTTGAAGGAGTTGCTACTTGCCCACTAAAGCCAAAATTCTAACTAAATAGGAAATGAAATTGTATTATTTTCCTATTGCATCTGTAATAAATTACCATAAATTTGATGGCTGAAAACAGCATGAATTCATCATCCTACAGTTCTGAAGACCAGAAGTCCAAAATAATTCCCACTGGGCTAAAATCAAGGTGTCAGTAAGACTGCATTCCTTTCTGGAGGCTCTGGGAGAGAATCTGTTTCTTGCCCTTTCCAGCTTTTAGAGGCTACTCACATTCTTTGTCTCAGCGTGGCTTCTCTTTTTTCAAAGCCAGCAGTGGTGGGATGATTCTTCTTCACTCTGATCTTAGCTTTTGCCTTCCTCTCCCACTTGTGAGTACCCTTGTGATTGCCTTGGATCCACCCAGACAATGCAGAGTAACCTCTCTATCTTGAGGTCAGCTGACTAGTAACCTTAACTCTAGCTGCAAACCTAATCCCCCCTTGCCAAGAAATATGAGGTATAACATAGTCACAGTTTTGGGGATTAGGATGTAGACATCTTTGGGGCCATCATTCAGCCTATCACAAAAATAAATGTGAATTTTTTGTCTGGGAAGGCTCTGAGAGCTACTTGCTTGGTTCAGCCATCCTGCAAGCCTCCCCAGCACTCTCAGTGAGGGCTCATGCTTTAACAAACCCTTTTCTTCAGCACATCCAGGATGGCACACTCACTACCAAAGCCAGCTCTATAGCCCTCTGTGTGTTTGTGAACCGAAAGCTGTCCCCTGCAACAAGAGCTGGGCTCTGTGTGGCGGAAGAACACAAAGCACATCAGCATGTGTCAGTTCTCTGCCTTCTCTCTGCAACTGCACACAAGGAAGTATGGCATCCACACCACCCACTATTTTGGCATCCCATTGTAGTACTACATCCATTTACAATGTCTGTTCTCTTTTTTTGGGGGGGGAATTGTTGGGGAAACAGGGAAGAACAGACAAGTTGCTGTCCTTTTGTTCCTCAGTCTAGCTGTGAAGGACGTTTCTTCACTGGCCCATGTTGATGTTATCATTGTGCTCTTCCCAGGTGAGGCAGTCACTTGCCAGCCATTGGATAGCCACTCATGATGGCTCACGGCAGCTCATGAAAGCTCACGCCAGCTATCAGCCAGCCCCACTGCAGCCTACGCCATCGCCTGCGACTCACAGCAGCCCAGCTCCAGGTCGAGCTGTTGTTCACCATCTTAGCTGTAGAGGGAGCAACATCACTGGCCCTGATGTGGGATCTGAACTGGGGCCCTGATGCTCAGAGCTGGCATCCCAAGCCAACCCCTAACCAATGTGCTACTCGGCTGGCCTGGCAATGTCTGTTCTTAAACATACCAGCCAGAGGAGACAAAATAGTACAGATGGTACTGAGCTGCTACTGCCATTCTGTGCTCAAAATTTCAAATGACATCCATTTGAGCCTATGAAATTGACATTGTCATTTTCCTCCTGAAAACAGGAAGACTGAAATAGAGGGAGATGAAGTTGCTTAGCCAGGATCACTCACATAAGTGACTGAGCTGGGGTTGCATCCAGATTTGCTGACTGTGAAGTGTGTGTCTCTGTTAACTTTGCCACATTGCCCCATCTGCAGCCTGTGCTTGCTACTAGAAAGAGCACTGGACAGGGAGGCTGGGGACCTGAGTTTCATCCCAGTGAACTAATTTGTAATTGTGTGGCTTGAATTCCAAGTTTCTTTACTATGAATGAAGCTGTTGATAACCACAGGGCTGGTGCTAGGTTCAGATAAGCCAGCAATGAGAGGGTTCAGGAACATATTAGAGGTCCCGGGAAGGGGATGGTCCTCCTGGCTGAGCTTTACTGCATGAGCTCTCTGGCAGCCCCATCTTGTGCTTGGCCCCCATTGAGCTAGTTGTCATTGAAAACAGCAAAGTATTCAGGCCAATGTTCATCCATCCTACACCTGGGAGGTCCAGGAAAACACTTGTTGCTGCAAGGAAGTATTCAGTATCTGAGAATCCAGTCAACCAAAGTCTCCAACATTTTTGGCCCTTTAATATCTTATTTCCATCCAAAAGACTTGACGTATGCCCAGCATTGTGGAAGCATCAGAACCCCTGAGATGATGGAGAAGAGTCCTCCCTCCAAGGAGCGAGACAGACGTGCGAACAGCCTATTCCAACAGAGTGCTGATTACAGGGAGCCCGAGAACAAAGAGGAGGGACACTTCACCCTACCTGCTGGGGTCCAGCACAATCCAGAAGAGAAATGCTTGAGTGAAGCCTGAAAGGATCAGGAGCTCGCCCACCTGGAAGAGTGGTGGCAGACATGTATGTGACAGGAGGAATAGTCTGCAGACAAGCTCAATGCATCCCTGAGACACAAGCTGGGAAATTACCAGAGAAAGCAGTGTGAAGGAAAAGCCTGACTGGGAACTTGAGGAAAATTTTCCCTTTGATGAAGAAGATTTCCCATTAAGATACCATCTTCTCAAGGTCATCCTTTGTACAAGTGTTTTGTCTGTCTATTGTTTATTCCTGCAGATGCTGGCTTTTATTGCAAATCTCACAAAATATGTAACACCACAAAACCTTTCTCTTCATAATAAACTCACTTAAAATCAGTCCCAAAATAGGATTTCCTTTTGTCCCAAACCAAGTAAAAGAAATCAATTTAATCAACAACCCACTGTACTTCTTCTCCACAGAATCTTTTGAAACCTCTCCAGGTTCATGCTTTGTTCATGATGAGCTGATTCTATCACTGTGTCAGGATTTCCTTCTCTCTGACACCCTGTATCACTAGCCCTGAGTCTGAGAGGTGGTGCTGTGACCTCGTCCAGGGTGGGGAGGAACTGAAAGAGGACAGGGAGGATGCTGGGTTGCTCTGCATTTAATTTCCATCTAAACACTGTGAGCAAGGCCTCACCAAAGCCTTTCAAAAGAGAATTTTAAAAGAAAAAAATATATCAGTAACACACAACAATATCAGAAGAGTTTTTTAAATCCCACCCCTCTCCCCCACAAGGAACAACAACTGGGTTTTCAGCACAGCATGGCAAAGTACCAGGGAGAGTCTGCCTTGAGAGAGGAAGAAAATGGGAGTTGAGAGGAATTTCAACTGTATTTCTACAAACTAGCAGCAAACAATTGGAAATTTAAAACTATATTTCTAAAAATATCATTTATCATAATTGAACATTGTCAACTACTTAGGGATAGAGCTAACAAATACGTGCAAATTTTGTATAATGAAAATTCCCAAATATTGATGAGAGAAGTCAAAGAAGACCTAAAACTATAGAGAAATATACCATATATGGATTGGAAGACTCAACATTGTTAAGATGGCAGTTCTCCTCAAATTGATCTAAATTCAAGGCAAATCCATTAAGAACCTCTATAAAAACCCAGAATAGCCAAAGCAATCCTACAAAAAAAGAACAAGGCTGAAGGTATCACACTTGTTGACTGCAATTTATACTGCAAAGCAATATTAATCAAAACATCATGGTATTGGCAGAAAAACAGACACACAGACCAATGAAATGGAATTGAAAACCCAGAAATAAATCCACATGAATATGGACAGATAATTTTTGACAAAGGAGCCAAAAACATACAATGAAAAAAAGAAAGCCTTTTCAATAAATAGTGCTGAGAGAATTAGAAAGTCACATGTAAAAGAATGAAACTAGACTGCTATCTGTCACCATGTACCAAAATTAACTCAAAAATGGATCCAAGGCCTAAACATAAGAACTGAAACAATAAACTAAATGGAAGAAAACATAGGTATTAAACTTATGGACTTTGGGTGCAAAGCGGATTTTATGAATTTGACCTCAAAGGCAAAGGAAGTAAAAACTAAAATAAATGAATGGGACTATATCAAACTAAAAAGCTTCTGCACAGCAAAAGAAACCATCAACGAAATAAAGAGACCAATGGAATGGAATTGAAAACCCAGAAATAAATCCACATGAATATGGACAGATGGGAGGTCTCGTCTGTCTCCTAACCAAATGGGAGATTTTTGCAAACAGCACCTGCAATAAGGGGCTAATATTCAAAATATATAAGGAACTCATACAACTCAACAACAACAACAGCAGCAACAACAAAACAATCCAATTAAAAAATGGGCAGAGGACATGAATAGACATTTCTCTAAAGAGGACATACAGATTGCCAATAGACATATGAAAAGATGCTCAACATCACTAATCATCAGAGAAATGCAAATAAAAACCACAATTAGATATTACCTCATACCAGTTAGAATGACTATCATCAACAAGACAAATAATAACAAGTGTTGGAGTGGTGGCGGAGACAAAGGAACCCTCATACACTGTCGGTGGGAATGCAGATTGGTGCAGCCGCTATGGAAGGCAGTGTGGAAGTGCCTCAAAAAATTAAGAATAGAATTACCATATGACCTAGCAATCCTTCTCCTGGGTTTATACCCCCAAAATCTGAAAACATTTATCTGCAAAGATATATGTGCTCTGATGTTCATTGCAGCTTTATTAACAGTGGCCAAGACATGAAAACAACCAAAGTGTCCTTCAATAGATGATTGGATAAAGAAGATGTGGCATATATACACAATGGAATACTATTCTGCCATAAAAAATGAAATAATGCCATTTGCGACAACATGAATGGATCTTAAGATTATTAGGCTAAGAGAAATAAGTCAGACAGAAAAAGTCGAGAACCATATGATTCCACTAATATGTGGCATATAAAACTGAAAGCAACAAAGGGACAAGACAGGAAACAAAGAAACAAAAACCCATAGACATAGACAATAGTTTAGTGGTTACCAGAGGGTAAGGAGGGAGGAGGGTGATAGATGAGGGTAAAGAAATCAAATATATGGTAATGGAAGGAGAACTGACTCTGGGTGTTGAATGCATAATGTGATGTATAGATGATGTGTTACAGAATTGTACACTTGAAACCTATGTATCTTTACTAACCATTGTCACTCCAATAAACTTTTTTCCCCCCTAAGTTTCAACGCACTGCTTCCCATATTGAAGATCTCTGTTTTTCCCTTGGATGCAACTCAGCAGAAGCATTCACTGTATATTTTTATCACAGTGGAAAGCTCCATGTTACATATCGCTTCTGGTATGTCAATGTTAAATAAAAACATTACAGTGTGTTTTTATCCACCTTATTCATCAGATCTGGCACTGTGTGACTTATTTGTGGCTCTTCCCCAAAGTCAAAGTGACTATGAAAGGTAAATGTTTTTAATCAATTTAGGACATGAAAGCAGTGATGACAGCGCAACTAAAGATACTTATGAAAGGACTTTCAGAACTGCTTCAGAAAGTGGCAAGAACAATGGGATAAGTGTGTTCAAAGCAAGGGGGGGTAATTTGAGGGGAATTAATGGCAATGTGTCTTTTACTGGAATAACTGGTTTTATGTAAACATTCACCATATTGTTTGATCACACCTTGTGTGTGGGCAAATAATTTTTGGCAAAAGAGCCAAAAACAAACAATGGAAAAAAGAAAACTTCTTCAATAAGTGATACTAGGAGAATTGGAAAGCCACATGCAAAAGAATGAAACTAGACTGATATTTGTCACCATATACCAAAATTAACTCAAAGTGGATCAAAGACCTAAACATAAGACCTGAAACAATAAATTGCATAGAAAAAAGCATAAATACTAAACTTAGACCTTGGGTTCAGAGAGGATTTTATGTATTGTCTTCACAGGCAAGGGAACTAAAAGCAAAAATAAATGAGTGGGGGCCGGCCGAGTGGCGCGATGGTTAAGAACTCGCTTGGGATGCCAGAGGGCCCCGGTTCGGATCCCACATATGAGGGCCAGTGACACTG
>NW_017732132.1:513632-524012 GCF_001890085.2 Hipposideros armiger | reverse complement strand
AGCCAGCGTGAGCGGCCAGCAGCCGCAGTGAGCGGCCGTCCAGAAGCCAGCGACTGATCTGCCTCACCTGGGAAGAGCGCAATGATGGTACCAACTTGGGCCAGTGAAGCAACATCCTCCACAACTAGACTGAAGAACAAAACGACAGCAACTTGTCTGTCCCCCTTCCCCCAATTCCCCAGCACTGTTCCCATCCCCCCAATTCACCAATAAAAATCTTTAAAAAAATAAAATAAAATAAAAATAAATGAGTGGGAGTATATCAAACTAAAAATTTTCTGCATGGCAAAAGGAACCATAAAAAAAACAAACAGGCAACCAACTGAATGTTTGAAGACATTTGCAAACAATGCTGCTGATAAGGGGCTACTATCCAAAATATATAAAGAACTCATACAATTCAACAACAAAAAAGCAAAAAATCCAATTAAAAAAATGGGCAGAGGACCTGAACAGATATTTCTCCCAAGAAGACATACAAATGACCAACAGATATATGAAAAAAATACTCATTTTTACTAGCTATTAGAGAAATGCAAATCAAAATCACAATGAGAATCACCTTACACCTGTTAGAATTTCTATCATCAACAAGACAAATAATAAGTGCTGGAGAGGCTGTGGAAAGAAAGAAACCCTCATACACGGCTGCTGGAAATGTAAATTGGTACAGCCACTATGAAAAACAGTATAGAGGTTCCTCAAAAAACTAAGAATAGAATTACCATATGACCCAGCAATCCCTGTTCTGAGTATCCACTGAAAAACCTGAAAATATTTATCCGTAAATATATATGTGCCCCCATGTTCATTGCAGCATTATTCATGGTGACCAATACATGGAAACAATGAAAGTGTCCTTTGATAGATAATTGGATAAAGAAGATGTGGTATATATACACAATGGAATACTACTATTCTGCCATAAGAAAAGATGAAATACTGCCATTTGTGACAACATGGATGGATCTTGAGATTATCGTGCTAAGAGAAATAAGTCAGACAGAGAAAATCGAGAACCATATGACTTCAATCATGTGTGGAATATAAAGCTGAAAGCAGCAAACAAATAAGACAAACAAACAAAAACTCATAAACACAGACAACAGTTTAGTGGTTACCAGAGGGTAATGGGGGAGGGGGTGGTAAAAAAAGGTAAAAGGGGTCAAGAATATGGTGATGGAAGGAGAACTGACTCTGGATGGTGAACACACAACATGACATATAGATGACATTATAAAAATGTATACTTGAAACCTATATAATTTTACTAACCAATGTCACCCTCATAAATTTAATAAAGATAAAAAAGAATATACACTACAAAAAAAGAAACTTTATAGGCCTTTGTGCCAAAAATTAACAAAATGACTTAAAAATGTATACTGAAAAAGTAAAAAATCTTAGAATAATCAAAACAAATTTGGAAAAAAAAGAAGTCAAAGGGATCTCATACCTGACCTAAATACTTACTATAAAGCTACAGTTATCAAGACAGCCTGGTATTGGAATAAGGACAGACATAAAGAGCAATAGAATAGAATTGAGAATTGAGAAATTGCCCACACATATATGATCAATTGATTTTCAACCAACATACCAAGCAATTCAACAGGGAAAGGAGAGTCTTCTCAACAAATGATGCTGGAACAATTACATATCCTTATTTTTAAAATGCATCATGACTCTTATCCTATATGATATACAAAAGAGAATAATAATAACTGAGATGGAGCATAAACCAAAATACAAAAGCAAAAACTAAAAAGAAAATGTAGGAGAGAAATAGCTGTGTCTTGGATTAGGCCAAAAATATTTTCAGTACAATAGTACTTAAAAATCATACAACAAATAAAAAAAATGATAAATTAAACTTCCTCAAAATAAAATCTATTTTTGAAAAACAATGTTTTTAGAAATAAAACATCAGGCCACATACTGGGAGAAAACATTTTCAAAACACATATCTGATAAGGAACTTTCCAGAACACATTAAGCATACTTATAATTCCAAAATAAGACGACCAACAACTCATTTTTTTTTAAATGGGCAAAATATTTGAACAGACACTACACCAAAAAATATATGTGAATGACAAACAAGCACAAACAAGTGCACAGTATCATTACTCATTGGGAAGTGTATTAGTGTGCTTGGCTGTCATAACTAATAAAACATACTGGGTGGCTTGAACACAGAAATTTATTTTTCACAGTCTGGAGGCTGAAAGTCCAAGATCAAGGTGCCAGCAGGATTAGTTTCTACTGAGTTTCTCTTCTTGACTTGCACACAGCCACCTTTTCACTGTGTGCTCACATGATCTTTCCTCTGCGTGTTCACAGTCCTGGTGTCTCTTTAGGTACCCTAATTCCCTCTTCTCACAAGGACATCAAGTCAGATTGGATTAGGGCCCACTCAAACCATCTCATTCTACCTTAATCACCTCTTAAAGCTCCTATCACCAAAAACAGTCACATTCAAAGATACTGGAAGTTAAAGTTTCAACATATGAATTGCAGCGAGGTACACAATTCAGTCCATAACAGGAAATGGAATTAAAACTATAATGAAATACCCACTACACACCCACTAGCATGGCTAACATTATAAAGAATGACCACACCAAACACTGGTGAAGATGCAGAGCACGTGGAACTGTCTCCTTCATCGCTAATGGAAATGCTAAATGGTACAGCCACTTTGGAAAGAGTTCAGCAGCCACTTACAAAAAAGCATACACTTACCATGCAGCCCAGCATTTCCACTTTTGAGCATTTACTCTAAAGAAAGGAAACATGTGTCCACTTGGAGATCAACTTTACTTTTCACAGCTAAAATGTGAGCAATCCAAATGTCCATCTAGTGATGAAATAATAAGCTTCTGTGATATAGGCAAACAATGGAATACTACTCAACAATGTAAAGGAATGAACTATTAGTACGTGTGATGATGTGGATGGATCTCACAAATCACAATATAAATGAAAGAACTCAAACACAAAATGACAATACTGTAAGTTTGCATTTTATGGCATTCTGGAAAAGGCAAAATATAGGGAAAGAAATCAGATCAATGGTTGCCAGGGGCTCGGTGGGAGGAGGGCATTGACTGCAAAGGGGGGGGGTCATAAGTGTTATGGGAAGGGTGATAAAAATGTCCTGTGTCTTGTCTGTTGTATTGGTTACATAACTGTATATATTTGTCAAAATTCAGGATGAATTTTACAATATGAAAGTTATATATCAATAAGTCTGACTCCTAAAACTAAGCAAGTTGAAGTAGGATACACTTGACATGTTCCATTTGCATAAACAATTATAATAATAGCTACAAATTTAATAAGCCAGATGCCCACCAAAGAGGTTAGAAAAAATAATAGCAAAATATACCTAAAAAGGAAGAAAGAAAATAATAGCAATTAGTGCAATAGAAAATAAATATAAAACAGTATCTAAAAAAAATACAAAAGTTGTTTCATTGGAAAAGCTTGTAAAATTGGAAAATTTTTGGCTACCCTAATCAAGAATAGAAAAAGAAGACATAAATAATGTCAGGATTGGTAATGGGAAATTAACTACAGATTCAGCAAAAATCTAAAAATAGTAAAACAAATGAACAATTTACAAATTCCTAGAAAAGTAAAACTTAATCAAATAGACTCAGAAAGAATAGAAAGCCTAAAGAAAATCTTTACCACTGAAAAAATTAAAACATTAGTTTAAAATTTTTCATTAGGAAAAAAAAAAACCACCAGTAGGCCTGGATGGTTAGAAACAGTCCTTAATACGACACTCATGTGAAGCCCCTGCATGAAGAGAGGAGTGGGTCAACTGGGGAGGGTCCACACAAAGCCCCCCAGGTAGCTGGGGCCACAGGTGTTATGGAAGCCGCTGTGGGGGTCCTTACCCACAGGCCGTAGTAAGGATTCTGGCCTTATTCCCAGGAACAACAAGAAACCATGGATGGTTTTAAGCATGAGTATGAGGGCCACAGAACTGCACTTTCCAATGATGGCTCCAGTGACTGGTAGAGAATGACTGGTGCAGACAAGGGCAAGGAGAAGGGGACATCAACCAGGGGACTGTGGCAGACCTGGCCAGAGATGTCAGAGCTTTTATTGGGGAGATGGCAATGCAATGGACAGAGGAGCCAACAAATTGGCTAGTTGTTCACCTGGAGAGTAGAGAACAAAGTTACAAAGGACTGGGACACAGGGTTTGAAAACAGGGGAAATATGAGGAAGAGTGTGCATAGCTGATGGAAAGCAAGGGCACTGGATCACCTATAAATGTCTCCCAACAGAGACAGAAGGCAACAAAGAGGTGTCCCCTACACAGAGTGAGCCCACTGTGTCTATAGCTGCCGCTGCTGAGGCAGGGATGGAGGGAGCAATCTGTGTCCTCTACAGGGGCATGTCTAATTTGAATCAATCCTGATGCTTAACACAGGGCTTGTAAGAGAAGATGGTGATGAGAAGGCAATCTACTTTCATTTATGCCTGCTTTGCAGTCCACAAATATTCCACTAACATTTATTTTAGCACCTAGTCTCTACAATGACCATATAAATAGGTTCCCCATTTCCCAGGTGATAAAAAATAAAGCCCAGAGAGATTCAGTGACTTGCCCAAGGGTCCCAGGTGCAGAATAGAGGAGCTGGAGGTCTAATTCAAATCCAAAGCACTTTCCATATATTACAGTGTATCACTCAGGTTTCTCTAGGGGAGCAGAACCAAGAGAAAACAGATGAGATAGAGATGAAGATAGAAATATATATATTGAGAGAGAGATAAAGAAAGAGAGAGAGTGATTTAGAAGGAATTGGCTCATGTGATTATGTGAAGTCCAAAATCTGCAAAGTGGAAACTGCTACAGAACCAGGAAGAGCAGATGTCTCAGTTCTATGGCCATCAGGCAGGAAGAATTCTCTCTTACTGTGGGGAGAGTCAGCCTTTTGTTCTATTCAGACATTCAACTGATTACACAAGGACCACCCACATTATGGAGGTCAATCAGTTGTAATGACATCCCAAGCACCCTCACAAAAATACCCATAATAATGTTTGACCAAACACTTGGCTGCTCTGTCCCAGCCAAGTTGGTACATAAATTTAAACACCACACACAACCCCTCATAAATATTTTTAAATGAGTTCATGAAGAATTGTTCATCTGGAAAAAGTTTCCATAATTTTAAAGAGTTGCACTACATCTTAAATAATGGGCAATTTAAAAAAAGTCTTACACTTGTTGCCATTAAAACTTGTGTCTGTTGGTAACCTTTGTAAAGAGACCTCCATCAGGGTTGGGACAGTCCTAGTCAGTTCAGATCATGACCACTGAGGTGTGAAGCAGGCAAAGGAGATGGAAGGAGCCTCAGAAGGAGCCAGCAGTGCCTGGGAGTGAGGAAGGCAGAAACTGTCAGGAAGCAGAAGACCTATCATTAAGGTAATTATTAGTATTTATTAAACATTTAGGAAGTGCCAGCCATGTGCTAACTATTGTCACAATGCAAATCTTAGACCCAATGCCTCTAGAACGGTCTCCCCATCTATTTGGGCAGGATGAGAAGGCAATGGAGTTGTTAGAGTGTTTCAGGTGAGGAAAAGATGTGCCAACTTACCTCCTGAAAGAACCCTTTTCTTCTTCCTAGGTCCTTGGAGACCAAAGTGGTAGGTTGGTTACATGGGGTGGCCTGCTTGGCTTTGGCCAACATCCCACCTGCCATGGCCATGTACAGCACAACCATTTTGTAATTCTTATCATCAGGGAACTCACAGATGGGCACTTTAACTTGGCAGCTGGGAAGGACCCAACAAATGGTCCAGTGGTCAACCCAGCATTCCTATTTAGCCAGACCATTGCTAGGGGCCAGGGTTTGAGAAACAAAAATGAAAACAGATGATCCCTGCCCACAAAGATCTCACAAGCTCTCAGCTTGTCCCTGGGAGATTCTATGCTTGATCAATAAGCAAAGTGACCTGGGAGTTTCAGTGATGACAGTCCCCCCTTGGGAGTTTCCAAAGTGTATGCCACAATGCTGGCCTAAGTCATCATTTCTACCATCATGTGCTCTCTCACTCATTTAAGGACTGATAAGACCCCACGAGGTCTAATGGGTGGCTCAGGTTAATCCCCCACCCCCAAGAGCACACTGTCTGATTTCTAGCTGTTTAACACAGGTGACAGTTGGCAACCTGTAGCTCGGATATGACATTAGTTCATTTCCAGAATTTAGCTATAAAACACAGATGAAGTGATGGTATATTAGGTCTCAAGCAAATTCACACTGGCCTCTATTGAATTGTGTAAGGTTAAGAAATATATCAGATTCTGGGGGCATCTATTCTGCTAACCAAAATTACACCCCAGCCATTAGTCATAGCCACGTGGATATTGCTAAATCACAGCACCAAAGGTGAATGCAGGAGTTAGAATGATATCATCAGTGTCTTAATCACAGCACAATTCATCTAGGGCAGGATGAGGGTCCTGATGGGTGGTGACTGTGAGAAAACAGGACTCCCTTCTCAGTTGTCTCCACAGGACAGCGAACACACAGGTGTCTATTGTGGGGAAGCCCAGCAGCAAACAACTGCCACCACAGTAAATCATGTTGTTCAATAAACCAAGAAAATTCCTGGTAATGCAACATTAAAGGTGCCGATGTATTTGCTGGAAAGAAGGTAAGTTCCCACAGAAAAGAGGAACTGCTCAGATGCCAAAGAGCAGAAGGCGAGTAAGCTCCTCTCAGCCTTCCATCAACACTCACAGCAACATTCACTTGCTTAGTTCTGAGGCCCATTTTCCCAACACACGTGTATCTTTCAACAGCCACACAACAGCCACAGCAGAGCAGCTGGCAGGGATCAGAGTTTAACCCCATAATTTTTCAGACTGATATACTGAGGTGTGACAATAGCAGGGGGTATCCTCTTTCCTCTTCATGGAAAAAGTCACACCATGTTCCCTCTCCCTGCTTCTCTATTTCTCTGTGAAATCAGTTGGAATGAATGGCCAGAGCTGCTATGATTGTCGGGAAGAAATTCTTTTTGTCCAAGAGTAAGGGAATTGCAAGATCTCTCCTCTTCCTTCTCCTCCGCCTCCTCTCTTCCCCTCCTTGCTCTTGTTGGGAGTTCAGAGAGGTATGGAGGCTGGTTCCCTAGTATCAGACCTGTGACACAGCTTACTCAGGGCTCAGCTACTGCTTCCATGTTTCACAGCTCATATGGGGACCCACTGTAAGCACAGCTCAAACACACACACACACACACACACACACACACACAAGTTCTCTCAGGAGTACTTGTGAGCCCCTTATGTCCTCATATCTTATATTGCCTGTAACTTACTTTAAAACACCAGAGAAGAGACAGTGCAATTTAGATATGTGCCAGAGGCCCACCTCAGCCATACCCTTGGGGTGCTTTGTCAGCACTGCAGGACACTAATCAGGACCCTACACCTTAGAAACAGTTACAGCAAGTTCTTCAGGCACCACCAAGTCCAAGCAGAGGGAACTTGGTAAAGTAGATGTTAGAAGAAGATCTTCATTGGTGAAATGAAAGTTTAAGTTATGTAATTAGCTGCAAAAAAAGATGCACAGATCACACCCCCTTGGCCACAGATGAGAGAGAAGATGCAGAGGGTGTCAGAGGACAGTCAGAGGACAATGACCAGACAGCAGATCAGACTTTCTGGCACAGCACAAATGGGGGTGAGGAGACTCTCAAAGGTCAAAGCAGTAGCAGGTGCCTTCTTACCTACCCCTGTCACAGTCTGAGGCAGTGGACCTGTCAGCAGAGCTGGGACCAGACTCTGGGAGCAGGCGCAGCCCTCAGGCTACAGGCTTTTAGGCTGCTTGATTAGAAAAGTGCCAGCCCCTCCCTTGGCAAGATCAGGGTCCTGCCCACGTGTGGGTTATAATATATTGACACATGGTTCCTTGACCTTCAGTGTGTTCTGCCACTATGGCATCCACAGTTACAAAACCTCCAGCTCCTGCCCTGACATGAGTGGGGCTGGAGGCCAAAACCGATGGTGCAGCTGCATGGGGAGGCAGGTGGCGTCCCAACCCACCACCCACATCTCCTCCTTCTGCCAGAAAGAGGCTGTAATTTGCTCTCTGCTGATTTCTTCACTTGAGGGCAGCCTGCAGGAGACTATCCTGGGGAGGTTCAGCTTACCTCTCAGAAAGGTGAGAAGAGCAGAGAAGCCCTGTAGGAAAGAACTAGGAGATGTTGCATGAGTGCCAGGCAGCTCTCAGAATTAGTAAACTTAAAGTGAGACCAGTCAACAGGTCCTGAGCTTCCCCCAACACTCTAGCTGCTCAATCAGAGGCACAAAGTGGGTGGAGAACTGGATTTATCAGGGCTCTGGATTTTCCAATCAGCAGAAGGGAAATGCTGACTCAGCATGGGACAGTAGGAGGCTATCTGAGCAAGGGTGGAGCAGTGCTGCCCACTGAGTGTGTTTTCCAGTGATGCTGCAGAAGTTTCCCCCAACATCCACTCTTTCCATCAGGAGCAGGGGGCCATGGCTCTCCCTTGAATTTTTTAGGGAGTGGGAGTAAGCAATCATAGAATGCAGCAGATATGCCTTCCCAGCTTGCTCGGAAGACGTATGGCACCTGGCCTGTTTGGCATGACAGCCCTTAGTGCAGCCATGGGAAACACTGGCCATGGGCAGGCCCCACTTGGAGGCCTTCAGAGGATGGCAGCCCCAGCCTCTTAGTCTCCTTACCCTTTCCTGCAGCAGGAATGCATGGCCAGACTGCTCAGGGATGGAGGAGGTGTATCGATAATTAATCTATATTGATAGCTGTGCACAGACTGAGTTCTATTTTGGGGTTCAATATGCAAGACACACCACAACAAGCCACTTGGGGTAGATAAGAGGTTTATTGTTAACAGGGAAAGAGCTAAGGAAAATAGAAAGTAAATAGTCACAAGGGAAATAGAAAAATAGTTACATCATACCATCAGGGCCCCTTTATCCAACTCAGCACTGGAATTAAAACATCACGGGCAGTTCAGCACCAGAATCAGAGCATCACAGGCAGTTCAGCACTGGAATCAGAGCATCACGGGCATTTCTCAGAGTAATGACACAGCGGAATCTGTTGAGGAAGAGCTGCTGCTCATCCCTGCCTCCTAGGGCTTCTTAAGGGTTTTCTAACAAAGGTGGTTTAGAGCCAAATGGCATATGTGTAAGCAATACACGGGACCAGTCCCGGATCTGGCCAGGAGCCAGGGCTAGCCCGTGGCACTGATTAGGACTAGTCCTTGGAGCTCAGCCCAGTCTCGAAGACCTTGGGAGAGCTCCACATCTCGTTCCTTACATCCCTGGAGGGTAGCCAATCCTCCAGAGAGTAAGTGCATACCTAAGCCATGAATCCAATCATATGACCCCAGGCAGGCCTTTTTCCTTCTAAATTCTCATACAGGAGGGTAAGCAGTGTGCTGGCCAGTGGGCTGCCCTGTCCTCCCCCTGGGCACAGGCACAGAGCACAGCTGGTGAACTCCTGGAATAGATGCAGGGTCTGCTGTAGCACATCCCCATGTGGACCACACAAGAACCAAAGGGCTGTGGCAGAAGGTCGTAATTCCAACAGATCATGAAAAGCTTTGCTGTTGTCACCCTGAAACATTTCCTTTGGGACGTCTCTACATCTGCCTGGGAGCTAGGGTCTCAGATACCTTATTTCCATGGATGAGTGACACTCTGCAAGAGTGGATTGTGCCAAGGCTTTGGGTCCAGGCCAGTGAGCAGAGACACATTCCTAAATCAGAGAGTATTTCCTGCATCTTCCTGAGGCTTCCCTTTTCCTTCCTGTCTGCAGTTAAGGAAGACTTCTGTCCCAGGGGCTTCCTGGAGAGGCTTCCTACCTGAACATACATGGTAAGTGCTTGATGACCTGGCCAAGTCCATTCTGGACACCAGAAACTGGACTCAAGTTACCAGGCTCAAGTACCAGTCAATGACAAGTCCAGGGCAGGGCTGTTTGCCCAGGACAAGACCAAGCTCCCCAGTGGAAGGAGTCCCATCTGGGATGCATGCACTCTTTGTTCTCTTGTACAAAGAAACCAGATGCTGACCTCAGGGCCACTCTGGGCTCTAGCTCTTCAATACCAAAGAACAAGGAGACCCAAAAGCCCATCTTTTCTGAAAAGCTTTTGTCCTTCCCAGCTTTTGTTCCAACCAGGGTGCTTCCATCAGGGTGCTCTTTACAACAAACCATCGGAGCTAAAACAAACTGCCATTTTACAAGTTACCAGCACATTCTGCATTTGGAGAGGAGACTGGGATTCACCTGGAGGTGCAACTGTTCCTTTGTTCTGGGCAACACTATTCAATTTAGAGAAGTGTGTGTGTGTGTG
>NW_017732132.1:506705-513148 GCF_001890085.2 Hipposideros armiger | reverse complement strand
ACACACACACACACACACACACACACACATACACAGTGGAGATTATATATATATATATGACAATTAAGTTTATAAACTTGTTACAACTATGTTGCTAAACTTTTTTGATAACAGAGGGATTATTTATTATGAATTTGTACAAACTGAACAACCAGTTAACAGTTAACCAATTTTACTATTTGGAAGTGCTGAAAAGGCTGCATGAAAAAGTTAGATGAACTGAACTTTTTGCCAACAATTCATGGCTCTTGCATCACGACAATGCACCAGCTCTGTCTGTGAGGGAGTTTTTAGCCAATAAATAAATAGCTGTATTGGAACACCCTCCCTACTCACTTGATCTGCCTCTCAATGACTTCTTTCTTTACCTGAAGATAAATGAAATATTGGAAGACATTTTGATGACATTTAGGACATTAAGGGTAATATGATGACAGCTCTGATGGTCATTTCAGAAAAAGAGTTCCAGAATTGCTTTGAAGGGTGGACTAGTTGCTGGCATCGGTGCATAGCTTCCCAAGGGGAGTACTTCAAAGGTGACTATAGTGATATTAAGCAATGAGGTATGTAGCACTTTTGCTAGGATTAGTTCTCGAACTTAATTGTCTGACCTTGTGTGTGTGTGTGTGTGTGTGTGTGTGTGTGTGTGTTTTCTGGGAGCTTCTTAGCAAGGGTTTTAAGGTCTCCCTCCCTTTGTGGAAGAAAGAGGGCTTTTATTAACAAGAAGGCAAGCCTCCACCTCCACTCTCCTCCTTTATTTGGGAAGGGGCTGGGGCCAGAGGTGGGTATATGCAAAGATGAGTATGAGAGAAAGGGTTACTTTGCTCTGAGCCAGGGGGAGAAAACCCTGCCCTGCAGTGGGGAGGTCAGGTCTCAGCTAGAGGACTCAGCAGGTGACATCAGACCTGTCCAAAGACAAGAGAGGAGGCTGGATTTCAGTCCCTGCTCAGCCAGCAACTTGTGCAGTAAACAGCCTGCCCACCAGGACAGGATAACCTGGATGGTAAGGAGACAGAGAGTTAAGAAGCCCCATTGGAGTGGGCCGGCCGAGTGGCGCGATGGTTAAGAACTGGCTCGGGATGCCGGAGGGCCCCGGCTCGGATCCCACATATGAGGGCCAGTGACACTGCCCTCTACAGCTAAGATGCTGAACAACAGCTCAACCTGGAGCTGGGCTGCCGTGAGTCGCTGGCGACGGCTAGGCTGCAGCCCCTGTGGCAGTGGGTTGCCATGGGCTACCGTGTGTAGCCAGCAGCCAGCGTGAGCGGCCAGCAGCCGCAGTGAGCGGCCGTCCAGAAGCCGGCGACTGATCTGCCTCGCCAGGGAAGAGCACAATGATGGTGCCAACTTGGGCCAGTGAAGCAACGTCCTCCACAACTAGACTGAAGAACAAAACGACAGCAACTTGTCTGTTCCCCTTCCCCCAATTCCCCAGCGCTGTTTCAATTCCCCCAATTTCCCAATAAAATAAAAAAAATCTTTAAAAAAAAAAAAAGAAGCCCCATTGGAGTTAAACCACAAGAGCCTTTGAAAGCCAGGGCATCTGCCTCTTCTTCACCAAAATTTTCAGTGGAAATGGGAAGGGAGAAAATATAGACAGTACAATTCTGATATTTTCCTCCATAAAACTTTTTACCTCCATTGTGTAATTTTCCCTGGTGATTGAATCTTGCCCCAATTCATTAGAACTTTTGCAGTAAGCCAACCAGTTCTTAGCAAACAAAAAAATTGTGTGCATACATGCACGCACAGTGAAGTGGGTGTGTGGAAGGCAGGTGGAGAGGAGGAGCCTGGTGACTGACTGGTAGAGAGCAGGCATGGAACCGAGAAGCACAGATTTGTCTAATTCGCATTCAGAGGCAGAGAGGGAAAATCCAAGAAGAAAAAAGAAACAAAGCACAGATTTCCCACTTGAGCATGCAAGTACAGGAGTCCCACAATGATTAATGGTGCAATCAGACCACAGAGGCTTCTCGGGTTTCCATTCAAATAAAGAGAAAAAAATGAAAATGTGGCTGAAACCCAAGCCCTAAATGTCAGTGTAATCTGAGGAGCATCTGCTAAGAGCAGGAGAAAAATCAGTCTCTGGGAGAAGTAAGTGGCCATCCTGGCTGCAACTGCCTCCATGGAGACTGAACTGAGGGGTTTAGAGAATAGATCTCCCACTGTGGGGGTGGGGTGGGGGGGCTAGGGCAGCACCAGAAATGTTCCAGAAAGTTTACTGAGCACCCTCAGCACCAGGCAGGCTCCTCCTGCAGGGAGCTCATGGTATGCCCTCAGAAAAATTTAACCTGGGTATCTGAGGATATTCTTCATGGGAGCCCAGACTATGGGAGAGAAAACATGATATCTGTGTTTTTACTGACCTCTAACTGAAACTAGCTCTTCCTCCATGATGAATATGAGCAACAAACTGTGGAAGGATTAGCAGTCCTGTGACTATCACTGAAGAAATCACAGGTATTTTCCTCTCACATCACAGATGTCACAGATACCTCAAAATATCCTTCACCTCATCACTACTCTGAAATTACAGCAGTCATCAGAACTGTGCTAGATCTTACTATATAGTGTTAATGAAAACATGTGCATGCTATTGAAACTCAAATTTGCCTTTTAAATATTTTGATAAGTGTATTTCAATATAATGGACTTCATTGATAACTGTATGGATTTTACTTGATGCACTTAAAACCAAAACCACTATTTTGAGAATGGGATCACAGACTTCACCAAACTGCCAAAGATAATTACAACTACACAAGGTAGTTACAAAGCCTGGCTTATGTGGGACTTTATTTAATCCTCAGGACATATTTTCCAAACAAGATGTGATCAAGCTAAGGCTGCCCACTTGTGGTGGGGCAGAGACACAGATTCTGCTCTCGCCAACCCAAGACCAACCCATGTGTGTCCACAGCAGCTCTGGGGTGCAGGATTCAACATGCTGGCTCCTCCTCTCCCCTTCTGTGGGTCATCCACGCTCCTACTTCCCGGGCCAGCTCTGCTTCCCCCAAGGAATCATATGAACAAGATCCATCCCAGAACAGGGAGTACTTAGGCTGAGTGAGTGGCTTCAGTGTTGTCAGGGTCATGCTGAGGACTCATCCTATGGATCAAGGCAAGTCCTGGTCTTAACCACTCTATGCTTACATTGTGTCTGGCCCAGAGAAAATGGCTGATGAATAAGTGTTGAAAGAGAGATGAAAGGACATCCAAGCCTATAGAAAAGTCTTCTAAGAGTTTATTTAAACCAAAACCTGAAGGTCAACCAAGAAAAAAAATCTGAAAATATTGAGAAAATGCTCTGGAGAATGACAACTTGGCAGGTTTTTTGTTTGTTTGTTTGTTTTTTAATGCATTTAGAATCAAAGGTAAAATGTAAAGAAAATTACATGAAATCTACTGGTGGTAGATCAAGGAGGTGGGAGAAATCTCTAGGACTGGATAAGAAGCAAAATGGAGACACACATAATTCTATTACATTGGTGGGTACAGGGTAGTTAATATTTACAGTACCTAGAGATGGTATGCGGGCAAGAATGAGGTGTTCCATGGTCTTGTGCTCTGGTGCCAGCCATCGTGTCTCTGAGGGGTCTAGGAAAGAAAATTATTCTAACATTTTAAAGGTATGTTATCCTAGATGCACAAGAACAATGGACTGGGATCTCTCAAGGTAAAGAGTGACATTTGCAAAGGAAGCTAAAGGCCTAGGACATGACTACCCACCATGATCATATTAGGAATTTATGATTAGACCATCCTGTGTGGTTACTCAGCTTTCCAGGCCTGCCAAGTAGCCCCCTGAGCTTGTAAGTTTGGCTAAATAGCCCTTCTTTTTCATTCACAAACGGATGAGTGAGTGTAGTGAAAGAGAGGACGAGAGAGTGACTGAGAAAAAGAGAAAGAGTAATTGAGAGAGTGAAAGAGTGTGAGAGTGAGAGAATCAATCATAAAAACTTTCTCCAGTCTGCTCTGAGGGGATGCCAGAGAATCTGCAGAAGGATAAGCCCTGGGCCCAACCTTTGAGGTTCTTCCAGTCTAAGAACAAGGAATCAAATGCAAGCATACATAAGAGACAGAGAGACAGACAGTGTGTGTTGAAATTTTTGGTCAAGTTCCATATCATGGATTCAGAGGCACAATCAACCAAAGCCTTTGGGAACTGGTAGATTTTTTAAGTGTCCTATTAGGGGAGATGCTTGCCTTCCCCAGCATTCATCTCTGCTCTGTTTTCTCCCAGCCTCCCCCACTAGACTGCACACTCCTGGATGGCTAGGACTGTGTCAGTGGGGTTTGCTGCTGTCTCCCCAGTGGCTAGCTCCACATGCCCAGACTTCTAGCATGCCTGAGAAGCTTGGACAGTGGAGAATGAATGAGTGAATGAACAAACCAACTTATTTTATCCATGGGTAATGTAGCAGGCTGTATTTTTTTAAATGGCACCACAATTTCTTTCATCCCACATCCTCTTCTCCCAGTGATTTTGGCATTCCTCCATCAAGAAGATTGAGGGTCTGTGTTTCCATTGCCTTGAATCTGGAAAGGTCTATGACTGAAGGGAAGTGACACTATGCAACTCCAAATACTATATTGCTTCCACCTTGTTCTCTTGGAACCTAGCCATCATACTGTGAGGAAGCCCAGACTAGCCACATGGAGAGGCTGCATGCAGAGGTTACAACTAGCAGCCCTAGCTGAGGTCCCAGCTGACAGTCTGCATCATGCACAATGCATGTGAACCTTCAGGTGATTTTCATCCCAGCCTTCAAGTCTTCCCAGTGAGGCCCCAAACATCAAGGAACAGAGACAGACTTCTGGTAAGATGGTGGAATAGACAGATGCTGTGCCAACTACCTCCCAGGATCACAACAAAATTACAAATAACTTATAAGATATTCAACCTCGGAAGTTCCCTGGACCCTAGATGAACAGAACCTCTAAACGAAGGACTTAAAGAGGAGGCCACGTCAAGTCCTGTAGGAGGGGCAGAGACGAGAGAGGGTAAACCCCGTGAGGGACACCTCAGCAGTGGGGAGGCTAATCCGGTTGGGGGAGAGACCCTCCGGCCCCACAACGCACTCACCACCCCAGAGTCACATTGCCGGGAAGAGGAATTCTATGATAGCTGGAAGGAGAAAATAGTGAGGACTCTCTTTGCTCTGCTCGGTGAGGCTGGGGGCGGCTGGAGAAAGAGTGAAGCCGGCAAACCGACTCGCTCGCTGGTGAGCACTCACCCCGTTCCTGGTGGAGGGAGTAGCTTTGTGAGTGGAACCCAGGAGCCTCCAGGAAGGACTGAACTGAGTGCCTTTGACGTGAGAGCTGGAGGTTTTTGAAACCATTGTTCCCCTGGTGTGGAGCTTGCACACAAGTAGTGCACAGGAGGCCGCCATTTTTTCAGGGTTGGGCCCTCCCACAGAGGTTCGGGTCTGGGACTGCATTGATCTGCTGGAATTTGGCACATGAGTGCATGTGTGTGTGTGTGCATGCGTGCATGCATGCATGCACATGAGGCCTTGGATCCGCACCCTCCATACTGTTTGTGCTGCATAGCCAGAGAAACGCCAGGCAAGCGTGCTCCAACTATAACAGACTGCTTATTGACACCTGGAAGTGTGTGGCTCGCCTTAGGTCCCTGATTTCCGCACTGCACATGCAGAGTTGTCTTGGTGGCAATTGGCTGTTGGGCTGCTAGGCCTGATCTTTGAGCGGCTGATTGGGACAGGCTGAGACAGGGAGTTTTTCTGGGAGTGTGGGCCGCGAGCTGTGTGCCTGCGTGATTCAGCCGGGGCTTTCCAGGCGAGTTTGTGTGGGTTGGCTGCTGATGCAGGAGTGCATGCTGCTCTGACTTGGTGGGGGTCACTGACCACAACCTGTGGTGCCTTGGGGGTCTGCCCTACCCACCTAGAGCTGTGTTGCCAGGGGCACCCTGAGCCCCTCATCCCTAGCTCCTACCTCTGCAAGCCACAGAGGGTTTTTTGCAGCAGCAGACAGCACGCAACAACCTGAGAGGATTTTTGGTGGTGAGCACAGTTCCACAGCACACAGCAACTAATTGTGGGAAGCTTACTTCAAGTCTAGAGCTAGGTCGGCGCATGACGCACTGAGCCATTTCCCCCAGCAGCTGGTGCTGAGTCACCCAGAATATCCCAATTACTGAGCAAGTGGTCTGCAGTGCACATTACAGTGGGCAGAGCCCCTCCCTTTTTTTCTTCTCTTTTTCCTTTTTTTCTTTTTTCTTTCTAGGTGATCTAACACATTGAAGCAATCAGAGCAACAGCCAGAATGAAGAAACAAAGAATCATGTCCCAAGTAAAAGATCAGAAGAAACCTCAAGAAATGCAACTAAATGAAACAGAGGTATCCAACCTTTCAGAGACAGAGTTTAGAACACTGATGATAAGAATGTTTCAGGAACTTAAGGAGGACATAAAGAAGGATAC
>NW_017732132.1:496436-502460 GCF_001890085.2 Hipposideros armiger | reverse complement strand
AAAGGGAACCCTGGTGCACTGTTGGTGGGACTGCAGATTGGTGCAGCCATTATGGAAATCAGTATGGAGGTATCTCAAAAAACTGAAAATGGAACTACCATATGACCCAGCAATTCCACTCTTGGGTATCTATCAAGAGAAACCCAAGATGCTAATTCGAAAAAATACATGTACCCCTATGTTTATTGCAGCGCTACTCACAATAGCCAAGACTTGGAAACAACTGAAATGCCCATTGGTAGATGACTGGATTAAGAAACTGTGGTACATTTATACAATGGAGTATTATGCTGCTATAAAGAAGAATGAAATCGTACCATTTGGGACGATATGGATGGACCTAGAGACTATTAAGGTAAGTGAAATAAGTCAGTCGGAGAAAGACAAATACCACATGATTTAACTTATATGTGGAATCTAAAAAATTGAATGAATGAGCAAAGTAAACAAAAGTGGTCTCAGAGATATAGAGGAAAATCTGATGGCTGCTAGTTGGGAGGGGTAGGGATGAGGGAGAAGAGGAAGGGATTAGACAGCATAAATAGGTAACTACAATATTGCCACAGGGATGTGAAAGACAGTTCAAGGAATATTATTAATAATGTTGTAAATATGTTGTAGGGTGTCAGATGGTCACATGTCTTGCTAGGGAGGCCGCATCATGGATGGGGTAGGGGCTTGATCACTGCACTGTACATCTGAAGCTGATGTTGTATAATATTGTATGTCAACTATAAGTGAATATATATATATATATATATATATATGTATAGTCATGGGACATGGGGTATAGTGTGGGAGTGGAGTCAAGGGAATTGTAATAGATATGTATTTCACAAAATATAATAATAATAATTTTAAAAAGAAGTAACTGGAAACTACAAGAAGAAAAAAACTTAGAAGAAAGTTATGGTGCAAATACAAAACAAACTGAACGCTGATGTGATCTGAGCAAGCAGGGAGTGAAGAGGGGTTTTGCTTTGTCTCAATGCTTGGCTTCCCTTGGTAGAGTTGCAAAGGGTCTGACATAGCCAAGAAGCAGGGGAGGCCCAACCCCACAGACCAGCTGGCAGAGCCAAAAAGCACAGGCAGGTATTGGTTCTCAGCTTAGAACCTAATGCTGGATTAAATCCCAGGAGTGTTAACTCTAAGTTGAGGACTGAATATGAAACACATGATCAGCCTTGACAATTTAAATGAAGGCTGAGCGGACAGAGGCTGGGGGCCACCATGGGGGCAAAAGGGAGAAGGGAGAAAGCCTGTAGCCTCAGAATCCCTGAGTGCAATGTGAGGGACCTGCTTATGGGCACAAGCACAACCTTGGAGGCTCCAGGTTGTGTTCTGAGGCTGCAGATGACTGGATAGAGGCACCT
Source organism: Hipposideros armiger (assembly GCF_001890085.2). NCBI lineage: Eukaryota > Metazoa > Chordata > Mammalia > Chiroptera > Hipposideridae > Hipposideros > Hipposideros armiger. Next base: position 501,087 of record NW_017732132.1, on the reverse strand, counting down.
AGTACAGTTGTGCAAAGTCACAAGGAGCAGGTCTGGGAGTGCCCTAAACCCTCGGCAGGTGAGGCTTATAAATGCTTGGCTGAAGAGGCCATGGGTGGCATATCACCTAGCATGAGAAATGGAATTGGGTGGCTCAGCACAGTCTCCCAGAGCAGGCATGTCCCTTTTCTCTCCAGTCTCACCTGGTAACTCAGGCAGGCATGACTCGCAATGCCATGACTTCACACACCATCCCAGGCCAGCCTGGATACCCCAGGAACACATACTCATACACCCAGGTTGCCTCCAGCCTCCTCCACCCTACCCCCATTTTCCACACCTACCTCCTGTCAGAGAGCTCCCACAGCTCTCCTCAGACACAACCTGAGAATCCGACTGGACTCCCTCTTTCCTCTCCCACTCCTCATGTACTCCAACAGCCAATCAGATGGCTCTGCCCTTTGAATATTGTATACCTGCTCCAACCACTTTTCTGAACTTCCCCTGCCCCCATCCTGGTCCAAACCTACCCTCATCTCTTAATGCATTTCTGTGGGTGCACCCCTGCTGCAACATTTTCCCACAAAGCAGCAGCCAGAGCATTTCCTCTACAACGTAGGTCTCCTTGCTCCAAGCTGCAGTGGCCACATCTCATACAGACTAATGACAAAGTCCTCAGAGCTGCTTACTAGGCCCTGACAATCTGCCCCTTCCTGTCTGGGTCTTCTGAGCATATCCCCTACCCTTCTCCCCAGACTTCACTCCCCTCTGGATTCCTTGTTGCATCTAAAACAAGCCAACAGCACCTATTCTCATGGCCTCTGCACTTGCTATTCTCAGGTCAGATAGAACTTAATCCAAATATACCACTCAAGCTTCATCCCCCACCTCCATTACAAGTTGGGAATGTATCATTTAAGTAGGCATCAGCTACACTGGACCCTGGTGATTCTTTGAAATGGAAATGATTCTAAGGTTAATTGAAATGAGTGGATCTGTATTGTTAATTTGGTCCACTTTACCTTTGGGTTTTTTTTTGTTTGTTTTTAGCTGAGCCATTCTGCCACCTGTTGGCAGCTCAGCGGCAGCTCAGATCGGGCTGGGCATCGAACCACTGTTGCTCAGAGCTCGCGAACAAGCTCTTAACCAACTGAGCCACTCAGCTGGCCCGTGGTCCACTTTAAATGGAGCCAGAGCTTCCATCCTGGAGGAATTGCCTTGCTGTCTTATGCCTCAAACCTCGGAATGTTAAAACAGGGCAAAATAACCTTTGGACTGGGTCTAGAGCAACATTGTATCACAAAGAACTGTTTGCAAAGATAGCAAGAAAGCACATATTATGACTACCAGACTGAAAATTAAAATCATTGTTTAGAATTAGTGTCACTGTGTTAGCTTACCTTTAACATAGCTTACCTGTGTTAGCAATGCTTTCCTTCTACTGATGAAATTGTTCTTCTTCCTTTCTCATAAATACCCTTTGCCTTTGTCTCCTGAAACTGAAACACTACTTGGGCTCCTACTTGAATCAATTCTTCCCAATAGCTATTCTCATTGACCTCAGTACATGCTTGTTGCCTCTCACTTTGAAAGGTTTTTTATTTTTAGATTAATAGTTTCCAGTGCAAAATATGGGAATGGCTTCTCACATCCAGGGATGTCCATACCCACCAGGAAAGCCTCCCTGAGAAGCCACTGCCTTCTCTTCCTTTGAAGGCCTGTGATTTATGTGCTCATGTTGGGCCCCAAAGGCCTCTCCCACAAACATTTCTACACCCCCAGAGGGCACCAGAGAAGCAGATCTCTACTTATGTTTGGGCAGAGCTCTGGGTGGAGAGTGCTCTGTCAGCTCTTGGAGATGCATGTAGCTCGGGCCAGTTACACCTTGAGAGCCAGTGGGAGGTTGAAACTCCATGCCTCCAAGAGGAATGTCCATGCCCCCAACACTGCTACAAATGCTTGTTTTTATCAGGCATCCACACAGCACTGGGAGCGAAGATATTCTCAGCTAAGCAATGTCTGCAGCAAGCACCGGGAGAAAAAAGAGAGAAGAGCAGCTTCAGTCAGTCTCCCTCCACTCCCCTCCTTTCCCTCACACAGCCATTTCACCCCCCTTCTGTCTGCTTTTGGGGTGTCCTTCTTTCCCTCTAGTTCCTCCCTCCCCCTTTTCTTTTTCACCTTCTTCTACTGAATTTCGTAAAACAGAAGAATTTTGAAAAACAAATAACATTAATGGCAGTGCCAATTCCCATGAGCTCAGAAAAATTCAGAATTTAATTTTAAGTCTGAGAGTGTATTTACAGTCTTTGTTCCTTCACGTCCTGACATCATTGAGAAGCTTACAATGCCTGAGGAGCCTTGCAGTGGAGGTACTGGTACTGCCCAGCTTTAAAAAAGCCATTTCTTCTCCCTCAGTGGACAGCACTCACTAGGGTCAACTTGAAGAAGGGCATGTGGCACCTTCTTAGGAAGCTGCATGCTTGAGGGAGAAGGAAGGAAGCCCATTATCTAAGCAGGAATCCCAATCCAGAAACTTTTTTTCCACCACACTGATGTTGGACCTCATATTGTGGGAGATTTCCCTCAAAGTGTATGGCATTCATTCATTCATTCACTCGATAATTTACTAAGGCTTGTACTGTTTAGTCACTGGGGATACAAACTACTCAGCAGCTTAGATTCTCTTGAGGTGACAGAAGCAAAACAAATAACCAAATAAATGTATGTCAGTTGCACTGAAGCATCACGAAGAAAAGCGAAGTAAGAGTGGAGGTGGGGGCCAGTTCAGAGAGGTTAGTCAGGGAGGCCCCATCAATCACAGAAAATTGAGCTGAAACTTGAAAGAAGTGCAGGATGTCTGGGGATGGGTGTCTCCAGCAGAGGGAATAGTTCATGCAAAGGCCCTTGTAGGAGTGTGCTTGGGATGTTCAGGAAACTCCAAGTGTCCAGTGGGATAAAAGCAGAAATGAATGGAGCCCAGAAGGCTTCTGAGAGAGATGAGAGCCACAAAAGGGCTGGGGCTGAGGGGTCAGGTTTGACTTGGCATTTAGAATGGAGGAGGAAGAGGATGAGTACCTCTCAGCCCTCCCCAGGATGCCTGTGCCAAGGCAGTGGCCTCTGCCCTTCTCTGGCTCCCACACTGCCCCTGTCCATGCAGTTAGGAAGAGACCTGGTCATCCCAGCCTGGGAAAGAAGATTTTGACATTTGTGGGAGGCTGTAAAATGGTCCCCAAAGATGTCCACACCCCTGGAACCCAGGTCAAAGGGGCTGTGCAGAAGTGATAAAGTTCAGTGTTTTGAGATGGAGAGATTATTCAGATTATGAAGGTAGCCCGATGTAACCACAGAGTCCACATCAGAGAGACACAGGAAGAAGCAGAGAAGAGACATGGTGATAGAAGCAGAGGTTGGAGTGATGCTTTGTGAAGATAGAGGAAGGGCAATAGCTTAGGAATGTGGGTCCTTGAGACACAAGAAAAGGCAAGAAAAGGGATTCTCACTGAGCCTCCAGAAGACACACTGCCCTGTGACACCTTAACACCCAGTGAAACATTTCAGGCTTCTGGCTTCCAGACCTGTAAGCTACTAAATCTGTGTTCTTTTAAGTTGTTTCCAGTCTGTGGTTATTTGTCTTAGTAGCCACAGTAAGTGAACATAGCTGTCTTGGGTTGGGTCCTGGAAGCAGAGCCTGGGGCTGAGATGTGGATGCCGAGATGTATTCAGGGGGAGCTTTTCAGGAGGCTCTGTAAGATAGCACAAAGCAGCTTTCATCTGGAAAAAGCCAACTAGAGTGACCTCAGGTAAAATTGTCTCACCGTGATGGGGGCCAGAAGGAAGCTCTGATCAGACTGCTGGGGTGTGGGGCTCCCCTGGGGTGGCAGTTGTTGGTCTTGATGTTCCTGGGGCCACAGTTGTGGCACCCTCAGGTGTAGCAGCTTCTGTTCCCAGAGAAAGGAACACACTCAAAGCAGCTGGAGGGCAGGGAACACTGAGCCCAGTAAGGGACTGGTGAATACCAGCTCCCAGCAAATTGTGTGAACTCCAGTGTTCATGCAGTGTCCACCATGACCCAGACTCAATTCTAGCAGCAATGAGTGTTTTAACTCCCACGTCCCAGAGACATTCCTATGAAGCAACGACTGTTATCCCCATTTCAGAGGAAGGAGCTGAGGCACAGAGGGAGAATGTAAGCTGTCCAGGTAAGCTGCTTGCAGCCAGTGGGGGAGATGTCTTTGTCCCAAGAGTGAAGCTTGGAAAAGTTAGAAGGAACTTCACCAGGCTGTATGTAACAGAGGTTTTCTCTGAGTAGGATTACAGGTGATTCTACTTCTCTTTTATACTTTTCTATATCTTCCAAATTTCCTTCAGGCAGAAATTAAGAATGCAGACAATTATAAGGCATATTTTTCAGTGCCTCATAACTGAGCAGGACAGAGGAAGGGAGAGTGGAAGGACTCTCTTTGTCTCCTTTTCTGGGTCCTTTCATCCCTCACTCAGGGCTGAAGGGGAAGCAAGCTCCAGCTGGACCCACTCCTAGCCTCGGGGAACAGGCCAAGCATTCCTGTCAGAGCCTTGGAGCTGGACCAGCCTCTTTGGGGGTTTCTGGGCCATGAGAGAGGAAGGCAAGAAGAGAGAGAGAGAGAGAGAGAGAGAGAGAGAGAGAGAGAGAGAG
>NW_017732132.1:480677-489101 GCF_001890085.2 Hipposideros armiger | reverse complement strand
ATAAATACGCAGCTGCAGTGTTGCCATGGGGACATGGGGGACAGTTCGAGGAATGTAATTGATAATGTTGTGAATATTTTGTAGGGTGTCAGGTGGTCACATGTCTTGCATCATGGATGGGGAAGAGGCTTGATCACTGCACTGTACACCTGAAGCTGATGTTGTATAATATTATATGTCAGCTATAAGTGCATATATATATATATAGTCATGGGATTTGGAGTATAGTGTGGGAGTGGAGTCAAGGGAATTGTAATAGATATGTATGGTTTTGGGGGGAAGTGGGGTGGTGGATTGGGGGAGGGAGTTTGTCACTTCAAGAGGTAAAAAGTATAACTATTGCACTGTGTTGTACAGCTGAAACTAATTCTAAAAAATGTCTATTTCATAATAAAAAATAATTTAATAAAAAAGGCAATGAAAAAAACAAAGGCTATAATAAAAGACAAAACAGGACATATAATAATGATAAATGGCTTGATCCAAGAAGAGGGTATAACCCTTGTAAACATTTATCTACTCAACATAGGAACAGCTAAGTACATAAAGCAAATATTAACAGACATAAAGGGAGAGATTGACAGTAATAAATTTATGGTAGAGGACTTTAACACTCCATTGATCAATGGATAGATCATCTACATAGAAAATTAACAAGGAAACAGTGGCCTTAAATGACACATTAGAGCAGATGGACTTAATTGATATTTTTAGAGTATTTTACCCTAAAACACCTGAATATATATATTTTATTTCAAGTGCACATAGAACATTTCCAAAATAGACCACGTGTTAGGCCACAAAACAAGTCTCAATACATTTAAGAAGATTGAAATTATATGAAGTATCTTTTCCAACTACAATGGTATGAAACTAGAAATCAATTACAAGAAGAAAACTGAACAACATGTGAACATATGGAGGCTAAATAGCATGCTATTAACACTGAATGAATGAATAATGAGATGAAAGAAAAAATCAAAAGATACCTTGAAACAAATGAAAACGAAAACACAATGACCCAAAATCTATGGGACACAGTGAAAGTAGTTCTAAGAAGAAAATTCCTAGCAATACAGGCATACCTCAAGAAACAAGAAAAATCTCAAATAAACAACCTAACCTTATACCTAAAGGAACTAGAAATGAAGAGCAAACAAAGCCCAAAGTGAGTAGAAGGAAGAAAATAATAAAGATCAGAGTGAAAATTAAAAAAAAATAGTCTAAAAAAATACAAAAATCAATGAAACCAAAAGCTGTTTCTTTGAAAAGAAAAACAAAATTGATAAACCTTTAATCAGTTTCATCAGGAAAAGAAAAGGATCCAAATAAATAAATTCAGAAATTAAAGAAGTGACAACTGACTCTACAGAAATACAAAGGATTGAAAGAAAATGCTATGGACAATTACATGCCAATACATTGGACAATCTATACAAAAAAGGATGAATTTCTAGAAACATACAATCTTCCAAGACTGAACCAAGAAGAAACAGAAAAGCTGAACAGATTGATTGCTACGATGAAATCAAATCAGTAATGAAAAACTCCCGACAAACGAAAGTCCTGGACCAGGTGGCTTCATAGGTGAATTTTACCAAACATTCATAGAAGATTTAATACCTATTTATCTCAAGCTAGTCCAAAAACTTTGAGAGGATGGAAGGCTCCCATCCTCATTTTATGAGGCCACATATACCTTGATTCCAAAACCAGACAAAGATATTACAAAAGAAAAAAATTTTAGGTTGATATCCCTGATAAACATAGATGCAAAAATCCTCAACAAAATATTAACAAATCAAATTCAGGAATATATATATATATATATATATTTTTTTTTAAGATTTTTATTGGGGAATTGGGGGGGATGGGAACAGCGCTGGGGAATTNAAGAACAAAACGACAGCAACTTGTCTGTTCCCCTTCCCCCAATTCCCCAGCACTGTTCCCATCCCCCCAATTCCCCAATAAAAAATAAAAAAAAACGATAATAGAATTCCAGTCAAGATTGTGAAGTAGGTAAACACGTGCTTGCCTCCTTCTGTGACCACATTAAAATTACAACTAAATTATAGAACAATCAACCTGGAGAACCATCTGAAGGCTAGCTGAATAAAAGTCCTATAACTAAAGGTACAAGGAAGAAGCCACATCAAGACTGGTAGGAGGGGTAGTGACACAAAACAGGTTGGTCCCACACCCACTTATGGCAGTAAAAAATCGGAGGGTACATCCCAGCTGCAGAGATTCCCCTTGAAGAGTGAGGGGTCTTGGCCCCACACAAGCTCTCTAGCCCTGAGTACCAGTGCTGGGAAGAGGATCCCCCACAACATCTGGCTGTGAAAATCAGCAGGCATTCCATCTGACTAGATAAGATGGAAGGCTGTGAGAAACCCACATCCTTAAAGGGCCTGCACACAGACTCTCTCACCCCCAGGCACTCACCCTGGGCACCGGCAGAGGGACTTCAGCTTGGGAGGCACCAGAGACATACAAGAAGAGACTGAGCTGTGTGGCTTCAGGCCAAGGGCTGGAGAAAAAGCTGCCATTGTTCCTGTATTGAATCTTCCTCCCATGTGGCAGGCAAGCAGACATCATCTTTCCTGTGTTAAGCCCTCCCATCACATGGCTAACTCTGAATTTTCATTGATCTGATGAATTCCACTCACTCCACCCTGGTGTCTCCCTAAGCCTCTGCCCAACCCAACTTGTGCAAAATGCCAGAGGCTAGCAGGAAGCCAGTGTTGTTCTGCACCACAGCAATTCTTGGACAACTCTTGGGGGTTTGCAGGTCCCAGGTGGGCAGAAGCTGCATTGAACACCACTTGCCCAGTGCTGGTGAATCCCTGGAACACTGCCCACCCAATTCACTTGCCACCAGAGGCTATTTTGGTGGCCTGTGGGCAGCCAGGGTTGGCCCATCTTGCAATCTTTCTTGGACAGCTTTTGATGGTCTTCAGTCCCCAAGCAGAGGGTGGCTGGCCTTTTGCAGAGTGTTCCCAAGCTCAGAAATGGCATCAAAACTGAATCTGCATTAACCCATTAAAAACCACTTGTGCCACACTGGTGACTTCCTGAGACCCCATCCAACCTAACTCCCATAACATCCAAAGCTCTTTCAGCAGCTGAGCCTTATGGACAGTCAGCAGATTGTGGCAAGCCTCAGGATACCCTGGGCCTTTTGCTGAGATACCACAGTCCCAGTATGGGTGGTGGCCAGTTCCCAGTGTAGCCTTTCTCATGCCCCTCCAGGTCCAACACAGGCACTGAACAATTATAGAACACTGTGTAGCTCCTACCAGGTAGCCCTGAACCAATCACAGGCAGTAGTTGACCTTAGCCTGCACAGGAGTCCACCCCAACAGGCCCCAGAACAGCAAACCTGGTAGCCAGCTTCAAACCACAAAAAGAACACTACCAGCTTAGCCCCGCAAGCATCACACCAAAATAACAGCCTCAGTAAGTTCCAGAGCCTACTAGGTTGAATCCTGCCTCATGGGGTCAGCTCCCACACAGCAGTTCCTATGCTATGGTCCTGGCCAATCCTCACAGCCATTAAGCCTGAGGGTTACTCCCACCAACTAACATACCAACAACAATGAAGGCCCAACTACAACAGGAGGGCACACACAAGGGACACTCTTAGAGCACCCAGAGCAAATGACAAGGGAGAATGTATCACTGGGCCCTACAGGACTCCTACTACATAAGGCCACCCAGCCAAGACTGGGAGACAGAGCAGATCTACCTAATATATAGAAACAAACACAGAGAGGCAACCAAAATGAGGAAACAAATATGTCCCAAATGAAAGAACAGGAGAAAGTGCCAGAAAAAAGAACTAAGCAAAATGGAGGCAAGTAACTTACCAGATACAGAGTTCAAAACAGTAGTTATAAGGATGTTCAAGAAACTTAGTGATAACTTCAACCAAGAGACAGCAAGCACAAAAAAAGGACATAGAAACCATAAAAATAAACTAGTCATAAGTGAAGAATATAATAACTGAAATGAAGAATGTACTAGAGGGAATCACCAGCAAACTAGATGAAGCAGAGGATCGAATCAATGATTTGGAAGAAAAGATAGCAGAAAACACCCAATCAAAACAACAAAAAGAAAAAAATCTGAAAAAATGAAGACAGTTTAAGAGACCTCTGTGACAACACTAAGCATGGGACAACATCCGCATCATAGGGATTGCAGAAGGAGAAGACAGAGAACAAGGGATAAAGAAACTATTTGAAGCAATAATGACAGAAAACTTCCCTAATCAGGTGAAGGAAATAGGCATACAAGCCCAAAAAGCAGAGAGTCTCAAACAAGATGAACCTATACAAGCTCACACCAAGACACATCATAATTAAAATGCCAAAGGTTAAAGACAAGGGAAATCTTAAAAGCAGCAACAGAAAGACAGTTATCTACAAGGTAACTCTCAAGACTGTCAGCTGATTTCTCAACAGAAACTTTTAGGATAAAATGTATTGGCAGAAAATATTCAGTGATGAAAAACAAAGAACTATAAACAAGACTACTTTACCCAGCAAGGTTATTGTTTAAAATTAAAGCGGAGATAAAGAGCTTACCATATTGAAGAAAATAAGCAAAACAACAACAAAAAAAACAAACAGTTAAAGGAATTCATTACCGCTAAACCAGTATTACAAGAAATATTAAAGAGACTTCTCTAAGAAAAAGACTGTGGCAAAAAAAAAGCAAAAAACAAACAAAAAAAACATAAATATAAAAAATAAAATGGCAAAACTACATACACATACTTATCAATAATCACTTTAAATGTAAATGGGTTAAATGATCCAATAAAAAGACATAGAAAAGCTGAATGGATAAGAAAGCAAAACCCATATAGGGCCGGCCGAGTGGCTCAGTTGGTTAAGAGTTCGCTCAAGAGTTTGAGCTCTGAGCAACAGCGGTTCGAGTCCAGCCCGAGCTGAGCAGCCGCTGAGCTGCCAACAGGNGAGAGAGAGAGAACAATCTCAGGGGTTGTCTCCCTGTGTGCCTCTATGTGGACCAGAGGGGGAAGCTGACATGCAGGCAGAGGAGAGGAGAAGAGAGGAGCATCATACCTTCCTCTCATTGGACCTGTCTGTGAGCCATATTCCCAGCCTTAGACCTCCTAACACCTCAAAGCTCATTCCTTTTTGCTTTTTCTCAATCTATTTAGGGTCCTACTTTTTCATTTTGCATGGGGCCCTGCAGATTTGCAACTGGGCCCCGGTGAGGGGCTCAGCCTGGACAGTCTGCTTCAGCTCCTCCAGGGATCACTTGGGTAAATAACACAGCAGATTAAGTGTTGTGGTTTCTATTCTCATTGATTTCCTCTCTTCCAAAAATGGATACATAGATTCTGGTTACTACAGCCTGCCTTTCACCTACCAGCCCTGAAGTTCACTGACAGGCTTTACTTCCAAAACTGCTCTGCAAACCCTCCCAAGATGAAGATTGTCTCCATGGTGAGATCCAGGCAGACCAGTCTCTGAACCCTCCTTGGCAAGTTTCTCAACATTTCTGGACCTCAGCACCTCACCTGAGTGGCCTGGAGAATCTCTGGAACATGCCTGCTGGTGAAACAGGTTGCAGTGTTGGAACTTCAAAACACTACAAGCTCAGATGAGAGTGAGATGCAAACTTTCCAAGTTGCCCAGAGTACATCATGATAGGAAGGGCATAGTGGAAAGAGCATGGTGGGAGGAGCACAGTGGGAGGAGCATGGTGGGAAGATCATGGTGGGAAGAGCATGGGAGGAAGAGTATGGGGAGGCGAAGCATGGTGGGAAGAGCATGGAGGGAGGAGCTTGATGGGAAGAGTATGGTGGGAATAGCATGGTGAAAGGGGCATGGTGGGAAGAGCATGCTTTTGAAATTGGACTACACTGGGAACAGACCATCCCCTCTCCCTGTGTAAATGCTCTCTGAGTTCTCTTCATGGTTGAGCTTTGTTGCCTTCCACTTCCCCTTCCCATGATCAAAGCAGTCACAAGCCAGGATCCAAAGGTAGGTAATGCAGGCCTCCTTCCTAGGGTAGAGAGGTGGCAGTCATCTGTCACCTTCCATACTCACCTGCACAATGCCCCCGAGGGAGTGGGCCTCAAAAACACATATCAAATGAGTTAGCACATCACAAATAAATGCAGCTCTCTGTCATATTGCAGAGAGTACTGGCATTGCTTCCACCTCAGACACAAGAGTGAGGTGGGGGCATGCTCGGGCCTGATTTCTTCCCTCCGAGTCTTGAAGCCCAGCATCTGGGCCCAGAACATGCTTTTTGATCCACTTCAGGCATAGCTGCCATTTATTCCAAGCATGTCTCAAGGCAAGAGCACTCAGCCTGTACTACATGCACAATCTCCCATGTCACAAGAGCTATCTCAGAGACTCACAGGCTTTGCAGCTGTTAGTGCTTACCATGGCTGACAGCTGGAGCTAGAGGGGATCAGCTGCCATGGCTAACACACTGGGTGACAGTGAGATGTCTCTTTGTTCAACAGCATCATACCCGCTGTTCAGCTGGGGAACCTGTGACGGTGTGGAGCCCCTGCTCCTCATAAGCCCCTGCAGGGAAGTATTCTGAATGAAAGGACTAGGATGCCATGGTAAACACAACTCACTCAGCCATCAGAGGGCTATATATCCATATTTACTCTGAAATACTCATTGTCATTCAAATACTTCCTGTCCTGTTAGTGGGTCCCTGGTGTTCTGTAGCCATGTCTCTAACTCTATCTTTGTGTGTGTGTGTGTGTGCGCGCGTGTGTATGTGTGTGCACACATTCAAATACATGCATGCACATGTATGGCAAATCCATCCATCCAGGCACCCCCAGTGAACACAAGGTATGTCTCTCTGTGCAGCCCAGATGGCCACCTACTAAAGCACCTGCCAGGTGCTCCTTAGAGTATACCTCACTAAACTTCACACAGACCCTGACAGATAAATATTCTGATCTCTACTTAGAAGATGAGGAGACTAAAGCAGAGACTCAGTAACTGTCAGAGTTATGGGCAAGGTACAGCTTTAACCTGCATTTATCTGACACAAAACAACACGTTTTCCAAGATATCACACCACCAGCAGGGTTCTCTTCTTCGCCAAAATTTCTTACCCTAGGTTCCTTCCTTTTGTACTCTTTCTTTTTTAAATAAAAGTATTAAGAAGAAAAGAAGAGTATAAGGATACATTTACAAAATATTAACAAAAAGTCATCTTTGGGTGGTAAGACTCTGACTTGGGTTTTAAAAATAAATTTTAACCCTTTAATGAAGAGGATTAGACTAACCCAATAAGAAAAAAACTCTTTTTTCTGCCTGTTTTCCCATTTCCAAAAGCACAGTAGATGCCTATATGCCTAAGGTGACCCTTCAGTGCATAAAATAAATAATGCAGTGGGCTGGAATAGTCATAAGGCCCTTCCTTCCCTCCTTGTGCCCTCAAAATGCATTCTGTAGGTTGTGCTTTATTAAAGTAATCAAAATGTATTTAAATTCCTTAACTGGTTCCTCTCAAAATGTCAAAGACCAATTCTCCTATTTAAGTCATTTCGTTGACTACCCAGGGCCTGAATATAGTGACCCAGTATCTATCTGGGCAACTGAGCAGGAGCCACCAGGCCTTTGGCCTCTGGTGGCACCACTGCAGTCACTGACCAAGCTCTTCTCTCTCTACCTCTGTCTTTAGGAGGTGACACAACAGCCACTGGTCAGTGGCTCCCTGAGCAGTAGGCTGAGGGAGTCTCTAGCCTCTCAGGCAGGCTAAGCTCCCCATTGGCCAGGCTGCAGATGTGGAGACATGCTTCTTGGTGTTTGCCTCAAGGGCCACATGATCCGGTGTTTCCTGGCAAATTGCCCACCACATAGGAGGTCATGCAAAATGTCTTTGGACTTTGTTTATGTTTAACAAGGCTCAGCCTGACTCATAGTACCCCTGGACAAGGCCCAGAGCAACTGCTCTTCACTAACTAAGACACAAGTAATGAGAAGCCCCATGTAATGAGACCTGCTTCACACTAGGAATGAACAAACCTCACTGTATTTAATGCTCACAGTGATATTCAACCAAGGAGATGTGTATGCTGTAACGTAGAACCACTTTGCCACTTACTAGTTATTGGTCAACTTGAACCTAACTTATTATACCTCAGTTTTCTCAATTATGCCATGAAATATATAGACAACCGTCTATAATGATACTGCACTGTTGTTTGCAGAAATAGATCAGTTCACAGGTTAAAAAAAAATGATAATAGGGCCTGCCGAGTGGTGCGATGGTTAAAAACTCACTTGGGATGCCAGAGGGCCCCGGTTCAGATCCCACATATGAGGGCCAGTGACACTGCCCTTTACAGCTAAGATGCTAAACAACAGCTCAACCTGGAGCTGGGCTGCCCTGAGTCGCTGGCGA
>NW_017732132.1:433692-473381 GCF_001890085.2 Hipposideros armiger | reverse complement strand
TCTTAACCATCGCGCCACTCGGCCGGCCCAGGAATATATTTTTAAAATCATACACCATGATCAAGTGGGATTTATTCCTGGGATGCAAAGTTGGTTCAGTATCCACAAATCAATTAACAGGATACACCACATAAACAAAGTGAAGGATAAAAATCCTTCATTTCTGTGTCAATAGACACAGAAATGCATTTGACAAAATTCAGCATCAACTTATGATTAAAAAAAACTCTCAGCAAAGTAGGAATAGAGGAAACACACCTAAACATAATAAAGGCCATATATGACAAACCAACAGCTAACATCATGCTCAATGGGGAAAAGCAAAAAGCATTTTCCTTTAGATCAGGAAAAAGAGAAGTGAATGTCCGTTTTCACCACTTTTGTTCTTCATAGTATTGGAAGTCCTAGCCATAGCAATCAGACAAGGAAAAGAAAAGAAGTAAAACTGTCATTATTTGTAGATGACATGTTACTATGTATACAGAACCCTAAAGGTTCTACCAAAAAACTATTGGAACTGATAAATGAATTCAGTAATGTAGCAGGAAAAAAATAATATTCAGGAATCAATTGCATTACTATACACCAATAATGAATTATCAGGAAGAGAAATTAGGAAAATAATCCTATTTACAATTGCATTAAAAAAATCTAGGAAGAAATTTAACTAAAGAGGCAAAAGACCTGTACTTGGAAAATAATAAGACACTGAAAAAAATTGAAGAAGATAAAAATAAGCAGAAGAATATACCATGCTTATGAATAGGGAGAATTAATATTATCAAAATGTCCATACTACTCAAAGCAATCTGTAGATTCAATGCAATCTTTATCAAAATACCAATGGCATTTTTCACAGAATTAGAACAAATAATTCTAAAATTTATATGCAACCATAGAAGACCCCAAATAGCCACAACAATCTTGAGAAAGAAGAACAAAGTTGGAGGTAAAACAATACTGGATATCAAACTATACTGCAAGTCTATAATAATCAAAACAGTGTGGTATTGACATAAAAACAGATACAGATCAATGGAATAGAATAGAGAGCACAGAAATAAATCCATGCCTATGTGGTCAGTTAATCTATGACAAAGGAGATAAGAATATACAATGGGATAAAAACACTGTCTTCAATAAATGGTGCTGGGAAAACTGGACAGGTACATACAAAAAATGAAAATGGACCTCCTTTTTACACCATATACAAGAATAAACTCAAAATGAATTAAAGACTTAAATGTAAGCTCCGAATCTATAAAACTCCTAGAAAAAAACATAGACAGTAAACTCTCTGACATTGCTCTCAATAATATTTTTTCTGATATTTTGTCTTGGGCTAGGAAAACAAAAGGAAAAATAAACAAATAGGACTACATCAAACTGAAAAGTTTTTACATATCAAAGGAAACCATCAACAAAACAAAAAGACAACCTATTAAATGGGAGAAGGTATTCACCAACGATATAGCCAACAAGGGGTTAATATAAAAAATTTATAAAGAACTCATACAACCCACACCAAAAAAGCCAAACAATCCAATTTAAAAAATGAGCAGAGGAGGGCTGGCCAAGTGGCACATTGATTAGGAGTTGCCTTGGGATGCCAGCTCTGAGCAGCAGGGCCCCAGTTAGGATCCCACCTGAGGGCCAGTGATGTTGCACCCTCTACAGCTAAGATGGTGAACAACTGTTTGACTTGGAGCTGGGCTTCTGTGAGTTGCCGGTGATGGCGTAGACTGCAGTGGGGCTGGTTGGCAGCATGAGTGGGCTTTTGTGAGCTGCCATGAGCCACCGTGAATGGCCGTCCAATGGCTGGCAATTGACTGTCTCACCCGAAAAGAGTGCAATGATAATACCAAAATGGGCCAGTGAAGCGATGTCCTTTACAACTAGGCTGAAGAACAAAAGGACAGCAACTTGTCTGTTCCCCTCCCCCAGTTCCCCAATAAAATCTTTAAAAAAAAAAATTGGGCGGAGGACCTGAATAAACATTTCTCCAAATAGGACATACACATGGGCATGGCAAATAGACATATGAAAATGATGCTTCAAAGTTACTAATCATTAGAGAAATGCAAATTAAAACCGCAATGAGATATTACCTCACACCTGTCAAAATGGCCATCATCAATAAATCAACAAACAACAAGTGTTGACAAGGTTGTGAAGAAAAGGGAACCCTCGTGGACTGTTGCTGGGATTGCAAATTGGTGCATTTGGTGCAGCCACTATGAAAGACAGTGTGGCAGGTCCTTAAAAAAATTAAAAATAGAGCTACCTTATGACCTAACGAAATCCAAAACACTGATTTGAAAAGATATATGCACCCCTATGTTCATTGCAGCATTACTTACAGTAGTCAAGATATGGAAGCCACCTAAGTGCCCATCAATAGATGATTGGATAAAGATGTGGTACATATATACCATGGAATATTACTTGGCCATAAAACAAGAATGAAATCTTTTTATTTGTAACAACATGGATAGACCTGGAAGGTATTATGTTAAGTGAAACAAGTCAGAGAAGGACAAATACCATATGATCTCACTTTTATGTGGAATCTAAAGAACCAAATAAACGAACAAACAAAACAAATGCAGGGAAGAAGCTGATGGTTGCCAGATGGGAGGTGGTTTGGGGGGTGGGGTTAAGAAATACAAATTTGTAGTTATGAAAACATCATGGGGATGTAAAGTGAAACATAGGGAATGTAGTCAAGAAAATGGTAATAACTAAGTATGTATAGTGCCAGGTGGTTACTAGGCTATTTAGGGGGATCACTTCTTAAATTATATAAATGTCTAACCACTATGCTGTACACCTAAAATAATATTGAATGTCAACTGTAATTGAAAATTTTTTTAAAGGAGAGGGAAGTAAAGGGGAATAAGAGGTTCAAAGTTCCAAGTATAAAACAAATAAGTCATGGGGATATAATGTACAGCATGGGGAATATAGTCAATAATATTGTGATAGCATGGTATGGTATCAGATGGTTGCTGGACTTATCAGGGTGATCACTTCTGTAGGTATAGATATATTGAATAACTATGGTGTACACATGAAACTAATATAATATTGTATGTTAGCTATATTTTAAGAAAATATTTAAAAAACGAAAAGTATAATGATAATGGTGATGATGGCCATAATGTTGGTGATGATGATGGGATGATGATGGTAATGACAATGATGACAGTGATGGTGATGGTGATGATGATGGTGGTGATGGTAACAATGATGGTAATGGTGACATGATGGTTGCAGATCATATTATTTGTACTTCACAGAGTCCAGAGGCAGTAACACCTTTTCTCAAGTTCTCAGAGCTGGTAAAAGAATAAAGGCCTGTCTCATTCCATAGTCAATACTCTTTCCAAACATCCCATTGTCTTTTCCTGATGTTCATTTCAATTCTTAACTCACTCCTCTATCCATTATTCCTTCAGCAGCTTGACACAAGTCCTCCCCCGTCCACCACAATTGCATTCCCTTTTTTTTTTCCAAGTATGACCTTCCTCACACAGCCCCACAGTAATGAGCTACTGCTGAGAGGAGCAGAGTGTGAATTGCCAAACCTCCCTGCACCCTGAACATCTGGAGCCTCAGCACTCTAAGGAGTTAATGAAATATGCAGAGGCCGAGCAATACAGATCAGGATTCAGAGGTCCCACCTTCCCTATCCTTTCCATTTTCCTTTTGAGAATTTAGTTCTCAACATCAACTTATGTTTATAATAAATATTTAAGCATTTTGCCTGCCAACTTTGCAGCATGGGAATGTTCCAAGCTGGCAGAGCCTCTGGCTGCCCCCACTGGGCCACCCAGGCTCAGCTGGGGTGCTTCTGGTGTCCTCTATTTCCATAGCTGTTGCAATAGTCTCCTCCCTTTGGTTTGTTTTCTGTCTCTAATCAAGAACCACATCCCGTCTGACTGAGATTACTGCCACAGCCTCCTTCTTGGTTTCCATGCCTCCAGCCATGTTCCCTGCCCCCATCCACATGCCTCCATTATGTCAAATCCAAATTTGACCCATCACTCACCAGCTTAAAACCCTACAATGGCCTCACTCTGTCTGCAAGATAAAGTCCAAACTTGTTAACACCCCTACTCCAGCCCATGTTATGTCTCCCAACTCCCCAACTGCCACCTTCCCTCTTTGCTCAGGACTGCATGTGCAAACACACACACATACACACACACACACACACACACACACACACACTGACTGCCCTTTTGGGCTGTGCTCCTATCCTCCTCCCTCTCTCTGGGCAGCTGCACCTCTGCTGCCTGCCACTTAGGGCTGGCTGAGCCATGCTCATGCTTCAGCTCATCCTCAGTTGTCAACTCCTCAGGGAAGCCTCTCTAGCCTGCCTCTCCTGGATTTCCCTGAGATGGGTCTGGGTACCCCTATCCTCCTGCAGCCTTCCATTTCATGTCTTCCATCACAGCCTCCATCACACAGCACAGCACCTGCCCTGCTGTTTTTCTGTCTCTTTCACTGGCTTATCCAGGGCTCAGCAGGATATACAGGACCAGAGTGGCCAGCTGCAAGGATGTGAGAAGGCACTGCAGGAGCTCAGCCTCAGCAGAGCCTGATCCAGAACCCAATTTCATGTTCTCCCCACCTCCCAGATCCTCTTGACTGCTTGGGTCTCCCTGGCCTGGACATGCTCCTTTCAGCACCTCTTCAGTCTTTCTGAAACATGTCTGTGAGGTTCTGACTCTTTGGAACATACTCCTGGGAGTCTCAAGGCCCTAAGGAAAAGAGCCCAAGGGGCTGGGGGCTGACAATGGCTGGAGGTTTAATGAGTGACACAGGAAGTGTCTGCATCAATGTCCCATGCAGTATATCACCAGTCCCAGCTGCATTCCAACCAGCAACCTGCTGTTCTGGACAAAGGAGCCAAAGGCCCCTTTTAATCACAGCTGAATGACCCAGAACAACCTGTATGAAGCTCAGACCACCAGGCTCAGAGGCCAGGGCACTTGTCCCACAGACAGAGTGGGGGTCTCTTCCAAAGGGGGCAAAGGAGGTAGGCAGCCCCTTCTACAGAATGCGCCCAGCCACACTTGCTTTGTGTGGGTGTGGAACATTCCACCACAGGTGTGGGAGGCTCAGGGACATTTTAAAAAGCAGCAGCACCCAGCCTGTAGGGAGAACTCTGTGTGGGCCCTCCCATAAACTGATAGAGGAACTTGGAGCCCCCAGGTTTTTCCCAGGAAGTCACCAATTCTGCAGAAACTCCGGACCGATCCTCCTGAACTCAGGCCTCAGAGCTCCTCATTCTCACTGCCACCTCCCCAAGACAGGCAGCCTGCGAATGCAGCTGAGAAATAAAAGGACATCAGTTTTCAGAAGGCCAGGCCTCCACATGCCCCAGGAGGCGGGGGGGGGTTGATGAGGGCATCCTGAGGAAACTGCTGAGGCTCTGGCCCACCCTAGTCAGCAGGACAAGGAAGGCAGCCCATGCCCGGAAGGCAGCTGGGCCTGAATCCCTGCTTCCCTACATACCCCAGGGGCATGGAAGGAGGCCCCAGCACCAGCTTGTCCCTAGTCCTCTGCAGGCTGAACCAGTAGAGCAAGTGCAAAAGACAGCCAGCCTCACAAGGCACATGGTAGAGATGCCAGCTGTCACTTCCCCTCCAGCTGTGAGCTGGGAAGTGGTGTATGGTCAACCACGAGACTGTAGGAAGTTGATTTTGCACATTCCACCCTTCCTCAGCTGAATTCATGAATGGACATGCTCAAGGACACTTGCAAATCAGTGTCAGGCAGCCCAGGGCCCCAGGGTCAGGGAAATGTTGACCCAGCACCCAAAAGAGAGAACCCACAGGGCAATGACACTTGGGGACAGACGTAGGAACTGCTGATCCCACTGCTCCATCCATGCTGGAGGTCTGTCCATCAAGCACTGCTATTACTGAGAGAGGTACATGGTCATCCATTTTACATATGAAAACACTGAGGCTCAGAGAGCTTTAGTTAAGTTGACAGAGAAGCCAACGCCCCAGGCTGGATCAGGAAGTGTGCTGGCAGGCCATAGGAAGCTGGTCTGCCTTCCTGGTAGCTGGCCTGAGGCTGCATAAATAGCTCCCACAGCTTGAACTGTAGGACTGGAGGTGACCTCTCAGGGCTTCTGTGGAGGCTGGTGCAGGAAACCTGCACAGATGCCTGTGGTGAGGGCTCAGTAAGGTGTCACTGCTGTGGGAATGACCCACATCTCTGGCCCACACATGCCAGGGCTATAAGCACCAAGGACAGCATGGCTGAAACAAATGAAATCCTGTTCATGCATTGTCCACCTTCCAGTAGAGGGACACTTACAAATGCCAGTGAACAAATACATATTAACTGAGTCAGCTAGTAACAAGTCCATTGGGGCAAAACAAATAGAGGAAGCAGGTTGGGCTGGGCTGACCACTCAGGTTTAGAGAGCAGAGAAAGCCTTGGGTACCATTGGAGACCTTAGGGAGTAGAAACAGACAGCATAGATGTTTCTGGCAGGAGGACACAGGGCAGAGGCCCTGGAGAAGGGTGAGCTAGGCACCCACAAGGACAGGCTACACCTCTGGCTGGGGCAGAGTGAGGGGTGCACTGTGGGGAAGGCTGGGAGTGCTGGGAACATGTGTTCAGGGACTGTGGCTTTCACTCTGGAAGTGATGGAAGCTATTGGAGGTTTGCACAGAGAAGAGATCTCATCTGACTAGGTATAACAGGGTCACTCAGCTGCTGCGTCAGGTATAAACAGAAGGGGAGGGAGTAAGTTGGCCAGGCCGAACAGGTAACCATGGTGGTCAGCTAGGCCAGGGTGGCTGGATGCCTGGACCAGGGCAGATGGGGAGGTGGGAGGAGAGGCCCTATTCTGGGTCTATTGCTGATATGGGATATAAGAGAAGAGGAAGGCAAGATGACTCTAGTCTTCTGACCTGAGCAACTAGAAGGATGGAAATGACATTTACTGACAGAAGATCCCTGTGATTCATAACTAGCACCTATGAGACCCTGTTTTCTTCTCTCCAGAAACAGCATGCATGAGTCATGTGGGGCAGGAAAAGCCCTGACTAGAAGCCGGGCATCAGGGTCTCCTTGTCAGCTGGAATCCTCCTAGGCCTTAGAATCAGTGAAACCAGGTTTGCATGCTGGGGGCGGTTGGGGAAAGCGGGTTCACCTCTCTGGGTCTCCCAAAATGGGCAGCTGGGCAGATGAGTTCTGAAGGACCTGTCAGTTGTTCTCTCTTTTGCCAGCCCCACATTTCCCACATGTTGTCTTACGTGAGATGATGCTTGGAGACAGAGTCTGCTGACCCAAGCCTCTGAGGTGGCACCTAGCATGTGCACACCCAGGTTCTGCTTGGCAGGGACCACAGGTGAACAGGGTTCAAGGGCCTCAGTGCAGTAAGACAGAGAATGCTGATTTTACAACACAAGGGTAATCTTGGCTTACCCTTATCTCTATTGACAATTCTGCAAAAGCATTAATGTTCTGTACTGTTCCATAATCGCCTTAGCTCTTTGCAGCCACTGTCCAGACAGCTGAAATGTTCTAGTAATTAGCTGCATGCCCAAGGTAAAAGAAAATGGCCTCACTTGTGTCTAAAACACAGCCATCTGCAGTCCAGGAAAAACTCAAGCCTTAACCAGCACTGTTTCAAAGCCTAAGGAGTTCTCAGTGGCAGAGCACCACCTGCTCCCACCGGTGCTGGGCTCCTTCCTCCACATGGCTGCCCTAGGCCTGGTGGATGAGGAGGTTACCACAGACAAGACCTACACAGGCAACAGAGCCAGGCAGGATGGGCCATTCTCAAATTTTTTGTCCAGTTCTTACATTTCCCAGTTCCACCCAATGCCCCTGTTCCATTTTAGAGCTTTTCTGGAGGTTTGTAACAATAACCGATGATGATTACCTTTCAGCTCTCTAAGGTGAGCAAAGCTGCTTATCCATCCCCTTCTAGCTTCCAAGTGCTCTGACTTTCTCTTGTGCAATATTATGTCCTTCCTGGCTCTGTTTTTGTTCTTGTGAGCTGAAGCTCTTTTTACTATTTACTGTATTTAAATGAAACTTTGACTTGAGAAAGAACACTGTATATGTTCAACTTTCCTTGTTTAAGAAGCCCCTTCTTGCCTTTTGGGGAGGTTTCTCTGAGGTTTTTTGTGTTTTTTTAAAAATATTTTTTACTGGGGAATTGGGGAAGGGAACAGTGTTGGGGAATTTGGGGAAGGGGAACATTGTGTTTTTCCAGGACCCATCAGCTCCAAGTCAAGTTGTTGTCCTTCAATCTTAGTTGTGGAGAATGCAAGCTCATTTTCAAGTTCAGTTGCTGCTTTCAATCTAGTTGCAGGGGGGTGCAGCCCACCATCCCATGCAGGAGTCAAACCAGCAACCTTGTTGTTAAGAGCACGAGCTCTTACCAACTGAGCCATCCAGCCACCCGTTGGCAGCTCAGCTCGGGTGCAGCTCACTGGCCCATATGGAAATAGAACTGGCAACCCTGTTGCTCAGAGCTCACACTCTAACCAATTGAGCCACCTGGCTGGACCCTCTCTGAGGTTTTTAATTGCTATGCAGGTCCCTTCAGCACACATGTACCAGGTGTCTGCAGGCCCTGTGTCAGGGCTGAGGGGATGCAGAGGAAGCCAACAGGTTGGGACTCACAGTCGGGAAGAGCAGACAGACAGGGACAGGCATCTCCATGGGCAGAGAAGAGCACCATGGGGGCTGGGACAGGGCAGCCATCACTTCTATTGAGTTAGTGGGTGGTCCAGGGACTGGGCCAGGGATGAGCACACTCCCCCTTACCTGGTCATAGGGTGGGCAGAGTTAGATGCTGGGGTTGTCTGCCCTGCTTTTGGGATGTGAGCCCCAACTTCCCAGTCAGCTCTTCCTCCACCAAGCTTTGTCTCACCTCCAGACATCTGCCCTGCTGCTCCAGAATCCAGAACAACTTGCTCCCCCCCACTTCCACTTCCCCCTGGCCAATTGCTCTCCCATTTATTTCATGGACAACTAGGAGGATACACAGCTCTGCCCTGGGCACCTGGGTGCCCTTATATCTGTCCCCACAGGTCCTTGTGCTACATTCTGCCTAATCGTTAGCCAGCAGTGCCACACTAATCTATCCACATCATCTTCACCACCTGAGGTGTCATTCTCCAAGCCTCTCCAGGACACAGACCAGTATGAGGCAGAGGTCAGCAACTGACTTGTTTGTCCAGAGGACAGGCATGGCTGGCTAGTGCTGAGCATGGGCAACTGTGGGACTATAGGGGCCAGAGGCCAGGCAAGTAGGCATGTGAAGGTAAACATGTCTCCAGACAGAGCCGCACAGAAAGTACAGAGCCTCCCCAAGGAAGGGTGAAAAGAGTCTGCACCACCTCACTCTTCCAGATGGGGAAACAGGATGACAGTGGCTGAACCAGGCCAGGCCCCTGCCCTCTGGCTTGCCAGTCTCTCTAGCACACTACTTCTGACTTCTTTTCTTCAGTGTCTCCCAAACACCTACAACTCTCTTTCCTCTTTCTGCTCTTTCCTCTCTTTTCCTGGTTTGCATTTGAGTTTTCTCCTTGTTTTCACAGTGACATCAGGGCCAGGGAACTGCGCAGTAGGGCTGCATCCTGGGAGACCCCGGGGTCCACATTCTCACTGCCCAGGGAAGACCCAGAGGTTCTAGAAGGTCAGCATCTCTAACTGGAACTGTGCTGGCCTTAGGCTGCCCTCTATTCTTATTTCAGCTCCCTCTACCCTGCCACCTTCCTTCTAAATTCATTCACTTGCACTTCCTCCTCTCTCCTATTTTCTTTTAAACCAGCAGAATGGTACCTCCCTCTTCCTCTGGAAGAAAATAAAAGCATCTGTAGGCAAGGAAGCCAATTCCTCCAGACTCCCAGGCAAAATACCCGGGGGTCCTGTCAAATGTGATTTCAAAAGATAATTCTATTTTGAGCAAAAGAATAACGAAAAGCCATTCCCAGCAGTCCTGGAAATAACTCAATTCTCTTCCCCACCAACTCAGGTGCCCAGGCCAAACCCTATACTTCCCCAGTTGGTGTCCCTTCTCTACCCAGTGGTCAGACCCAAGCAGTCACACACTGCTCTGCCTGGAATGGCTCTCTCCTCCTTCTCCCTCTCCTCTTAGCACCCTCCAGAGCCCTTTCCCACTCCTCTTTCCTTGTACAAACTTACAAACATTGAGGAATGATGACAGAGGGTGGTAACCCATGAGGCCTGCTCTGTGCAACCCAGGGCATACCCACACAGGACCAGCACATTCAGTCAGCATCTACTGAATGGCTGATCCAGCCTGGTGCTGGGCACAGCCACTCGGGAGAAAAGTAGGATTTCCTGTCACACAGCAAGTTTTTCTGGGTGATTTGAGGGCTGAAGTCACAAGCTAGTAGAGGAGACCTGGGACCCAGTCTCTGCTGGCAATGTCCCAGCAATGCTGAGAGTCTGGAAAGGTGGTAATAACCATCTGCCAGCCAGTGGTGCCACAGTGACCCAGTCTCCATGCACCCTTTTGTGGCCTGTACCCCCCACAGAAGTAAAATTCATCCTCCTTCTTTCCAATGTGTAAGGAGCCCAGGCAAGAACACCCTCCCCCTGGAGGCCAAGGGATTTCCCTGGGGCTCCCTGCAGTAGGTCTTCATGCAAGGAGCCCACTGCTCACTGCTGTTCTGCCCACCCTTCCTCCCTCCATCCCTTCCTACAGCTCCTCATGACAGCTTATCACCTTCCACTCATCACCACTCTCTGCTCACCACTCCCGCAGGAGACTGCATGGGCATCTACATACAGGGATGAGGACAGGAAGAAATAGTGGAAAACGTACAGACCAGGAGGGAGGGATGAGTGGCAACAGGGAGGTGGGAACCCAGGGAGGACAGATGCAGGCTGGATCCAGCCCTTCATTCCCAGCCCTTCTCTTGTTCATTTTTCTCCATCACACTCACCGCCTTCTAATATGCTATACAATTGAAGGCATTGATTTTTCTTATTGTTTGCCTCTCTCTAATGACTTCCAGCTCCTGGAAGGCAGGGACTATTGTCTCTTTTGTTCACTTCTGGGCCCCCAGGTCTTGGAAAAGTAAAGGGAAATGCAGAAACAGACACTTCATGTGGACATGGGAAGCAGGTGTGGATGCCTACATGGCCTGTGAGCCAGGACTAGCCAAGTCAGGTTTCTGCTCATTGCAGGGAGAGAAAACTTCTTTCCAGGCTTTGCCCTAGCCACTTTTCACACCTGTCTCTCATGTGTGCTTTGAGAGGGAGGCATTGTTATACCAGTCTCTAGACCACAAGCTGAGGATCTGAGTCACTGAGACTCTCCCTAGCACACCACGGATAGCAGTAGAAGCAGCAGCTTGAGCTGCTCTGGACCCCAGGGCTCATCAGCAGGGTGGGGATCCACTGCTAACAGCCCTTTGGAAGCATCCCCTCAGAGGAAGCTCCCAACCCATCTACACCACCCTTAAGAATGAGAAGCCCTCTGCATTGGCAGGGTGAAAGGACGGGAGAAGGAAGCCACTGCCAATGTTTTCTTACCCTAGTGCAAATGGATATTTCTTATAGGAGCGTGAGACTTCCAAATGACCAGCAGCCAGAGAACATAGCCACTGTCCTTCCAACTTGCCACATTTGTGGTTGGGTCCACTATGTTGGGAAGCACAGCTCATAGTCTTCAGCCACAAAGCAGGGTTGTTTGTGCCTCACCTTCTCTTTAAATGTCCAGCATTGGGCTGGTGCTTCTCTTACTCCTTGATTTTCAATTTTAGTACAACTCTGCTTAATGCAGCTCCAAAATCTCAGGTCAGTAACAACCTCACTGAAATCTTAACAAAATGTAAATCTCATTAACCTCAGCATGTAAAAAATTAGTAGATTTCAAAAAATTGAGAATGGGAAAGAGTAAAGAAAGATGGGAAGAAATAAAGGAGTGCACATTTCTCTCTCATGTATGATGCAGAGTCATAAGAGCTCCTAGAGTGGATGGCCCAAGAAGTACAGGTGTGAGTACATAATTCAAATTTATCAGAATAATGAGGAGATCTCAAGTGATAATAAAAAGATTAAAAATTGAGAGAAGGAAAAGGTGAGGAGATGTACTGAATACTTTAAATGAGCTAAACTCCTTAATATATTATTGAGGACTGAATACATAATTTTAGTTCATAAATAAGAATAGAAGTATGCTTAACTTCAGATTTATTATAAAGTCTTTATAAAAATAATTTTACTGACTACATAATACTTATCTGAGCAATGTATTATATGTCCAACTTAGCTAGTTGGACATATAACTTTTGCTGTTACTGAACACAAAGACTAAAATTACTAGAGAAAAGTTTAGAATGTTGACAACTCTTATTTACAGTTAGAGAGGCAATTTCCAGAAAAACAAAAATTATAAGTTTGTTAAAAAGAAGATACTGGGCTAGAAGATGGGTGCTGAACGTGGTTAGGTAAAGAATTTTGCTTTTTATTTTCTGTTCCCTTGGTCATTTGATTATTTTCTTTGCACATGTTTTCACAATGTTCATTTATTACTTTGACATTGAAAATTATGTTATCAAACATTCTAGACCTTTTCTTAGTAATTTCAATTCCAGAATTCAGTTTCAGTAAAAGTGATATGTCCAATTATTAAGTACCTTATTGTGTTGTCTGGATAAGCTATTCTGTAGCCACTAAAATTATTTTATAAAGAATTTACAATAACTATGGAAAAATCTCTGTTATAATGTAAGATAAAAACTTCAGAATATGAAATTATATATGGAGTGTGGTCACAGCTATTTTTTAAAAAAGCAAAAATATTATACCTAAATTTATTTTTAATTGGAAAAACTATCCCAAAAAATTAATGGCGATTGTCTTTGGTAGGATGCATCATGGAAATTTTAAAATCCCTCTTTCTATTTCTGGCTTTCATATTTTTGTTAATAGAGAAATTTTGTGATTTTTTTAACAAAGAGAAAAAGAAGATATTAAGTTAAGAATTCATAGCAGCAGGGACTAAGGGCGTAATTGAACCTGGTAGACTGTCTCACACATGAGAAGAGAATGGACACAATTGGGTGATTCTGCTTATCCTCTTTGCTGCCAGCAGAACTGAGATGATTCTAAAAGCATTTTGAGTCCTTACTACATGAGTCACAGTCCAAATGAATCCCAAATGATTGTAATAATCCTTTGACATTTATGTGAAACACATCTCCATGAGGATAGAACAACCACAGCACTAGAAACCAGAAGAAATGGGCTTTAAGTCCAACATTTTCACAACCAGCCCATGACCCTCAGCCCTCCATCTAGCAGGAAGCCAAGCTACACCATCTCTTTATTTCCTGCAGGACTTTGTGGCACTGAGGAGCTCTGGTTCCATAAACGTGCTGGCAATTCAGATCTTCCACTGGAGAGAGCATTCCCTGAAGCAGACAGCTCCAGATGACAAAACACTGTCCCAAACCTGACTATAGGCACCCAATGTTGGCCTCAGAAAGGGATCTCAACATCCTTTAAGAACATCCTGATGTCCTATTATTGTTCATGGCTTATTCTAGCCAAGATAAATTACATAAAATGGTGGAGAGGAGGTGGTTTCTGGAGGGGCAAGGGGAGAAGGAGGGTGTAGGGGTTCCTGGAACCTGCTAAGTGTTCTAGAACTTCTCATGCCTCATTTTATGCTTACAAAATAGGGATCGAGAGGAAAGGAAAGCTCGGACGACATGGCTGGATTCAAAAAAGCCAAACTGATCCTATTCAAACTTTAATGCAGTTTTCATTCTATCTTTCAACATCCCTAAATATGATATATTATTATATGTATGTGTGTGCATGCTAGAAGTGAACAGTTAAATGTATTTACAGTTTATAAATAAAACATTTACAAAAGTGATCATTTTTATTCATGGATGATGAAACCACTAGTTGGAATTTTTAATAACTCATTGACAAATTATGCCCTGACTTTTAAGTAACAAAATTAGAGTTTAAAGGATTTTTGAAGATGAGAACATATTTCTGATGGGATGAATTGAAGAGCATGTAAATTTGAACTTCTCCATGATGCTCCTACAAGTAGATTTTAGGTGTAAGTGGTATGTATGCTTAAAATTGGGTTTTAATATGGATAAAATTGAGATTTCTACTTACAGCCAAGTGTAGGTACCAAGGACTGGATTTGTCCCCCCACCTAAAGAAAACAACAGAGACTGAAAAAATAAATGAAGCAAAAATTTGTAAGACACTGTACTTAAGGCAACAAAAGATGATTGTTGACAGATGGAGAAAAAATGAGGTGAGCCTGAAAATTGTCCCAGTTTATCATCCTGGAAATGTTTCCAGGCCAAGAGCACAGGAAGGGAAAATTCAGGAGGGACCTTGTGGACTCCCTTAGTTGGGGAAATGGAGCTGAGAGCCCAAGAAGACCAAGCCCACTAGAGTCCACAGAACAGTGCTCAGCAGGGGAGAGTTGCTTGAGAAAGAAAACTCAGAGAACTTGCCTCAGCTTTTCAGCTGAGAACTAACTAGTGCATGCTTGTGAGGAAACTACTCAAGACTAGGAAAGAATGACCCCAAAGGATTGGAGGTGAAAAATGCCTGACACCAAAACAAGGCTGGGAATGGTGCTTGTTCCCATGAACCATACTGAAAACCTTGAGATTCATGGGGCCTCAGTAACAGTAAATACTAGTCTTAGGATGAGCACTGCTCCTAAAATGCCTTCAAAGCAAGACCCAAAAGGATTAAATAGTTTCCAAGTACTTAACTGTGTCCCAAAACAAAGTTCAAGAATATTTAAGGGATACAAAAAGTATTTAGCATCCAATAAGGTAAAACTCACAATATCTAGCATAAATCAAAATGAGCAGTTATGCAGGAAACAAGAAAATAGAACTGCTAATGAAGAGATAAATCAATTAATCAAATGTGACCCACAGCTGACACAGATGTTAGAATTAGCACAAGAAGATAGAAAAACAAGAACCAGGACTAGGGTAAGGCAGGAGAGGAATTTAAGGCACAAAATTTCAGGAGACACTCTCGCTCAAGCTTGTGCAAGTGCAGATCAGACCAAGACAATTTAGAGATTTAAAGCTCAAGACAACCACAAAAATTACAAAATAAAACCAACAAGACAATAACATAAAATCATTAATAAGTCCCTAAGAAGACAGAGAAACAGGAAAAAGGGACCAGAGATCAATGAGACAAACAGAAAACAAATAGCAAAATGATAGATTTAACCTAACAATATCAATCAGATCCAAGATGGTGAAGTAGATAAACACTGCCTGCTTCCTTATGCGAAAAAATTAAATTTGCAACTAACTTATAGAACAATCTACCTGGAGAATCATCTGAAGTCTGGCTGAACATCAATTTTATAACTAAAGATATAAAGAAAAAGCCACATCGAAACTAGTAGGAGGGGTGGAGTCGTGAAACAGGCTGACCCCAAACCTCTGTGTGGCAGTTGAGAACCAGGAGCTGTATTGGCCACAGAGGTTCTCCCCAGAGGAGCAAGGGACTCCAGTCCCACACTGACCTCCCCAGCCCAGAGTACTAGTGCCAGGAAGAGAAGCCCTCACAAAATCTGGCTGTGAAAAGCAGTGAGGATTCAACCATCCGGGTGGGAATGAAAACGGCAGAAAACCCAAACATTCTCTTAAAGGGCCTGCGCACAGACTCTCTTCCTCCAAGCACTCACCTTGGGCTCCAGTGAAGGAACAGTAACTCGGGGGGGGGGGGGTTGGAGACATTCAGGGGACAGAGCGAGTTGTGTGGCTTTGACACAAGAGCTATAAGATAGTCAGCATTTTCCCTTTGTTGGGTCATCCTCCAGTGCAGCTGGCAGGCAGGCCATCTTTCCTGTGCTGAGCTTGCCTCCTACACTTATGGCCAAATCTGAATGACTGGTCTGGTAAATGTTGCAGCTCTGCCCTGCTGACTCACAGGGACCCCGCCCCACCCAACTCCCCCAATGCCAGAGTCACTTTCTCCAACAGCAGCCAGCCCTGCCTGCACTTCACTCTTTCTTGGAAAACTATCAGAATCTGACAGACCCCAGGTGGGCAGCCATTGGCCTCAGTGTACTCTGAGACTTTTGCTGAGTAGCTCCAGGCTCAGCACTGGCACCAAACCAGAGTCTACATTAACCTGGTGACCACAGCTCTTCCCACTCTAGAGAGTCCCTGAGACCCTGCCTCACCCAGCTTGTGAACCACACAAGGCTTTATCAGTTGCTGAACCTTAAGGGAACTGGCAAGTGATAGCAAGCCTCGTGGCATCCTGGCATTTTACAGAGTTACCCTAGGCCCAACACTGATGGCAGACATCCTTGGTTTGCAGCTTGGTCACGCCAATGTGTCTTCAGGGTTAGCACAGGCAGTGAACAACTGCAGGTCACTTGTATAGCTCTTACCAGGTAGCTCCCAGCTGGTCACAGGCAGTAGCTGAACTGGGCCTGTGAACTGGGGTCCCTCACAAAAGGCTCCAGAATCAACATACTTGGAGGTTGGCTTCAGACCACAGCAGAGCACCATCCAATTAACCCTACAAGTGCCACACCCAAAGGGCAATCTCAACAGGCATTAGAGCCCGCTGGGGCAAATCCCATTCAATGGGGTAAACCCTCTGCACAGCAGTTTATAAACTGTAGACATGGCCAAACTACACAGCTGATCAACTTTGAGGGTCACTCACACCCACTAATGTGCCAATAGCAACCAACCTCAACTATAACAGGAGGGCACACACAACCCATGCAAGGAACACTACTAGAGCACCTGGCTTAGGTAACCAGGGAGTCTGTGCCACTGGGCATCATAAGGTACCTACTGCATAAGGCCACCAGGACAAGCCTGAGGGATGTAGCAAATCTGCCTAATACATAGAAACAGAGAGACAGCTAAAATGAGGAAACAAAGAAATATATCCCAAATGAGAAAACTCCAGAAAGAGAACTAAACAAAATGGAGACATGCAACCTACCAGAGACAGAGTTCAAAAAATGGTTATAAGGATGCTCAAAAATTTAGTGAGAACTTCAACAAAGAGACAGCAAGTGTTAACAAGGATATAAAAGCCATAAAAAAGAACCAGTCAGAATTGAAGAATACAATAAATGAAATGAAGAATGCACTACACGGAATCACCAGCAGACTAGATGAAGCAGAGGATCAAATCAGTGATTTGGAAGACAAGGTAGCAGAAAAAAAACCAACTAGAACCACAAAAAGAAAAAAGAATTAAAAAAATTAGTATAGTTTAAGAGACCTCTGGGACAACATGAAGTGGAGCAACATTCTCATCGTAGGGGTACCAGAAGCGAAGAGAGAAAGCAAGGACTTAAGAACCTATTTGAAGAAATAATGACTAAAATTTGCTCTAACCTGATAAAGGAAATAGACATATACATTCAGGAAGTGCACAGAGTCCCAAACAGGATGAACCCAAAGAGTCCAATGCCAAGACACATTATAATTAAAATGGTAAAGGTTAAAGACAAAGAGAGAATCTTAAGAACAGCATGAGAAAGGCAACTAGTAACTTATAAGGGAGTTCCCATAAAATTGTCAGCTGATTTCGCAACAGAAACTTTGCAGGCCAGAAAGGATTGCCACAAAATATTCAACGTGATGAAAACAGCAAGAACTTACAACCAAGATTGCTCTACTCAGCAAAGCTATCATTTAGAATCAAAGGACATATAAAGAGCTTTCCAGACTAGAAAAAGCTAAGGAGTTTATCACCACCAAACTAGTATTACAAGAAATGTTAGAGGGGTTTCTTTAAGATGGAAAGAAAAAAGATCAAAATTATGAATAATAAAATAACAATAGCTACATCAATAATTTTTTTCAGTGTAAATGGATTCAACGTTCAGTCAAAAGACATAGGAGGGCTGAATAGATAAGAAGACAAAACCCTTACATATGAGGTGTGATCAAAGAATACAGTGAAGGCTGCTGCCAAGTGTTACCCAATGGAAAGGCAGGGAGGGATCTTCAATACAGGAAGTGGCACATCAAACCTTAGTAACAGGGTGTGACAAGTTTCAACTTGTTCAGTGCAGTCAGTCAGGTGTGAGCTATGGTTGAGAGAAGGTGTGTTTTAAAGTGTGCCATAAACCATGGATCATGAACAATGCATTAACCTGAAATGGGAAAACAGTTTCATCCTCCATCATGACAATGCTCCGTGTCACACATCACTTCTGGTATGGCAATTTCTGTCAAATAAAAACATTGCGGTGTATCCTCATCCACCTTATTCACTGGATATGGCGACTTCTGGCTCTTCCTTGTCACCTTGCAGCTGCCAACTCGAATGCTCCTGCACACTGATCCTTTGAAGTAATAAGGAAGTGTCTTAGAATGCTAATACCCGAGGGAATGATCGCAGTAAAACTTCTTTATCAGGTGGTCTCGGAATGCTGATGCCATCCTGGGGATCATATGCATGTGTGAAAGCAAAACTCGTGCTTAATCACAATGAGTTTCGGTGAAGCAGCTGCCAGACTAATTGAATCAATTAACTGGGTATAGATATTCAATGACCTCTTTGTGACCGTTGTAAATAAAAGCTTTATGCCCACCAGTATCAGGGCTCACTCTCTTGGTCTGAAGAGACAAGACCCCTGGCCCGCAGAAACTCTACTTTTGACTCTTGTGATTTCTTAACGCTTTGACACCCCTCCTCGAGCCCCTCAGCCCTTGTCACGCGGGACGTGATATTGGCGCCCAACATGGGGCCTTGAAGAGGAGAGCGAGACTGAGTCTAAAAAAAAAAAGGGTTAACGGGTGGTAGGGCCCCAGGGAGGAGCTGCGGCAACTACCAGGATAAGGAGGTAGGGGAAATCCCGGGGAATTTAACCAGGGTAAACGGGAATTTACTAAAAAACTTTTGTGTGAAAGAGTGTGAATGTGTGAGTGATTGACTACAGCTTCACGGTTTTAACCATGGAGCTCGAGTGGGCCCCCACCTGAGATTCCACAGTCGCGTCAAAAAAGGCATAACGGTGATTTGGCTGAAAAGTCAACCTGGCCTGGGGCTTATACAGACATGCTTTTGTCAAGACGGACTTAAATTCCCATGAGGGAAGTGGCCAGAGGGGCATCTGAATGAAATTTGAGTGAAAGGCTTACTTTCTTTCTTGTTACTAACATGGGAAATGCTGAGAGCCAAGACAGATCTTATATTTATCTGTTCAAACAGCTTCTTAAAGTTGGGGGAGCTTGAATTTCAGACCAGAGATTAGAAGAGTTTTTAAAGGTAATTGAAACTTATTGCTCCTGGCCCCCTAATTTAGGAATAGTAGACTTAAAAGCATGAGAGGAAATCGGTGATGAATTCCATGACATACAATATTCAGGCATTCCTCTCCTGGCAACAATTTGGGTTTCTTGGCTGATAGTTCGGTCAGTTTTAGAGCCTTTACAAACAGACGTGGAGAATGAAGGAGAGGAGGATGAGGAAAAAGGCTATAATTCGCCTTCAGTCCGTTTACTTCGGCCTCCGCTGCCGCAGTCAGCTACAGCACAGGAGAGGGGACATTCCAGGCTGCTGGAGGAAAGTGCTAACCCTTTCCTCCCCACCACTCGCCCTCCTCCCCCTCCTAGGAGAGATTCACAAACGCAGATTTCCGCAGTAGAAAGAGCCATCCGGCAGGCGCGTCTGGAGGGCGTCTGGAGGGCGATTTGGAAGCTTTAGCTTTTCCTGTTATACTTCATGAGTGTGTTGCTCCGGTACAGATCCTCAAAACCCAAATGGAGTTTCTGAACCTCAGTATGAGGCTTTTCATAAAATAAAATAAAATAAAATAAAAAACAGTTACAAAAACAGAAAGGGGGGATAACAGAGGCCCTCCACTGATAAAAGATCTCCAAACTAATCAACGGCATTTAGGAAATGTATTAACTTGGGAACAAGGTTTTGCTTGTATTTCTCCAGGTCCAGAGGAGCAGCCTTTGTGGGTGCCTAGCAGATGTGTCAAACCTTACCATGAGCGACGGCTCGAGGAAGAGAAATAAGCACGGATAGCAGACATAGAACCTCCAGTGTTCCAAATGTCCAGTCTATCGCTGACAACCACACTGAGAACCACCCAGATCGGCCCATCCCCCTGAGGAAGCACTCCCAAGATGGAGAAAGCTCAACCTCCCACATGGGGGCAATTGAAAAATCTATCTCAAATGGCAGAAAAGAATTTGGATGAAAAAGACTTAACTAAAAATGATACCAACATGCTAGTTTCTATGCTTGCAGTAATTTCAGTTGTAAGTTGTCTTTTGCAAAGCGTTGTAGCAGTTAATTTTACTTGTTGGGATTATTTGCCTAATTCTTTATTTACTTTTAAATCACACGGCTGTGGGCTATTAAAAAACTCCTATTTGCATTGGTTTAAAGACACCCCCCCCCCTTCGTGTCTCTCACTTTGTCACCAAACCTGGGAAGTTCCTAGAGAGAAAGGAAATAACTACTTTAAAGTGTGACTGGAATATTTCTACTTATTGTGTTTAATTTTAACTTTACTGTAAATATC
Source organism: Hipposideros armiger (assembly GCF_001890085.2). Classification (NCBI taxonomy): domain Eukaryota; kingdom Metazoa; phylum Chordata; class Mammalia; order Chiroptera; family Hipposideridae; genus Hipposideros; species Hipposideros armiger. The sequence continues at coordinate 452,827 of NW_017732132.1, read as the reverse complement.
CAACAACTACAGCAGGAGGTGGATTTGATGACGTATGCTTACTTATCTCTCCTGCCTGGAGATGAAACGCTTTCTGTGGCTGCAGAAGAATTTTCTACTTTAAACCCTCTCCCTTGGGTAAATACCTTTGGAGAAGGTCTTATGGGTTCATTTCTAATCTTATTGATTTTATTGTTCCTATTTTACCTAGTCATCTGCCACGGACAACAAAAGCTCAGAGGGGAAATAATCAGGAAACTGCCTTATCTGTGTTCCTCATATTGCTAAACTCAAAAAGGGGGAGATGTCGCCTTGCAGCTGCCGACTCAAATGCTCCTGCACACTGATCCTTTGAAGTCATAAGGAAGTGTCTTGGAATGCTAAGACCCGAGGGAATGATCTCGGTAAAACTTCCTTGTTTGGTGGTCTCGGAATGCTGATGCCATATTGGGGATCATACACATGTGTGAAAGCACAACTCATGCTTAATCACAATGAGTTTTGGTGAAGCAGCTGCCAGACTAATTGAATCAATTAACTGGATATAGATATTCAAATTGACCTCTTTGTGACCATTGTAAATGAAAGCTTTATGACCACCAGTATCAGGGCTTGCTCTCTTGGTCTAAAGAGATGAGACCCCTGGCCCACAGAAACTCTACTTTTGACTCTTGTGATTTCTTAACCCTTTGACGCCTCTCCTCGAGTCCCCCAGCCCTTGTCACGTGGGACATGATACTTCCTCAAAGTCAAAATGACAATGAAAGGTAAACGTTTTGAATCGATTCAGGACATCAAGGCAGCCACAACAGCGCAACTAAAGACACTCATGAAAGAGGACTTCCAGAACTGCTTAAGAAAGTGGCAAGAATGGTGGGATAAGTGTGTTCAAAGCAACAGGGAGTGTTTTGAGAAGGATTAATGGCCATGTGTCTTTTACTGTAATAATTTTTTTATTTAAACAGTGACCATATTTGTTGAATGTATCTCATATCTGTCTACAAGAGACTGTCTACAGGAGATTCACTTCAAATTGAAAGACACCCTGACAGAAAGTAAAAGGATGGAAAAAGATATTGTATGAAATGGAAATAGAAAATAAAATAAAATTTGAATTAAAAAAAGAAAAACTGGGGTAGCAACGCTTATACCAGACAAAACAGGCTTTAAAACAAAGGTTATAACAAGAGACAAAGAAGGACCCAGTATCCCCACTTCAGGATATTTATCTGAAGAAACCCAAAACACTACTTCAAAGGGACATGTGCATCTATATGTTCATTGCAGCATTGTTTACAATGGCCAAGATGTGGAAGCAGCTTGGGTTTCTGTTGTTGGAAGAATAGATAAAGAGTAGGTGGTAGATATATATAATGGAATATTGCTCAGCCATAGATGGGAATAGGTTATTGCCATCTGTGATGGCATGGATGAACCTGGAAGGCACTGTGCTGAATAGAGTGTCAGACAGAGAAAGACAAATGCAATGAGATTTCACTTATATGTGAAATCTAAAGATGAAAATAAACAAACAAAACAGAAATAAACTGATTAGGTCCAAGGAGGCAGATTAGATAAACACTATGCCTACTGCATTTCAGGATTACACCAAAATTACAAATAAATTATAGAAAAATCAACCTCAAAAATCATCTGAAGATGAACTGAACAGAACCCCTATCACTAAGGATATAAAGAAGAGGCCACATCAGAATTGGTAGGAGGGGCAGAGACATGAAAAAGGCTGACAACAAACCCATAGATAGTGGTTGAACACCAAGAAGAACACCTCAGTGGTGAAGGTACTTCTGGAAGAGGGAGGGTTCCAAGCCTCATATGTAGCTCCCCAGCCCAGGGGGCCTGGGCTGGAAAGAATAATTTTCACATCTGGCAGTGAAATTGAGCAAAATCTCTGTTTGCACATCCCAGTGAGATGGAAGATGGCTGGAAACCTAGATGCCCTCTTAAAGGGCCTGCAAAGAGCCGTATCACCTGCAAACACCTGGTCTCTGGTGAAGAGGTGGCAGCTCAGGAAGGCCAGGGACACAGTGGGAAAGACTGAGTTGTGTGCCATCAGGGTAAGGGTTAAAGAAACAGTAACCATTATCCCTGTAGGAAGCCCACTTCATGTGTAGCCTACAAGAGAGCGCCATCTTATTTATGTTGAACCCTCCCCCAAAAGGCCAAATCTGAGACCACATTTGTTTGGTAAAAGCTGTGTGTATACACCACCTTGGTGATGCCTTGGGTCCCCGCCCCAAACAATTAGTAAGCATCACTGGGGCATTCTCAAATACTGTGTGGCTGGCCCCGCACCACAGCTGTGCAAGACTATTACAGCAGTAGACAGCGCAGAGGGCCCAGGGCAGCCCAGAGTCACAGCCTGCACCACAGCCTCTCTTGGGCAGTTCTCGGGGAATGTGGACCTAAGACGAGTGGTGGCTGGCCGTGGTGTTCTCAGGGCATTTTTGCAAAGTGATCATGAGCCAGGCACTGACACAAAAACTGATTCTCCATTATATTTAAAAAAAAAACAGTCACGCCTCATGACTCCCTGAGACCCAACCTGCCCAGCTAATGCTGCATCACCAAAGTCATTCTCAATACTGGGTCAACCAGCCCAGACCATGCATCTAAGGAGGCCCTAACAATGGCTGAGCCTTATAAGCAACCAGCAGGTGGCAATAAGCCTAGGAAGACCTGGACCTTTTGCTGAGCTGCCCTAAGCCCGATAGTGGTGGTAGCTGGCCTTGGTTCACAGAAAGGCAACCCCAAACACCTCCAGATCCAGCAGAGGCAGCAGCCAACCACATATAGCTTTGTGGCTCCTACCAAGTAGCCATGGGCCAGTCACAGGCAAGGCTGAAATTGCCCTGTACAGGAGCCCCTCCCAGGAAACAACAGAAAAAACACATCTAGAGGCCAGGTTCAGACCACACCACAGCACTACCTGCTTAGCCCCACAGGTGGCACACCCAAAGGGGGGGTCTCAACAGGCACAAGAGCCCACTCATGCAAATCAGCCCCACACAGCAACTCATACACTGTGGGCATAACCAATTCTCAAAGTCAGTCAGCCTGGGAGTCAATCCACCCACTGACATGCCAAAAGCTATCAAAGCTCAACTACTACAGAATACACACAAGGGACACTCCAGGAACACCCACACAAGAGATCAAAGAGATTATGCCATTGAACCACACAAAACACATAATACATAAAGTCACTCCAAAAGACTGAGGGACATAAGAGATCTACCTAATAGAAGCAAAAACAGAGAGACAGCCAGAGTGAGAAAACAAAGAAACATCTCCTAAAGGAAAAATCAGAAGAAAACTTCAGAAAAATAACTAAATGAAATGGAGGCAACCAACCTAACAGAGACAATTCAAAACACTGGTTATAAGAATGCATAAGAAACTTAGTGAGAACTTCAACAAAGAGATAGTAAGCATAAAGAAGAACCTAAAAACCATAAAAAAGAACCAATAAGAAATAAAGAATACAATAAATAAAATGAAGGATACACTAGAAGGACTCAACACCAGATTAGATGAAGCAGAAGATCAAATCAGCTATTTAGAAGACAAGGTAGAAGAAAACAGCCAATCAGAACAGAAAAAAAAACATTTAAAAAGAATAGTTTGAGGGACCTGTGGGACAACATCAAGTATAAAAATATTTGAATCATAAAACTACCAAAAAGAGAAGAGAGGGAGCAAGACAGCAAGAACCTATTTGAAGAAATAATGACTGAAAATTTCTGAAAGCTGGCAAAGGAAATAGACATATAGCCCAGGAGGTGCTGAGAGTCCCAAAAAAGATGAATCCAAAGGGGCCTACTCCAAGACACATCATAATTAAAACGGCAAATGTTAAAGACAAAGAGAGAATCCTAAAAGCAGCAAGAGAAAGACAATTAGTTACTTACAAGGGAGCTCCAAAAAGACTATCAGCTGATTTCACAACAGAAACTTTGCAGGCCAGACAGGAGTGGCAGGAAATATTCAAAGTAATGAAAAAAAAGGGCCTACAACCAAAACTGCTCTACACAGCAAGGCTATCATTTAGACTTTAACAACTGATAAAGAGCTTCCCAGACAAGAAAATGCTAAAGAAATTCATTACCACCAAGCCAGCATTAAAAGAAATGTTAAAAAGACACTTTAAAGAAAAAATAAAGAAACAAACAAAAAAATCAAAGACCAAAAATATGAATAATAAAATGGCAATAACTAAGTAGCTATCAGTAATCATTTAAAAGAAAATGATTAAATGCTCCAATCAAAAGACATGGGGTAAGGCCGGCTGAGTGGCTCAGTTGGTTAAGAGCTCGCTCAAGAGTTTGAAATCTAAGTAACAGCAATTCAAGTCCCAGCCCGAGCTGAGCAGCCACTGAGCTGCCAACAGGTGGCAGGATAGCTCAGCTAAAAAAAAAAAAAAAGACATGGGGTAGCTGAATGGATTAAAAAATTAAAAAAAAAACCCATGCATATGCTAGCTAAATGAGACTCATCTCAGATCTAAAGACACACATAGATAGTAACTAAAGGGAGGGGAAAAATATTTCACACAAATGGAAATGAGAAAAAAGCTGGAATAGCATTACTTATATCAGGTGAAATAGACTTCAAAACGAAAAGTATAATAAGAGACAAAGAAGAACACTGCATAATAATAAAGAGAGCCATCCAAAAAGAGGACATAACCCTAATAAACATTTATGTACCCAACATAGGAAGGAGTACCTAAATTTATAAACCAAATATTGACTGACATAAAGACAGAGATCAACACTAACACAATCATAGTGGGGGACTTTAACACCCCACTGACATCAATAGACAGAAAATCATTACAGAAACAGCAGCCATAAATGACACACTAGAACAGATGGATTTAATTGATATTTTTAGAACATTTCACCCCAAAAGCAACAGAATATACATTCTTTTTAAGTACACATGGAACATTTTCCAAGATAGACCACATGTCAGGCCACAAAACAAATCTCAATAAATTTAAGAAGATTGAAATCATATCAAGAGTCTTCTCTGATCACAATGGTATGAAACTAGAAATCAGTTACAAAATAGGGAAAGAAAAAAACCCTGAAAAACAAACACATGGAGCTTAAATAACATGTTACTAAATAATGAATGGGTCAACAATGAAATCAAGGAAGAATTAAAAAGATACCTTGAGACAAATGAAAATGAAAACACAACAAAAAATTTTTGGGATACAGCAAAAGCAGTTCTAAAAGGGAAATTTATAGCAATGAAGGTCTACTTAAAGAAACAAGAAAAATCTCAAGAGAACAGTCTAACTTTACATTTATGGAAACTGGAAAGAAAAAAATAAAAACAGCAAACATAGCCCAAACTGAGTACCTGAGTACAAGGAAGAAAATAGTAAAGAGCAGAGCAGAGAAAAGCAAAATAGAGTCTAAAAAAACAACACAAAAGATTAATGAAACCAAACACTGGTTTTTTAAAAAGATAAACAAAATTAACAAACCTTTAACCAGACTCATCAAGATAAAAAGAGAGAGGACCCAAATAAATGAATTCAAAAATGGAAAAGGAGAAATAACAACAGACACCACAGAAATACAAAAAAAATTAAGAAAATACTATGAGCATCCATACACCATCAAAATGGACAATCTGGAAGAAATAAATAAATCCCTAGAAGCATGCAATCTTCTAAGAAGAAACAGAAAATCTGAACAGACCAATTATTACCAATGAAATTGATTCAGCAATCAACAAGCTCCCAAAAAACAAAAGTTCTGGACCAGATGGCTTTAAAGGTGAATTTTACTGAGCATTCAAAAAAGAATTAACACCTCTTCTTTTCAAACTACTCCAAACAATTCAAGAGGAGGGAAGGCTCCCAAGCTCATTTTATGAGGATACCATTAGCCTGATTCCAAAACCAGACAAACACATTGCAATATCCCCGGTGACCATCGATATCCCCAATGCAATATCCTCAGTGACCATAGATGCAAAAATTCTCAACAAAATGTTAGCAAACCAAATTCAGGAATACACTGAAAAGATCATAAACCACAATCAAGTGTGATTCATTCCTGGTGTTCAGGGTTGTTTCAATTTCTGAGAATTAATAACTGTGATACAAACACACAAACAAAATGAAGGATAAAAATCATATGACCATATCCATACATGCAGAAAAAGCATTTGACAAAATCCAGCATCCATATATGATTAAAACTCTTAGCAAAGTGGAAATAAAGAAGACATACCTCAACATAATAAAGGCCATATATGACAAACCCACAACTAATATCATACTCAGTGATATTCTCCTTAAGATCAGGAACAACACAAAATGCCCACTTTCACCACTTTTATTCAATATAATGCTGGAAGTCCTAGCCACAGCAATCAGACTAGGAAAAGAAAGAAAAGACATCCAAAGAGAAAGAAAGAAGTAAAACTGTCACTATTTGCAGATGACATGATACTATATATAGAGGACCCAAACAATTCAACCAAAAAACTATCAGAACTGATAAAATAATTTAGTAAAGTAGCAGAATAAAAAATTAATATTCAGAAATTGATTGCAATTTTATACACAAATAACAAACTATCAGAAAGAAAAATTGAAAAAACAATCCCATTTACAATTGCATAAAAAATACTTAAAATAAATTTAACCAAGGAAGTGAAACACCTGTACTCAAAAAATTATAAGACATTGAAGAGAAAAATTAAATAAGTTGCAAATAAATGGGAACATATACCATGCTCATGGACAGGAAGAATTAACATCGTTAAAATGTTCATACTACCCAAAACCATATATAGATTCAATGCAATCCCTATCAAAATACTAATGGCATTTTCCACATATCTAGAACAAATAATTCTAAGATTTCCTATTGAACCATAAGAGACTCAGAATAGCCACAACAATCCTAAGAAAAAAGAACAAAGCTGGAGATCTCACACCACCTGATACCATATTCTAATACAAGGCTGTAATAACCAAAACAGCATAGATCAATGGAACAGAATAGAGAGCCCAGTAATAAATCCATGCCTATATGGTCATTTAATCTGTGACAAAAGAAACAAGAATTTACATTGAGATAAAGACAATCTACTTAGTAAATGGAGCTGGGAAAACTGGACAGATACCTGCAAAAAAAATTAAACTGGACCACTTTTTTACACCATATACAAAAAAAAAAACACCTCAAAATGGATTGAGGACTTCAATGTAAGGCCCGAAACCATAAAAATCCTAGAAGAAAATATAGAAAGTAAACTCTCAGACATTACCTGTAGTAATATTTTTACTGATATATTTCCTCAGGCAAGGGAAACAAAAGCAAAACTAAACAAGTGGGACTACATCAAACTAAATAGCTTATTCACAACAAAGAAAGCCATCAACAAAACAAAAAGACATCCTACTGAATGGCAAAAGATATTTACCAACAATATACCTGATAAGGGGTTAATATCCAAAATTTAATAAAACTTATACAACTCAACACCAAAATAAAAACCAACCCAATTTAAAAAATGGGTAGAAGACCTTAATAGAAATTTCTCTAAAGATGACAGACAGATGGCCAATACACATATGAAAAGTTGCTCAATGTCACTAATCATCAGAGAAATACAAATGAAAGCTGCCATGATATACCACCTTACTCCTGTCAGAATGGCTATCATTAATAAATCAACAAACAAGTGTTGGCAAGGATATGGAGAAAAGGGAAACCTTTTGCACTATTGGTGGGATTGCAAATTAGTGCAACCACTATGGAAAACAGTGTGGATTTCCTAAAAAAGAAATTAAAAATAAAACTACCTTAGACCCAGCAATTCCACTATGGGGGTATTTATCCAAAGAAATCCAAAACACTCATTTGAAAAAAATATATGCACACCTATGTTTATTGCAGCGCTATTCACAATAGCCAAAATATGAAACAACCAAAATGCCCATCAGCAGATTACTGGATAAAGAAAGTGTGGTACATTTATACAATGAAGTATTACTCTACCATAAAAGAATGAAATCTTACCATTTGAAACAATATGGATGGACCTGAAAGATATTATACTAAGTGAAATGAGTCACACTGAGAAAGACAAATACCATATGATCTCACTTATATGTGGAATCTAAAGAACAGAATAAAAGAACAAACAAAACAGAAAAAGACACATAGATACAGAGAAAAAAACTGGTGGTTAGTAGATAGGAAGGAAGTTGGGGGATGGGTGAAAAAGTTGAAGGGATTAGGAAATACAAATTGGTAGTCACAAAATAGTCACAGGGATATGAAATACAATATGGTGAATATAGTCAATAATGTTGTAAATACTATGTATGGTGTCAAATGGGCACTAGACTTATTGGTGGGAATCAATTCATAAATTATATAAATGCCTAACCACTGTGCTGTACACCTGAAACTAATATAAAGTAATATTGAATGTCAACTATTACATACATATAATATATGTTATATATTATATATATGTAATATATAATATAGTAATTTATGTAGTTAATTTATATAATATATAATTATACTTTTATTATTATATATGTTATAATATATATAATACACACACGAGGTCTGACAAGTTTGGAACTTGTTGCAACAATGTTGCTAACCTTTTTTGATATCAGAGGGATTATTCATTATGAACTTGTACCAATTGGACAAACAGTTAATCAAGTTTACTATTTGGAAGTGCTGAAAATGCTGTGTGAAAAAATGAGACAACCTGAACTTTTTGCCAATTCATGGCTCTTGTATCATGACAATGTACCAGCTCCCAAGGCACTGTCTGTGAGAGACTTTTTAGCCAGTAAACAAATAACTACTGGAAAACCCTCCCTACTCACCTGATCTGGCCCCCAGTGACTTCTTTCTTTACCCAAAGATAAATATTGAAAGGACGACATTTTGATGACATTCAGGACATCAAGGGTAATACGACAGCTCTGATGGCCATTCCAGAAAAAGTTTCAAAATTGCTTTGAAGGGTGGACTAGATGCTGGCACCAGTGCATAGCCTCCCTAAGGGAGTACTTTGAAGGTGACCACAGTGATATTCAATAATGAGGTATGTAGCATTTTTCTAAGATGAGTTCGTGAACTTAATTGTCAGACCTTGTATACTGGGGATGCCAAAAAATTGTATATACATGACTTGTATTTATCTTTTGCTATTGGTATATATTGAGTATTACTATCTTAATACAGTTTTTTCCTTTCTTAAAATGTGTATACATTTTTTGGCACCCTCTGTGTAATATATGTGTGTGTGTGTGTGTATGTATATATATAATATATTACATATCATGACATATATATAACATGAAATATAAAGTATAGTCAATGGTGTTGTAGTAGATAATACAGTCAATGGTATTGTACATATTATACAGATGCATAGACTTTTCAGGGTTATTACGTTGTGAGGAGTGTAAATATCTAATAATTATTTTTTTGTACACCTGAAACAAATAATAATAATAATAATAATAAAACAGAAACAAACTCATAGATACAGAGAACAATTTGATGGTTGCCAGACAGGAGGGGGATTGGGGGTGCATAAAAATGGGAAAAGAATTAAGAAGTACAACTTAGGTGTTACAAAGCAGTCATGGAGTTGTAGCATCCAGTATAAGGAATATAGTCAATAATATTGTAATGACTATGTATTGTGCCACATGGGTAAAGATTTATTATGGTGATAGATGGGAGGGGATTTGGGGGCAGAATGAAAAAGGTGAAGGCATTAAGAAGTACAAATTGGCTTACAAAATAGTCATGTGGATGTAAAATAAAACATAGAGAATATAGTCAATAATATGGTAATAACTATGCATAGTGTCAGGTGGGGACTAGACAAGTCAGGAGGATCACTTCTTAAATTATATAAATGGCTAATGACCATGCTGTACACCTGAAATTAATACAAAATAACATTGAATGTCAACTGTAATTGAAAAATAATAAAGGGTAATAAAAGGTTCAAATCTCCAGGTATAAAACAAATAAATCATGAGGGTGTAATGTACAACATAGGAAATATAGTCAATAATATTGTGATAGCATGGTATGGTGTCACATGGTTGCTGGGCTTATCATGGTGATCACTGCTTTAGGTATATAAATGTTGAATAACTATGGTGTACACCTGAAACTAATACAACTTTGTATGTTATCTATATTTTAATAAAAATCTTTTTAAAAAAATTTATATTGTAGGAAAAACAAAGTTTAAAAATATATGGTTATAAATAGAAAACAAAAAAATAGTCATGGGGATAGAATGTATACTATAAGGAATATCATCAATAACATTGTAATAACTATCTGACACCCATATGGTGTCAGATGGGTACCAGATTTATCAGGGTGATCACTTCATAAGTTGTATAAATGTCTAATCACTATGTTGTACACTTAAAACTATTATCATATGTCAACTGTAACAGAAAATAAAAAATTTTATTAAAAAGCGTTACTATTTGCAACTCAGGATCACCTTACTACAGAAGATATTTGGATGCTAATGCAAAATTTGCACAGTATTCTATAAGCCTTCATTTCAATTGTTTGATTTTTAATGGATAGTTCCATTGCTATCTTTAACTGACTGTATATTAAGGAATTATAAATGTAAACTTGTAAAATAAGTATACACTAATTAAACACACTGTTTTTACTTTTAAAAAAAGATTTTAGTATCAAACCCAAAATGTAAAAAGAATAATGCAGCATGACAAGTGGGTTTTTTCTCAGGAATGAAAGATTGGTATATCATTCAAAAATCAAACTATGAGGGGCTGGCCGAGTGGCTCAGTTGGTTAAGAGCTCGCTCAAGAGTTTGAGCTCTGAGCAACAGCAGTTCGAGGCCAGCCTGAGCTGAGCAGCCGCTAAGCTGCCAATAGGTAGCAGGATGGCTCAGCTAAAAAAAAAAAAAAATCAAACTATGTAATTTCCATTAACTAGAACAGAAAATCCATATGTTCATCTCAATAGATGCAGCAAAGGCATTTGAAAAATTCCAACATTCATTTCTGATTAAAAAACACTAAAGCAAATTATCTTTAACTTAAAGGATACACACACACACACACACACACACACACCCTACAAAGACAACACACTCAACAGTGAAAGGCAATACATTTTCTATCAAACAAGAAGAAGATAAGGATGTCCTCTCTCAACACTTCTATTAACATTGTTAGTATAATTAGGCAAGAAAAAGAAAGAAAAGGCATCAAATTGGAAAGGAAGAAGTAAAACTATGTATTCACAGATGACATGATCATCTATATAGAAAATCCAATAGAAAAAAATTTTTAATCACTAGAATAAGTGAACTTAACACGTTTGCAGGTCACAGGGTATACACAAAAAAACCCTAACTGTATTCCTATATATACTTGACCTTTGAAAAACATGGGTTTGAACTTTGCAGACCAATTTATATGCAGATTTTTCTCAATAAATAATGCAAATGTATTTTCTCTTCCTTATAATTTTCTTAATAACATTTTGTTTTCTCTAGCTTACTTTATTGTAAGAATACAATACATGATACATATAACATACAAGATGTGTTAATCTACTATTTATGTTACAATAAGTCTTCTGATCAACAGTAGTCTATTGATAGTAATCTATTGAAAGTGCTGAAAACACTGCATGAAAAAGTTAGATGACCTGAACTATTGATAGTCTATTTATAGTTAAATTTTGAGGAGTCAACAGTTATACTTGAATTTTCTACTGCACAGGGGGTTGGTGCTTCTAACCCCTGAGTTGTTCAAAGTCAATAATAATAGCAATAAAAAAATCACAAATTGAAATATTTAAAAATACCACTTATAATAGCATTAGAAAACATGAAATACTTGGAAATAAATCTGACAAAAATATTTGGAAATTATGAAACACTTTTGAAAGAAATTAAGGTAAACATGTATCATGTTCACAGATTAGAAAGATCAATATTGTGAAGCTGTCAATTGTATCCAAATTGATGTACAGATTTGACATGACCCCAATCAAAATCCCAACAGAATTTTTTTCTACATATAGATAAGCTGATTATAAGGCTCATACATAAATGCAAAGGACCAGGAATATCCAAAGCAACTTTGCAAAGAAGGATAAAATCAGAGGACTAACATTCCATGATTTCAAGACATGAAAAACTACAGTAATTTCAAGACAATGTGTTATTATCCTGAAGTCAGGCAAAGAAATCAGTGGAACAGAACAGAAGTAACACCCTATCTTGAGCACCCGTGAAGAGTGCCTTAGCAATCGGTCATAGGACCAATGTGAAACACTGCTTGGGTTCAGCTTACTCCAATCCACCACTGACCCAGTGCAGCTCAGACACCTCAGCACCCTCCTTCCACTCCCCACTCCCTTCCATATTTGAGTCACCTCCCAAGAGTCCCAAGAACTTGACTTCCCAGTGCCATTAACCAGCTATTGGTCCTAAATTCTTTTGTATTCACATGGCCAAGAGGCCTCCCTGGTCCCCATGTGAGTAATGTGACTCAGTAGGCAGGACTGGCCTGGTCTGCCACAGCCCCTGTGACAGCCATGAGGGTGAGCAGATGGTTCCCTTCTCCCAGAACACAATTTATACACTAATGCACAGAAAGAGGAAACTGAAGAACCACGACTAAAGCCCTGCCCACAGTTATGCAGCTGGAAGCAGGTCACTGATCTCACAGAGTCTTTGGTTTGGTAGGGGTGACAAACCATTCAATAAGCAATTGCAAAGTTGGCATGGAAAGCATTATGGAAGGGTAGGTGTGTTATGCTAATGTAGCACACCACCAGAGGCCTAACCTGGCCAAGGAAGCCTGAAGGAGGTGGCATTTAACTGAGTCTTGAAGAACAAGTCTGAGTCAGATCAAACTGCGTGTAGGCTCTTTGAGCTGAATGGTGCTTTATGGGGCTAATAATAAGGATGAAGCAGAAGCCAAGGGAGAGGAAGTGGACAGTGGAGCAAAGTGGCCTAGTTCCAAAGTAAAATGTGTTGCCACCCCCATGCCAAAGGATATGTGGTGCAAAAGCAGGGAACTGCCCAAAGAAAGAACTAAGTGGCCTGTAGTGCTGTCCAAAGGCACTCGATGGCCATTCTGATGTGACCCAACTTCTAATTGCTGCCTTCTCTTTGGCAACCATCTCCCATTGCCACCCTGTGCTCCCTACAATTGGAATTAGCACCAAACCTTGAGTTGGAGTTTGTATTAGGGGTGTGTGACCTCAGGCAATGATCTCCTGGCCCAGCCAAATCAAAGGAGCTTTCAGCTGACCTAGCAGAATTTTGAAAGTCCCCAATCCCTTCACTCCTTGCTTGGACCTTGGGGAAGCCAATCTGTGTAAGGACATCTCCCTACATTGTGCCCACCTTTTGGATTCTGGGTGCAGTGCACTCTCATGGGAACATAGGAACAGTTCCTAGGGCTGGAGCAAGATTCCTCAATTCATTATCTCCTAGGCTCAGAAACAAACCAGGCTCTGGTGGGAGATTTGGATCCAGGAGCACCAATGACACAATGCTTAAAAAATCAAAGCAAATGCCTCTGCCTCCATCAACCTCAATCTTTTATTTACAGCCTTTTCCCTCAGAGTCCTGCACAGATGCTCTGAAACCAAGAAGAAACCAGTTTTTTAAATCCCATCTATTTTCTTGGACTTGATTAATGGTGTTATTAGTGGCTTTATTTGATGTCTATTAAATTGGGGAATTGAGCTTACCAATTTGATTAGAAATATAATATTATTTTTCTTATTTCTAAAGTTCCTTATAATAATGATCCAGGGTGGAATCTGGGATTTCCTCCCCATCCACTCCTCATATTGGATTTAAGTTTTGGGAGAGTGAGTTGATTTGCTTGTCTGCCTTAGAGCAATGGATATATTAAGTATTATGGATGAGTGGGGAGGCTTCTCTGTCCCAAAGACTGTTATTTACAGATACCACTACTGATAATTCCTTGTATATGGTAGGTCTTTTTTTAGACAGCTTTTGTGTAATAGCTTTGTGATACTTATTTGCTGCTAATTGATGGAATTATTGTTTCTCACTTTGCAAAGTTGTCTGGAATTCTTTCACTATAAGTAATAGAACAAGCTTGGAATTTTTACTTGCCAATTATTGCTGGCACTAAGGAGACCTGAACACTGTGATGAAGGTGGAATCCACCCAGCATCTCTATCTGTCAACACAAACTGAGATGTGGGGGCCAGTATGGGTGGGCCCCTGGCCCTGGCTTGGCTCCACGAACGAGGTATTTAGTCCTGCCTGGATCCCATCACTGAATCATAGAGGAGAAAACAGTGGCAGTGAATTGGTAGAACATGGAATGGGACTGAGTCAGGGAACACTCATCCAGTCAAGAAAGCTGATGATAACTTCAGGTTTCTAGACTGAACAGTAGACAATGGGAACACTGGACTTATATCAATTTAAGAAAGAAGATGATGGCTTCAATTTTGGATACCTTGGGGCTGAACTTCTTGTGAAACATCCAAGGGATGCCAGCTAGGATATGAGGCAGCAAGAAGAAGAGGTCAGATTTGAGAGTCAATTGGATTCATTCACCAAAAAAAAAATGTTTATTGAAGGCCACCCCCGTGTGAGGATAAGAGTAAAAAATTCTTGAATAAGAATAAGCCTTGAATAAGAAATCAGTCCCTGGTCTTCTGGAACTCATAGTGGAGGTGGAAATGAGGTGGAGAGGGTGGTTATAAATACATTCTCACAATCATCAGGGGCTTGAGGCCAAGACAATAGAAAATGTGGCCTTGAGTGGAGCTGGGAAGTCATGTCCTTTCAGAAGGACACAGAGTGAGTGTCATCATGGGTAAGTGGGAGGGGAAAGGGTGGGAAGATGAGGGAGAGTTGCTGGTGTTCCCAATTAACACAGTGACAAAGGACTCAGCATCACCATGGATGGAAGATGACTAAAGCCATGAGGACTCATGGAAGTGGGAGAGCCTTGCTGACAGAGAAGACCATTAAACTCCCTGGCGGTCTGATTATGTCAGTAATTTTGTACCCAAAGTGGTACATTGTTTTACATGGAAATTTGTTGTTTTATATTGTAGGCCTGTAATTCTTAGGAATTACTCACTTAAATCTGTCCAAACAAGAGACTAGTAGGCATCCCAGATATGATAAAGTTTGAAACACAAAATCATAAATTATAATATAATAAATAATTATAAAAAATGATATAATTTTATTCAATAATGTAATCAAATCAAAAACACTGCAATTTGTCATCAGCCAGCGTTCTCGTCAGCAATCTAGGAGGACACCACAGGATCGCAGGGAGCAGGTAAGGGACTTCTCTGGGACACTGCAGTGTAATCCCAAGTGGGGCTCAGGGTTACTGCTTCTGGCAGTGAAAATTAACCCCGAGCCACACTCGGGATTACTGTCAGGGTGGTTAAACTGTCAGGATCCACACTGCACAGAATTGGTGTGACATTTTTAGAGGCCCAGTGGCCCCACAAAAGAGATGAGCAGGCTGGAGGAGGAATCTCCTGGGGTGACCATGGCAAGAGAGAAAGTGCTAGTGATAGAGGAGCAGGGGTGACCCACCATGGGCCAGCTCAGGAAGGCAGGGCAGGAGGAGCTGGAATGTTAGATCAGCAGGTGCTCTTTGGGGAGGACAAGCACATGCAGACACATGAGGATGGGCTCTGGAGGGCATCAGGGTACAAAGGGAGGTCAGCTTGGGCACTGAGGAAGTGTGACTCCCAGGGCTGAGAAATCTGGGATACCATGCCAGCTTTGAGGGGAACCAAGGGCCTACAGCTTGGGGTCTCCTAAGAGCATGTCTGGAGGTGGTTGAAGTGATCTAGGACTAGTGAGTTAGGATAAGAAGAGGCAGAGGGAAGGCCTCTAAGGAGGGAGCCTTATGGAAGGTGGAGCAGGGATGACCTGGAGGCTGCATGGGGTAGGGCCACACCCCCCACAGGACTGTCCTCCTCTCTAGGGTGTGTGCTGTGGGGCAGCAATGAGAAGTTCAGGAACAGGGTCTGGAAGGGGCAGGGGACAGGTCAGAGGGAGGACATTAAGGAAGGGCCAGGGCTCTGACCAAGATCTTCAGCCACCTAGATCTCCAGAGGAGCAGGGAACAAGGGGATGGAGTGGGGACAGGGCGGGGTCACTTTTCATTTCACTGCCTCTGGACAATTAGAAACCACACAGCAATTTGGGGGAGGGCTATTTTGCTTTGGGGTGTCTATGGGCTGGGAGGACACGGGGAGAGAAAGTGAGAAAGCAAACTCCCTCATCCCTTTGCCCCTCCAGTGTACATGGAAAGCAAGGATTTTGCTCTCTGGCTGACTGAATCTATTTTTCTTAATGTGGATGTTGTAATATCTCAGCACAATCTTCATCTTTTACTTAATATCCACAAGTTAGATTTGTTCTTTTGTATTTCTTTAGTGATCAAAAACCTTCAGGTTATTAAATAATATCAAAAAACTTACTGAGTGAATCCAGTTTAAGTAAAATTAATTATTAGTGTCAACTGATGGTCTTTGGAGCCAATTGAACCCCAACAGGAACCCCCAGTTTCGTGTGTGGTGAGGAAGGAAACTTTATCTGGTGCAAATAGCACAACTGTGATACAGCCCAGCTGTGAGAACTGCACAACTGTGGAACAGCTCAGTAATGTCACAACTCAATTAGGAAACAGCATGACTGTGAGGTGGTCCAGGGGCAGCCCAGGGCCAGGCCCCTCTCTGGCCAGACAGCTCTGCTCTGCTTTGCCCTACCCTGCTCTGCCTGCTCTTCTCCTCCCTGGTCCAGCAAGATGTCTTTGGTGTTTTATCTTCAGTGTTTCATCTTCAATGTTTCAGCTGCAGCCCAGAAACAAGTCTTTAGTTTTTGATGGAAAGAGAAAGTGAGCTCTACAAGCCATAGGGGAACTGATTTATATAGACAGAAGTCTTCACTTTGGTCCTTGATTGGTCTGTCCTCATGCAAATAAGGACTCCAAATCATTGTAGTTAGATTGGTCCAAAAAGAACTGTCCTAATGATTAGTCTGAATGGAACCTCTCAGATTGATTGGTGAAGATACTGATGGGGATATAGCTGCACAGCTCCAATAAAAGCTTATTGGTTGAAATACTGTTCCAGGAACTTCTTTAAAAGGACTGGCTCAGATGGCAGGAACACAGTGCAGGCAGGCAGTTCAGTGAGTGAGGCAGGCAGCTTAGTGAAGTTTGCATGAGAGGCCCCTGTGTAGAAATGGCTGCTAGGCTCTGCTTTTAAAATCGAGCCCAGTTAGCCACCAGGAGCCCTTACTGATAAGTATCTTCTTACCCAGGATCCACATTAATAACTCAAGACAGGATAACACATCTTGATATCCAGTTTTCTTTTCTACTTTTTACCCCTGATTGCAAAAATTAATAATAGATTTAGGAATATTGAGAAAGAAAACAAAAGACTCTTCTTTGGGACTTCATTGTCACCACAATGACAATGAAAGCACCTGCACTCCTCAGCAACCTGAAGGCACAGGAGAGCCCAGACCTTCCTCTGGGAAAGGCAAAATAAAGCAAAAGTGTCTTCTTGTGGCCTCAGCTAACCACAGCCCCACCCACATGTGGTCACCACAGATGTGGGAGAAGACCAGAGCCCAGAGGAGAGTGAGCTGTATCGGAGCCAGCCAATATCTCGAACAGTCCTGAGGGGGGGGGGCGTTAGGATTGAAAAAAGAGACAGAAGAGAGAGAGTTACCGGGAGGACTCCAGTAAATACTGAAGCCCCGAGTTTGTTTTATACAGCATATTTAAGGGAGGCACTACATGCGTGTAAAGCATTAGATCATACAATTACATGTAATTAACAATATCACCCTCTGTCCCTGTTAGATAAACCAAACCTCCGGTTAGCTAAGCAGTTATACTAACTATACTTTCTCAAGGCTGTAACTGCGCCTGGTTCCTTGTTCTCAAGAACTTGCTGTTCTTACCAGACTATCAGGATCTGCACAGGCATTTGCCTAGGCTGCAAAAAGTATCTAGTAGCAAGCAGCTCTCAAGGCTGCAGCAAGTAGCAAGCAGCTCTCAGCAGCTCTCATGAGGCAAGCAGCTCTCATGGCTCCCAACAGAGCTGGTACAAGAGACCAAAGTGATGTAAACCCTTGCTGCTAATCAGACCAGCAGCATCAGCACCCACTCAGAGATGCTAAGAAATGCAGGCCCTGCTGGTTGGAATCTGCATTTCCATGAGAGCCGAGGAGATGCTTGTGAGACTTGTAGTTGGAAAGCTTTGGACTATACTACATGTGTATCCCCAAAACACAGTGCCCATAACTATAAATCTCCCAGGAAAAAACTAGCCCAAGAAAACAATCCTGATTCTCAGCAGTAACCCTAGTTGTGATGAACCATGTTGGTGGATGATTGCCTGGCATTGCACTAAGCACACTACAGACATGTAACACCCCCTGCAGCTCTATGAGCTGAGCATATGGTCCCCTTTGGTTCCCTTTGCCCAGGAGGGAATTTGGAGGTGCCCAGAAGGTAAGGGACTTGCTAAGTTCACCCAGCTTGAAAGAGGCAAAGCTGGAAATCTACTAAAGGTCAACCTGAAACCCAAAGATGCATAGATTACCTCAAACTCACATTTATTTATATGGGTTCACAGAATTGGGTAGCCCATTGAGTCTCCTAAATAATGCTAGACCATACAATTAATGGTTAAATAAAATTTGCCACATTCATAAAATAGAATAATATTCAACATTAAAAATGATGTTTGAAGAATTGTCAGTGATACAAAGGAATTTTCATTACAAAATATTTCTTGAATTAAACATAGTGTAAATACACACACACATTCAAATCTCTACCACTGACAGAATGGATAAATAAAATATGATCAAATTCATTTGATAAAACATTATTCAGCACTTAAGTAAAAACTATATCTATGGGCCGGCCGAGTGGCGCGATGGTTAAGAACTCGCTTGGAATGCCAGAGGGCCCCGGTTCGGATCCCACATATGAGGGCCAGTGACACTGCCCTCCACAGCTAAGATACTGAACAACAGCTCAACCTGGAGCTGGGCT
>NW_017732132.1:424572-429462 GCF_001890085.2 Hipposideros armiger | reverse complement strand
AAATTCATAATGAATAATCCCTCTGATATCAAAAGAGGTTCACAACATTGTTGCAACAAGTTCGCAAACTTAATTGTGAGACTTTCACATACCCAGGCAGGCCCTGGGAGCATTCTGAATGTCTGCTCCTGTGTCCCTGAGGTAGGAAGAGAGATGAGGACACATGGTCCTGGGACTGCTCCTTTTCAAGGCATGTCATAGCAGTCTGGGCATAGGCAGAAGCAGACACCTTCTCCTGGGCTCCTATCCAGAGCTTGTGCCCACTCCTTTCCTGGGGTCAAGCCCACCCTGGCTGGATATGGTAGGGTGAGGCTGGGGCCCAAGAGGAAGGGTCTGGCTTTCTGCAGGACCCAGCCCCACACCCAGTGCCTCATGGCCTGTCCATTCAACAGACATGTGTGGATGGCTCTTGAATCAGATCCTATGGTGGCACTGGCAGGCTGGAGTGATAACACCTTCTCTGCCCCAGGAGATAGTCAGGGAACAAGAACAACCCACCACTCTGCACCTTCCAAACAAGATGACCTGGACAGCTGTTGTTCCTCCCAGGCCAGGCTGCGAAATCAGAAAGGAATTACCCTGGCCTGGGAGTCATAGTCCCTCAGGTCCCACATGGCCACCCAGCCACTGAGCAGCCAGCTCTGCTGCCCAGGCTTCTGTGCACTGCCACCTACCCCTCCAGAGCCTTTTTAGTGAAATAAAGGAGGGGAAAGTTTAATGAAATGTTTTAAATGTAAAAAATTACACAGAGAAATATGTACCCACCACTCAGAATTAACAAACATTAATATTTCTGTAAGTGCCTAGGAGATTTCTAAATAAATAAAGTAATATAGCTATGACTGAGTCTGCTCTGAACCCCTCCTAGTCCCATCTCCCTCCTTGGCCCAAGAGGCATACCCTATCTGCAGTCGGGTTGTGTCTTCCCATCCTGAGTGTCATACTTTACCCTATTGATATGCATCCAAAAAGAGGGCAGCAATGCTTTGTTTTTACTATTTACATGAAGTCATACTGAATCCATAATTCTGAAACATGCTTTCTTCACTCATCCTATTCATATTGCACCTTTAAAGTTTCTTGCATTTGATTCCTGTAAAACCTAGCTCATTTATTTTAATTGTTGTTAGAGTATGTGCATGTGAATATAGCTTGATTTATCCAGCCAATTCCTTCCTGGTGATCATTTTGATTTTTCACTACTGTAAACAATGCTCCAGCTAACTGCTGTGTTCACATCTTCACACAAAGGCATCTCCCTTGGGAGAATACTGTGCAGGAGTATTTCTGGATTATAGGTTTTGTGTTTATTCAGCTTTATTAGGGCTCACCTGATAGGCCTCCAAAAGCAGAGTTGAGGTGCACGTCTGCCAGCGGGTATGAGCGTCTATGCCACACACACACACACACACACACACACACACACACACACACACTCTCACCTGCCACTCTTATCAGCATCACGCCCTTTCTAGTGGTGTCTTCCATTCATGTTAATTGGCATATTTTCCTGTGCCTGTTGGCCACTGGGGNTCCCCAGCACTGTTCCCATTCCCCCAATTCCCCCAATAAAAATCTTTAAAAAAAAACTATATCTATGTATCAACATTTCTCAAACATATAATTTTTAATCACAAAAGAGTTACAAATGAAACATTTAGTATGACATCAATTATACACCTATTTATAAACAGAGAAAATGATATTCTCAATCAAGGAACAAAGTGGGAGTTAGGTGCACAGACCCCTGCAAAGCCAAAACTCCACATATAACTTTTGACACCCCCAAAACTTAACCACAGCTGTCCCTTGGTGTCTGCAGGGGCTTGGTTCCAGAACCCCTGCAGATGCCAAAATCCAGGGATGCTCAAGTCCCTTATATAAAATGGTGTAAAACAATGCAGTCAGCCCTCCACATCCGCAGACTCCCAACTGCAGGCTGAAAGTATTGCTTTCAACCCGTGGTTGGTTGAATCCATGGATGCACAACTTGAGGATACAGAGGCCTGACTGTATAGTTATTGAAAAAAAAATTTGTGAATAAGTGGACCAACACGGTTCAAACCCATGTTGTTCAAGGGTAAGCTGTATGATATACAAGTCCCTAAATAACAGATGAAAGGATACACATGGAATCAGGATAGTTGTTCGAAAGGGCTTGGGATCAATGGTCAAGGAGATCTCAACTGTATGCTGTGTTTTAATTCTTTAGAAAGTAAAAAAGATGTGATAAGTGGATCTAGATTGACAGTTGTTAATTCTATATGGTGAATGTATGAGTGCTTGTCATATTTGTAGTTTTCTGCAATTTTAAGATTTATTTATTTGAATTCATATGCCACAGAAAGGTTTAAGAGCAAGTACATGAAATGTTAAAAATGCTGTCCTCTGGTTAGTAATATTTAGGAAATTTTAGTAAAATAGACCCACCTCCCAATTTTCCAAGTGTTAATCTTTTTATGCCTCTGGGCTTTTGGTACAAAGCAGAGTATATTATTGAAGTCAGGTATAGTGGAAAACCAAGAAGTAAATAATGGCAAATCAAGAAGCAAATAATGGTGGAATTTGACAGCAAATTTTATTTAAAATGAATAGCAAAGAAGAACCAGAAATTCAGGGGGTGCAAACTTTTGAGATTAAAAGATTTTAGCATCTTGTTTCTATTCCTATTTTATTGTTTGTTTTTTTTTGTATTTCATTAGTTTGTTTGTTATATCAATTTTATGGCAAAACCAGGCAGATGCCATTTCATACATGTTGGGTGCTTCCTGCACATGACATATTTCATCTTTGAATGTTAAAAGTAGGCCACACATTGGAGATTATGTCGTGAAGCCCTATCATTTTACCAACAGGAAAGCTGAGGCTGAGAAAGACAAAAAGGCTTGCCCAGGGTCAGGCAGCAAGACTCAAAACTGGGTCTGAGTCCTAGAGAATGCACTGCCCCATTCTGCTGCCTCAAGGTATTCTGTGGAAAATGGTGATGCCCAAATATGAGAAATAAGATAAAAAACGACAAAGAAATAAATTGGCATTATCTTTTTGAAAAGTAAATGTAATTGTGTTCTACATGAAAGCTAACATGATTATCTTCACTTAGGCCCAGATGCATATTTCACTCCCCCAAATCTAATCACTTCTCTGCAGAAGAGCTTTTAGCACCATTGAGTCTACACTTGTCCTGGAGTTTGGCATCCATGGGTGAACTTCTCAGCTTGGCTTCCCTGTCGCGGACTGACTCTTTCCACACAGTACTTTCAATAGCTGACCCTCTTCAAAACAAAAGTCCTCATTAAAGCTGAAAACATGAGTATCTCTCATAGCAGGGATCTAACAAGAGATGTGGTTCATGGACTGGGTGATCATTTTCCCTGCTGGGCCACCAGATGTGCCCTGAGGTCTCTGCAAGGGACATGTGATCAGCAGCAAGTAAGTGAGCCTGTTTTCAAAGTACACTTGGGGGCAGCAGGTCCTCATGGGTCACAGTTTAAATCAGCCCATTCTCTCCCCTCATCTTTGTACCTCAGCTCTGTTCCACTTCCAGGGTCAGAGGAGGAATCAATGCCTGTGCTGCCCAGGTCCAAGGGGTGGACCTGCTCTGAGTCAGCCTGCGCTGCCTCCCGTCTGAAGGAACCATGCACAGCCCTGACTCTTCCAAGGTCCAGCCCCTTCTTTGTATCATCCTTCCCCTCCATCCCAGCAGGCCCAACCTGGCCTGCCTGGCTCTGTTGTGTCCCAATTGACTGCCCAGACACCCACCACAGGAGACAAACCAGCCTTTATGCCTGGAACAGGAAAGTCCTCCGAGCTCTGCTCCCTGCTCACCTCCCTCCATCTGCTGCTTGCACAACCCTCCTGAACACACACACACACACACACACACACTCATACACAAAAGCATGTGCACACAAACACATGCAATGCCTGCATGCACATTTACACACATACACACAAGCATGTGCACACACATTCTAAAAGCTAGCAACTCTCTAAATGTACCATACTCTCTCAAGCGTTCTGCCTGTACACATAGGCTGCTCCTGAATCTGCCTGGACTCCCCACCCTCCAGTCCTTGTCCAGCTCTTTCTAACTTGTTTTCCAGCTCCCAGATGAGACGTCCCTGCTTTAGCCTGAATCACACAAAAAGGGAGGGAGCTTTGTGAGGGCAGGGACCCTAGTGATTCCTTCCAGGGCTCCTAGCACCCAGCACAGGACTTGACATAGCATTGACCTGGAGTAGATTTCTCCTTCATGAGCTAAGGAGTCCATAGAACTCAGGACTATTTATTTCAAAAATCGGAACCCATAAATACAGAACCCAAAATAGTAGTTTTCCTCCCATCTTCCCAGCTGCTCAGAACCAGTCTGTTTAAATACCTGCCCACACCACTCTTCAGGGGATCTAGGGTGAAGGCACCAATGTTTTCACTTTCAAACTTCAAGAAAAGGCACCCATTCTTTATCCTTGGCTAGGTGATAAGATCAGCTCCCTGGCAGAAGAGAACCAGGTACATTACAGATACGAACATTCTGCACCTGAATGCCAGGGTTGTGCTGTGGTGGCTGTACCTGCTTAGCCCTCCTTCACAAATGCGCTCTGACAATTAAGTTCACGAACTCATCCTAGGAAAAGTACTACATACCTCATTGCTGAATATCACTATGGTCACCTTCAAAGTACTCCCCTTGGGAAGCTACTCACTGACGCCAGTGCCTAGTTCACCTTTCAAAGCAATTTTTGGACTTTTTTTCTGGAATGGCCATCAGAGCTGCCATCGTATTACCCTTGATGTCCTGAATGTCATCAAAATGTCTTCCTTTCAATATTTCCTTTATCTTTGGGTAAAGAAAGAAGTCACTGGGGACCAGATCAGGTGAGTAGGGAGGGT
>NW_017732132.1:398870-422995 GCF_001890085.2 Hipposideros armiger | reverse complement strand
ACACACACACACACACACACACACACACACACACACACACACTCACCTGCCACTCTTATCAGCATCACGCCCTTTCTAGTGGTGTCTTCCATTCATGTTAATTGGCATATTTTCCTGTGCCTGTTGGCCACTGGGGATTTTGTCTTTCTGAGAAATACAGGTTCTGCCTGTGACCATTTTTTTCTAGGGTTGCTTGTCTTTTTCTTACATGATTCTCTCCTTGGGTGAGAGCTGAGGACAAACTGCTTTCTCTTCTCTTTTCTTCCTCTAAGCAGGTCCCACCATGAACATAACACCCCTCACCACACTGACATGCACACTGAGTGGGCTGAGGGGTCACTTGCCCTGGGAACAGGGGTAGACACAGCTCGATCTGCATTTCTGCTTTTGAGGTTCAGGCTAGTTTCCTGTCCCCTGGCTCTTCAGATAAAGTGAACCAGTAGACTGTCTGGCCCTCTCTGAGAGGTCACGAGGAACTAAAACAGGCAGAGTGAGCAGTGAGCCCCACCAGACATCACAGCCCTGATTACCATGAGCAGCTTGTGTCACATCTAGTAACTATTAAGTGAACAGAACTTGGTTTAACTTTTTGTGAATTTGAGACACCCTCAACATAAATGTCAAAAAGTAATGGTGAAAAGAGGAGACATGAGCTGAAATGACATGGAAGTACAGCTTGCATGGGTAGTCCCTTCTCTGTAAGAATCCAACTGAACAATCACATAATGGGGGTGGAGGGCACATGAGGAAATGTAGGAATTCTGAGTGCTGAAACAGGCACCCCTCTAAAACTCTGGGATACCCAGAGCCAGGAGAACACACTGTGGGTGCAGCACCTGCTCAGCAATCTGGAGGGGATTCCACCAAAGGCTGATTTTCCCTAATAAATAATCATGGTATTAGCAAAGCAGAGGATGAAAGGAAGAGGAGGTCCTCAGAGGATCTTGTGGGCCTGGGAGGAGATGACAGGACTGCACAGGGCACTCTTACTGCCAGGGCATTGCCTCGGGCTCCTCTGTACCCAGGGGGCTGCTGGGAGAAGTAAATATCAGAGCAGAGGAGGCTGCAGTTGAGCCTCAGAAGCAAGCATTCTGATCTGAATTAAAGCCAGGGGAGCCTCCCTCACGGTTAAGACATGTTCCACCTAGAGGAAGAGAACCTGCAATAAACCTCTTAAGAAAATGCAGGGCAGAGGCAAACATAGGTAGGTTCACAGCCTCAACTTACCACAGGCCAGCACCCTATCTTCTTACCACCAACTCCTAGATCCTGCCACAGGAAATCATGGAGAACACAACATATCCAGCTCTCAAACAGAAGCTCTGAGGGGAGAAGAAAAGTGTCTCAAATAGGATAAGAAAGGGCAGAGAGGTCTAAGGTGGCAGATCAGGTAAATGTTATGCATATAGCATCCCAGAATCATACCAAAATTACAAAGAAATTACCAAAAAAATCAACCTCAGGAAACATCCGAAGACTAGCTGAACAGAGCCCCTATAACTAAGGATACAAAGAAGAGATCACATCGAGATTGGTAGGAGGGGCAGAGACATAAAGTGGGCTGACACCAAGCCCACAGATGTTAGTTGAATGCCGGAAGGGACACCTTGGTGGCAGAGGTCCCTCCTGAAGAGGGAGGGTCCCAGCCTGACACCAGGATCCCCAGCCCAGGGTTCCTGTACTGGGAAGATCAGTTCCCATGGCATCTGGCAGTGAAAAACAGTGAGGACGCTTTCTGCCCTTTCCAGTGGAGCCAAAGTTGGCTGGAAACCCAGATGCCCTCTTGTAGAGCTGACACACAGACTTGCTCACTGACAGGCATTCACCTGGTCTCTGTTGGAGTGGGTGGCAGCCCGAGAGGCCCAAGGTAGTGCAGGGAAAGACTGAACTGAGTGCCTTTGGAGCAGAAACTGGAAGGACAGGAACCATTATTATCCCTGTGTGGACCCTTCACATGTGTGGCCTACAGGAGTGTGCCATCTTTTCAGTGTTAAGCCCTCCCCTAAAGGGCCAAGTCTGAGACTGAATTGGCCTGATGGAATCTGTGTTCATGCACTGCTTTGGTGATGACCTGGGTCCCCGAACCCCACACAGCTGGTGCTACATTGCCTGAGACAATCTTGACTACTGGGCTGTGGAAGCCTTTCAGCAGCAAGCAGAAGGCCCACAGCAGCCCAGGAAACATTTGCTGGTGGACAGTAACCCAAGATCTGTGCCACAGCAACTTTTGGGTCATTCTGGGGAACGTGCAAGCCTGGGATGGGTGGTGGCTGGCCATTGTATTCTCAGAGCATTTTTGCGGGGTGATCGTGGACCCAGCACTGATGTGGGAACTGAGACTGCATTGACTTTGTAAAAACCACCAAACACACACAACTTAACTCCCTGGAACCCCACCCCACCCACCTAGAGCTGCATTGTCAGAAGCACTCGGCACCTAGGTGGCTGACCCTTCCCCTGAAGCCAAGGGGGACTTTTACAGCATCAGATGGCATGTGATGGCTGGGGCAGATTTTGGTGATGAACACCGACCCAAAACCTGAGCCACAGCGGCTCTGGGGCAGCTCTCAGGATCTATAAGCCTGAGACAAGCGGTGGTTGGCTACAGTATACTAAGGGTATTATGTCAAGTGGTCACAGGCTAAGCACTGGCATAAGAAGTATTCCTGCATTAACTTTGTAAAAACAACCAGCCATATCACATGAATTCCCTGGGACTGTACCCTGCCCAGCTAATGTTGTATTGCTGAGGACACTCTCAACACCAGGTCAATGAACCCAGTATGTGCAACTAAGGAGGCTCTTTCAATGGCTGGCCTTATGGGCAGCTGGCAGGTGGTAATGGTCCTAAGGAGCTCTGGGTCTTTTGTTAACCTGCCTCAAGCCCACTACTGGTGGCACCCAGCCTTGGTTCACAATTAAGCCAATCTCACATGCCCAGGTCCAACATAGGCAGCATCCAACCAATATAGCTTTGTGGTTCCTACCACAGGCCAGTTACAGGCAAGGCTGATATCGACCTGCATGGAAGCCTCTCCCAAGAGACACAAGGAATTACACACCCAGAGGCCAGCATCAGACCACACCAGAGTACTACCTGGTTAGTCCCATAAGCAGCACACCCAAAGGGGCATCTCAAGAGACACAAGAGCTCATGGGTGTAAATTCTCTGAGAAGTCAGGCCCCACCCAGCAGCTCATACACTGTGGGCATAGCCAATCATCACAGTCAGTGAGCCTGGGAGTCATTCCCACACACTGACATGCCAAAAGCAATCAAGGCTCAACTACTACATGAGAACACACTCAAGGGACACTCCTGGAACACACACACATGAGATCAGGGAGAGTGCACCACTGGGTCACACAGGACACATACTATATAAGGCCACCCAGCAAAGACTGGGAGACATAGGAGATCTACCTAATACATAGAAGCAAAAAGAAAGTGGCAGCCAGAATTAGGAAACAAAATATATGTCCCAAATAAAAGAACAGGAAAAACCTCCAGAGATAGAACTAAATGAAATGGAGGTAACCAACCTACCAGAGAGAGAGTTTAGACCACTAATTATAAGAATGCTTAATGAGGGCCGGCCGAGTGGTGCATTGGTTAAGAGCTGGCTTGGGACGCCAGAGGGCCCCGGTTCAGATCCCACATATGAGAGCCAGTGACACTGC
The DNA here is from genome assembly GCF_001890085.2 of Hipposideros armiger. Classification (NCBI taxonomy): domain Eukaryota; kingdom Metazoa; phylum Chordata; class Mammalia; order Chiroptera; family Hipposideridae; genus Hipposideros; species Hipposideros armiger. The sequence goes on along the minus strand of NW_017732132.1, from coordinate 419,315 downwards.
CCTCTACAGCTAAGATGCTGAACAACAGCTCAACCTGGAGCTGGGCTGCCATGAGTCGCCTGCGACGGCGTAGGCTACAAGCCCTGCTGCAGTGGGTTGCCATGGGCTACCGTATGTAGCCATCAGCCAGCGTGAGCAGCCAGCAGCCGCAGTGAGTGGCCATCCAGAAGCCGGAGACTGATCTGCCTCGCCCAGGAAGAGCGCAATGATGGTGCCAACTTGGGCCAGTGAAGCAACGTCCTCCACAACTAGACTGAAGAACAAAACGACAGCAACTTGTCTGTTCCCCTTCCCCCAATTCCCCACCGCTGTTCCCATCCCCCCAATTCCCCAATAAAAATCTTTAAAAAAAAAAAAGAATGCTTAATGAACTTAGTGAGAGCTTCAACAAAGAGATGCAAGCAAAAAGAAGGACATAGAAACCATAAAAAGAACCAATCAGGAATAATGAATACAATAACTGAAATGAAGAATACAATAGAAGGAATCAACATCAGATTAAATGAAGCAGAGGGTCAAATAAGTGATTTAGAAGACAAGGTAGCAGAAAACACCCATTGAGACAACAAAAAGGACAAAGAATAAAAAACAATGAAGATAGTTTAAGGGACCTATGGGATAACATCAAGTGTAACAACATGACAGAAAGTAATGGAATGGAAAAAGTTATTTCATGCAAATAGAAATGAGAAAAAAGTTGGAATAGCAATACTTATATCAGATAAAATAGACTATAAAACAAAGACTATACTAAAAGACAAAGAAGGACACTACATACTGATAAAGGGAACAATCCAACAAGAAACATCACTCTAGTAAACATCTATGCACCAGACATAGGAGCACCTAAATATATAACACAAATAGTGACTGATATAAGGGCAGAGATAAACAATAACACAAATATAGTAGGGGATTTTAACACCCAACTGACACCAATGGACAGATCTTCCAGGTAGAAAATTAATACATAAACAGTGGCCGGAAATGACGCACTGACTAGATGAATTTAATTGATATTTTTACAGCATTTCACCCCAAAGCAGTAGAATATACATTCTTTTTTAGTGCACATGGACATTTTCCAAGATAGACTACATGTTAGGCCACAAAACAAGTCTCAATAACCTTGAGAAGATTGAAATCATATCAAGAGCCTTCTCTGACCACAGTTCTATGAAACTAGAAATCAATTAAAATAAAAAACCTGAAAATCACACAAACATGTGCAAACAAAATACATGCCACTAAATAATGAATGGCTCAACAATGAGATCAAGGGAGAAATAAAAAAATACCTTGAGACAAATGAAAATAAAAACACAGTGACCCAAAATCTATGGGACACAGCTAAAGCATTTCTAAGATAGAATTCATAGCAATGAAGGCCTATCTAAAGAAGCAAGAAAAATCTCACATCAACAGTCTATCTTTACATCTAAGGAAACTGGAAAAAAAATAAAAAATAATGTCCAAAGTGAGTACAAGAAAGGAAATAATAAAGATCAGAGTGAAAATAAATAAGATAGAGACTAAAAAAAATACAAAAGATCAATAAAACTAAGAGCTGATATTTGGAAAAGATAAACAAAGATGACAAACCTTCAACCAGACTCATCAAGAAATAACGATAGAAGACCCTGTCTTGGCATAAAATTAACCCCTGGTCATTTGCAGAATTTAAAAGAATTTACGAGATTCTGTGAGAGTATCCAGAGAAAAGATTTATTGAAAGTCAAAAAGGGAGAGTGAGAGTTCTGTTTGGAATGGGCAAAAGTTTTCCAGGGCAACCTGAGAGAGAGCTGCAGAGACAGAGGGGTAGGACAGAGATACTGGCAAGAGGTTAGCCAAGGCATAGTCCTTTGAGGGACAACTGCACTGATGAAAAGGAGTGCTGGGGTTTTATTTTTTTTCCAAGAAGGATGTAGGGTGCTTGACAGCTTGCAGGGGGGCTGCTGTTACAATGGTCTTCTCCTGGGAACTGTCCTGTTCCCCTCTATGATGGATGCCAGCTTGTAGGGGGTTGATGTTGTGATTGGGAACCATTCTCTTCCCATCTTTGATGGGTGTTAGTGTGCAGGGGGTGGCCATTGCGATTGGGAACTGTTCTGTTCTCACCTATGATTGATGTAAGGGGCTTGTCAGCTTGTAGGTGCATGCTAGCCAGGGGAATCAGAGCCAAGCAGTTAATGTTTAAGCTCATTCCTCTTAGCCCACAAGCTTGCTCCTGTTAACTCTTTTCCTGTTCCATCCTGCCAGCTCACAAATCCACTCTCATTAACTCTTTACTTGTCTCATCAGACCCATTTAAATAAAATCAGAAATGAAAAAGGAGAAGTGATAACAGACACTACAGAAATACAAAAAAAATTAAGAAAATACCATGAGCAATTATACATCAACAAACTGAACACTCTGAAAGAAATGAATAAATTCCTGGAAGCATACAATCTTCCAAGGCTTAATCAAGAAGAAACAGAAAATCTGAACAACCAATTACTACCAATTGAATCAGTTATCAGCAAGCTTCTTTCCTGGTGTAGAATTAATTCTGGGTCATTCAGAGGATGTAAAAGAAATTACAAGACCCTACAAGAGTATCCAGAGAAAAGATTTATTGAAGTCAAAGAGAGAGAGTTCTGGCAAAGAAAAGTTTTGCTAGAACAGAGCCCAACAGGGACAGCTGCCCCGATGAGAAGGAGTGCTGGGGTTTTATATTTTTTTAAGCAGGATGTAGGGTGCTTGTTAGCTTGTAGGGGTGGCTGCAATTGTCTTCTGGGAATTGTCCTGTTCCCATTTATGGTGGATGTCACTTTTCAGGGGGTTGCTGTTGTGATTGAGAACCTTTCTCTTCCCATCTATGATGGGTGATTCTTTGTTTGTAGGGGGGTTGCCGCTGCGATTGGGAACAATTTTGTCCCCACCTATGATGGATGTAAGGTGCTTGTCGACCTGCAGGTGCAGTGCTGGCCAGGGGAGTTAGAGCCAAGTGGTTAATGTTTAAGCTCACTCCTGCCAGCTTACAAACTTGCTCCTGCTAGCTCCTTGCCCCTCCTATCTTGCCAGCTCACAAGCCCACTCCTGTGAACTCTTTATTTGTCTCATCAGCTCCCAACAAACAATAGTCCTGGACCAGATGGCTTCATAGGTGAATTTTACTGAACATTCAAAAAAGAATTATTGCCTATTTTACTCAAACTATTCAAATAAATGCAAGAGGAAGGAAGAGGCCCAAGCTCATTTTATGAGGCCTCCATTACCCTGATTCCAAAACCACATAAATACATTAATAATAATAATAATAATAACAACAACTATAGATTGATATCCCCAATGAACACAGATGCCAAAATACTCAACCAACTATTAGGAAACCAAATTCAACAATGCATTAAAAAGATCATACCCCATGATCAAGTGGGAATTATTTCTGGCATGCAAGGTTAAGGTTAATTCAATATCTGCAAGTTAATTAACATGGTACACTATGTAAACAAAATAAATGATAAAAATCATATGGTCATATCAATAGATGCAGAAAAACATTTGACAAAATACAAAATCCATTTGTGATAAAAACTCTCAACAAAATGAGACTAGAGGGAACATATCTCAACATAAGAAAGGCCATATATAATAAACTTACAGCTGATTAGGAACAACAGAAGGATACCTACTTTCACTTTTATTCAACATAGTGCTGAAGTCCTAGCCACAGCAATCAGACAAGAAAAAAAAAGGCATCCAAAGTGAAAAATGAAGCAGTAAAACTGTGATTGTTAGCTGATGACATGATAGTATATAAAGAACCCCAAGAATTCTACCAAAAAACTATTACAACTGGCAATTTAGTAAAGTAGCAGGATACAAAATTAATAATCAGAAATTGGTTGCATTTTTATACACCAATAACAAACTATCAGTAAGAGAAATTAAGAAAACAATCTTATTTACAATTGCATAAAAAAATACTTAGAAATAAATTTAACCAAGGAAGTAAAAGACCCATACTCAGAAAATTATAAGACATTGAAGAGAGAAATTAAAGAAGAAACAAATGAATGGAAACATATACTATGCTCATGGATAGGAGAATTAATACAGTTTAAATGTCCATACTGCCCAAAGCAATCTATAGATTTAACACAATCCTTATCAAAATACCAGTGGCATTTTTCACAGAACTAGAATAAGTAATCCTAAAATTTACATGGAACTATAAAACACCCTGAATAGCTACAGCAATGCTGAAAAAGAATAACAAAATTGGAGGTATCACGTTCCCTGATATTAAACTATACTATAAGTCTATAGTAATCAAAACAGCATAGTATTGGCATAAAAACAGACACACAGATCAATAGAACAAAATAAAGAGCCCAGAAATAAATCCATGCCAAATGGTCATTTAATCTATGACAATGGAAGCAAGAATTTAAACTGCGGTAAAGAAAATCTATTTAATAAATGGTGCTGGGAAAACTGGAAAGATACATGCAAAACAATAATAATGAAACAGGACCATCTTCTTACACCGTATACAAGAATAAACTCGAAATGAATTAAAGACTTAATCCATTTGGGTAAGACACAAAACCATAAAACTAGAAAAAATATATAGTAAGCAAACTCTCAGACATTACCCATAGTAATATTTTTACTGATATATCTCCTCAGGCAAGGGAAATAAACACAAAAATATTAAATATAATAAAAGCATATTTTTCTCAAATCCATGCAAATACATATGAAACCTGGAAGAAATGGATGACTTTTTAGGAAAGTATGATTTACCTAATTTGAATATAGGAAAAATATATAGAATATGGAATAAAATTAACAGATGAATTATTATAAGAAAGTATTTTGTATATCAATTCCATAATCAGACACTTTATTGAATTCCTTTATTTTTCAAAAAAAATTCAGTAGATCCTCCTGCTCATTTTTTAGGTACACAACTAAGTCACCTGAAAATAGTACTAATTTTTTCTTTCTTCTTCCCAATTTTTACCTTAATTTTTTCAATTTTCTAGCTCTATTAACTAGTCCTTTTAGCACTGTGTCAAATAATAGTGGTAAAATGATCACCTGTGCCTTGTTTCTGCCTTTAATTGGCATGCTCTCAGCATGTCCCTATTCAATATGAAGCTGGTTTCTTCAGGTGATTTTTTTGTGTGTGACTTCTTTTTTTTTTAATTATTTTTATTATGAAATACACATTTTTTAGAATTAGTTTCAGCTGTACAACACAGTGCAATAGTTATACTTTTTACCCCTCGTCTTGTGACTTCTTAACATGGGAAATTTTTTCCAGTTATTTTTTTCTAATATTTACTATTTCCTAACAGTAAAATATCCTTGCATTCTTGGAATGGGCCCCTAATTATTGTAATGCTTTTAAAAATTTGTCTATAGGCTTGATTAGCTAACACTTTATTACAAATTTTTGCACCCATTGATATGAGTTTTTATTTTGTGCTCTCTTCATCAGGTTTTGGTGTGAATTTTGTGCTAACTCCATAATGTAATTTTGCAGTTTTTCTTATCTAAGTTCTAGTTTAGCTTAAATGTACACTTAAGTTCTATACTGTGATAATATAAAGAATTTGATCTAGGCTTGATGATTTGATATTAAAATTGGGAAGAAAAAAATCTAAATTATTTGTAAAGAAATAAGAGAAGCCAATGAAAAACTATTTGAAAAACAAGAGAATTTAGTAAACTATCTGCATATAGAATTGATATTCAAAAATAATTAGCTTTTCTTCATGTACAAAAGTGCCAGTTAGAAAATCCAATGGAAAGTAAAAGATCGAGATCCAAGATGGTGGAGTAGATAAACACTGTCTGTGTCTTTCCATGAACACATTAAAATTACAACTAAATCATAGAAAAATCAACCTGGAGAATCATCTGAAGTTTAGCTGAACAGAAGTCCTATGACTAAAAATATAAAGAAGAAGCCACATTGAGACTGGTAGGAGGAGAGGAAATGCAGAACGGGCTCCAAACCTCTGTGTGGCGGTTGAGAATCAGGAGGGATATCAGAGCTAAAGAGGTTTCCCCAGAGAAGTGAGAGACCCCAGGCCCTCTACACCAGCCTCCCCAGCCTGGAGTACTAGTGCTGAGAATAGGAGCCCCCACAATATCTGGGAGATTCCAACCATCAGGATTAAACAGAAGGTAGTGGGAAACACAGCTGTCCTCTTTAACAGCTTGAGCACAGACTCACAGGCTCACAGACTCACAGGCTTACAGGCACTCACCTTGAGCTCCAGAGGAAGGATGGTGACTCAGGAGACATCGGAGACATACGTGGGCATAGAAAGAGGTGGGTGGTTTTGGGGGGAGAACTGGAAGACAGTCAGCGTTTTCAGTGTGTGAGATCTTTCTGCCATGCAGCTGGCAGGTGGGAGCCATCTTTCCTGTGCTGAGCCCACCCACACACAGCCAAATTTAAATATGATTGTCAGGTGAGCCCTGCTGCTCGACCCTGCTGACTCACTGGGACCCTGTCCTCCCCAACACCCTCCCCCCACAACATGGAGGCACTTTCTCTACAAGCAACCATCCCCATCCACATTGCATGCTTTATTGAAAAACTAACAGAGTTTGGCTGGGCCTTGGTGGGCAGCTACTGGCCTTGGTTGCTCTGAGAATTTTATAAGTATCTTCAGGCTCAGTACTGGCAACAAACCAGAATTAACATTAACCTAGTGACCACAACTGTTCCCACTCTAGTGAATCCCTGAGACCCTGCCTCACTCAACTTGCTTACCACAGGAGGCTTTACCAGTGGTTGAACCATAAGGGAGCTGGCAGATGACAACAGGCCTTGGGGCATCCCGGCTTTTTGTGGAATCACCCCAGGCCAGGCAGACATTCTTGGTATGTAGCATGGCGTCTCTCACGCACTCCCAGGTTTAGCACAGACATCGAACAACCACAGATTGCTTTGTAGCTCCTACCAGGTAGTCCCCAAAAAGTCACAGGCAGTGGTTGACTTGGCCTCCACTGGAGCACCGCCCCAAAGAGGTCCCAGAACCAACATACTTAGAGATTGGCTTCAGACCACAGCAAGACACTGCTCAATTAGCTCCACAAACTGCACACACAAGGGTGGTATCAACAGGCACCAGAATGCACTGGGGCAAATCCCACTCAGTGGGGTAAGCCTTCTTCACAGCAACCTGTAAGCTGTGGATGTTGCCAAACCCCACAGACAATCAGCCTGAAGGTCATTCCCACTCACTGAGGTGCCAATAGCAATCAAGGCACAGCAATAACAAGAGGGCACACACAACCCACACAAGGGATACACCTGAAGCACCTGGCTCAGGTGACCAGGGAGACTAAGCCACTGAGCCCCACAGAATACCTACTACATAAAGCCACCCAGCCAAGTTTAGGAGACATAGCACATCTACCTAACACATATTATAGAAACAAACACAGAGAGGAAACCAAAAAGAGGAAACTAAGAAATGTGTCCTAAATGAAAGAACAGGCGCTATCTCCGAAAAAGTAAAAAGAACTAAACAAAATGGAGGCAAGCCCCCTATCAGAGACATAGTTCAAAACAATGGTTATAAGGATGCTCAAAGAACTTAGTGAGAACTTTAACAGCAATAGCAAGCATTAAAAAGGACATAAACCATAAAAAAGAACCAGTCAGAAGTGAAGAATACAATAACTGAAATGAAAAACACACTAGAAGGAATCACCAGGTGAAGGAGAGGATCCAATCAGCAATTTGGAAGACAAGATAGTAGAAAACACCCAATCAGACAGCAAAAAAGAAGAAGAGCATTTAAGAGACCTCTGGGATAACATCAAGCATAAAAACATTCACATTGTAACAGTACCAGAATAGAGAGAGCAAGGAATTGAAACCCTTTCTGAAGAAATAATGACTGAAAACTTGCCTAACCTTGCAAAGGAAATAGACGTACAAGTTGAGGAAGCACAGAGAGTCCCTAATACATTATAATTAAAATGGCAAAGATTGAAGACTAAGAGAGTCCTAAAAGAAGCAAGAGAAAGGCAACTAGTAACTTATAAGGGAGTTCCCATATGAAATTTTGGAGTTCCCAAAGTTTCTCAACAGAAACTTTGCAGGTCAGAAGGGATTGGCACAAAATGTTCAATGTGATGAAGAGCAAGGACCCACAACCAAGACTACTTTACCCAGCAAGGCTATCATTTAAAACTGAAGAACAGATAAAGAGCTTCCAGATAAGGAAAAGCTAAATGAGGTCATCACCACCAAACCAGTATTACAAGGAATATCAGAGAGACTTCTTCAACACAGAAAGAAAATAAAAATTATGAATAATAAAATGGCAATAGCTACATACCTATCAATAATTACTTTCAATGTAAATGGATTAAATGCTCCAATCAAAAGACATGGGGTGGCTGAATGGATATGAAAACAAAACCCTTACATATGCTGCCTACAAGAAAATCACTTCAGATTGAAAGACACACAAAACAGAAAGTAAAGGGATGGAAAAAGATATTTCTTGAAAATGGAAAGAAAACAAAACAAAACAAACAAACAAACAAAAACCTGAAGTAGCATTACTTATACCAGACAAAATAGACTTTAAAACAAAAGCTATAAGAAGAAACAATGAAGGACCCAGTAATCCCACTTCTGGGTATTTATCCAAAGAAACCTGAGATGCTACTTCGAAGAGACATGTGCAGCGATAAGTTCATTGCAGCGTTTACAGTGGCCAAGATATGGAGGCAGCCTGGGTATCATCGACAGATGAATGGATAAAGAAGAGGTGCCAAAAAAAGGTATACACATGACTTGCATACACATGACTTGTATTCACCTTTTGTTATCGGTATATATTATTACAATTTTAATACACTTTTTTCCTTTCTTAAAATGTGTATGCATTTTTTGGCACCCTCTGTATATACAATGGAATATTGCTTGGCCAGGGAAGGGAATGGGTTCTTGCCATCTACAGCAGCATGGATGGACCTGGAGAGTACTGTGCTGAGTGGATTATGTCAGACAGAGAAAGACAGATGAAATGTTATTTCACTTACATGTGGAATCTAAGAACAAAATTAACAAGCAAATCAGAAACAAACTCATAGATACAGAGGCTGTTTTGATGGCTGCCAGATGGGAGGGAGATTGGGGGTGTGGGTGAAAAAGGAGGAAAGGTTAAGAAGTACGATTTGAGTGTTACAAAGCAGTTATGGGGATGTAGGGTATAGTATAAGGAATATAATCAATAATAATGTAACAAATATGTATGTTGTGAGATCAGTGCTAGATTTGTTGGGTAATAGATGAGAGGGGGTTAAAGAACAGGGTGAAAAACCTGAAGGCATTAAGAAATACAAATTGGTAGTTACAAAATAGTCGTAGGGATAAAAAACAAATCATAGGGAATATAGTCAGTGATATGGTAATAACTTCTAGGTGGGTTCTAAACTAGTCAGGGGGAATCACTTCTTAAATTATATAAATGCCTAACCACTATGCTATACACCTGAAATTAATATAAAGTAATATTGAATGTCAACTGTAATTGAAAAATTAAAAAGGGGAAAAAGGGGAAGGGGAATAGGAGGTCCAAATTTCCAGGTATAAAACAAATAAGTCATTGAGATGTGATGTACAACAAGGGGAATATAGTAATAATATTGTACAAGTAATAGCATGGTACACTGTCAGATGGTTGTTGGGCTTATGGTGATCATTTCTTCAGATATATAAATGTTGAATAACTATGATGTTCCCATGAAACTAATATGATAGTGTATGTTGGCTATATTTTTTATTTAAAAATCTTTAAAAAAAACATAAAAAATAAAAGAAAAAACAACAGCAGTAATTTTTAAAATCTGAGCAGCCAAATTAAAGAGAATTCAGAAGAAAATTTTGCAACATTTAGGGGGAAATGCTACATTTTCTTAAGTTTTTGTTAACTAATCTTCACCAACATACTGATTACAATGATATTTTAAGAGGTTTCTGAGAATCATTCTTTATAAGAGGTGCTATTTACATTCCTTGTTGAATTTTTATAACAATTATTGAGGAGTAAGTGATATACAATAAAATAAAAGTACTTAAAATGTGAAAATAAAAAAGTGACAGACAGCATTGCCCATCTACCTTCCTCCCACCTCCACATTGCCACTGCTCAGAGCCAACCCAGCTGAACAGAAGCACACAGGTGGGCATCTTCCTTTACTCAGGGTGATAATTATGTGCTTCTCTAATAATCTACTAAGCCTGTCCCACACACTGAGAATATGATTGTGATTCGTGAGATAAACTTTACATAAGCAATTATCTTAAACTTTATATTATCTTTAAATTATGCACTTTTTAAATTTTATTAATGGTACAAATGTTTAAAGCTAACCAGCTCAGCAGTGTTATCAAATCATATTGTGGATGCAAGAAAAGTCCTTTCTAGGAGTGTAGGTGCCCGTTCTGCCACTTCTTGTCATTTCTGCTTTCATCGTTAGTATTCTCATCAATCTACAGTTTAGTAGCAGAAATATTTTTAGACCATTTGTCAATTTTATGAGGAAGGTTTAATTAATGATAAATAAAATCATCTTTAACCAGGTGTGTGTGTGTGTGTGTGTGTGTGTGTGTGTGTGTGTGTGTTTTACATGCCCTTGAGTCAGCTCCAATGCCTGGCGACTCTGTCAATGAGTGACATCCACAATGTCCTGCTCTCAACAGCCATGTTCAGCCCCTGTAGACTCATGCTTATTCCTCCTTTTATGGAGTCAATTAATCTTCCTCTATTCCTGCTGCCTTCCATTTTCCCCAATACTATTGTCTTTTCCAAGGAACCTTCTCATGATGTGCCTGAAGTAGGACAGCTTGTTTTGTCATTTTTGCCCTCAGGGATGTTTCAGGCTTAGGATCTACTTGTTCATTTTTTTATAGTCGAGTATGTCTATTCTAACACCATATTTCACATGAATCAACTCCTGAGACCACAGAGCCCTACACTACATTGGGGACACCTCTCCACAGTATGGAGAGGTTAGGGTGCGTGTGTCCATTTTTATAGAAATTCTCAGTAACTGTGTCCCCAGCCCTGGGCACACTCAGGTGCATGTGGCCCAGAGTACTGCAACAGCTGTCTGTTTGATTCAGGCAGGGTTCGGTAAGGAATCCATTTGATATATTCCACATATTGTGGAAGTGGTTGTAACATGGAGAACTAGAGGCTTCCACAATTGCTGGAAGGCTGAGAACAAGGGTCACAGAGGCCACCAGAAATTATCTTCATAGCTCACATCCCCAAGCAGCTGGCTCACAAAAGCTGTCATCAACTGCCACTGTGGAGAAGTGGGTTCCCTTTCTCTTCCACCTCCAAAATCTCACCCAAGTGCCTCTTTGGCTGCCTCTACCCAAGCTGTGAGGAAGGGGATCCCAGGAAACGGAGCTCTAGGCACTTCTCCTGCAATAATGCAGAGAATGTAAGGGAGGTGATGAGTGCCTCCAGGGGACAGTAAGCCATCATTGCCTTTGCCAACCCAACCACCACCAAACAAGGTCAACAACACATGCTTGTGGCTTACCCCATGTGAACATTTCTGGCACAGTCAAGAGAAGGCTCAGTTCTTCCTCAGCAAGAGGGCAAAGGCCTGTTAGCCACACATCTGCCTCTGGAGAACATGCATCCCACTTCCAGCTCAGTCACAATTCCCATTTGAGAGTTTGTATATAAATTCCCACTTATATTAGTGAGTAGAGGACAGGAGATAAAAAAGAAGTGGGCAAATATATACAATTCCATACATAATAAAGCAAAGACGAACTCATACATAGCTACTATGGCCTTCATTGGCCTTCACAGCTTTCTTTCATCACTATCAATGTCATGTTTCCTTTGCACTTAGCCAGCACTTGGATCAGGGCTCTTTGGCCAGGTGGCCACACCTTCATTCCTGAAGGATCTGAGCCAACAGTAATGCAATCTATACTGGATTACTGCATTCTTCCATTCATTTTTACCATGGCATGGAGCCCACCTGAGGCCCCAAGACTCCCACAGTGTGTATTCTTTTCCACACAGCAAGATGGCTGTTCTCACCCACTCATCTCTCTCCAGATACTCCAACACCTCTGCTGCCCTCACTCTCAGCTGATGACTGTCTTGCTGCACTGATAAAAATGGAAGCCACAGCAAAGCCTCCACAGACTGCCCTCTATCAACCAGCCTCTACACACAGACTGCCCTCCCACCTGTTACCATCCCTCGTCCAGGTTCCATGAGTGTGCGGTGGCACCCCCAGCTCTGCATGTCCAAGCCTGAACTGTCGACTGGTTCCACCCTTCACCCCAAACCTGTGCCACCCACAGCATTTGCCATCTCTATTAACGATAGCATCATGCTTGTTACTGCTTGAGTCTAAAACTCCTTGGAGCCCTCTATTTCTCCTAAACCCCATGTCCTAGGAATTCTACCAGCTCTACCTTCAAAATGCATCTAATCACCTGGACACTTCTCACCACCTTCACAGCTAACATTCTTGTCTCATACACCATCAGCTGCTGTCTGGGTTACTGTATAGTCCCCACAACTGTCCTTCCACAATTTCTGCAAGTCTCCCGCCTCACTCAGAATGGAATCCCAAGTCTATGAGAAGGTTCACAGGCCCAGGGATCAGACCCAGTTTTCTCTGACTCCTGTCCCTGTACAGTGTCCCTGAACTCTCCAGTGCAGCCACTCTACATGCAGACTCACCATGTCTGCATGTAGACTAGGGTCGATGCACTCACTGTTCTCTTTGCCTGGAACATTTCTTCCACAAATATCTGCATAGCCAACAGCCTCAACTCCTTCAAGTCTTTGCACATGCCACCTGCTCATTGAGGCTTTCCCTGGTCATTCCATGTAAAATTTCAACCAGCACTCCCAGCCACTTTTGCTGTTCTACTTGGTCTTTATTACAGATGCTTAACAAATTATGAAGCACATTGTCTTTATTGTTTAATTTTTAATCCCCAAAGAACATAGGCTCATGAGGGCACAGACTCCAGGCACCCAAAATACTACCCATTCATATAGGGGCTCAATAACTATTTGGTGAATGAAGATCATTATCATGATCATTTATGTGTTTACAAGGGAAGAAGCATCACTGTCAGGTGTGGTTCCTACTCTCAAGGAATCCTGTTAACATAGGGAAATGGCCTTAGAAATGAGGACACTGGTGTACTTTTACATAATGGCTCCACTGGGCTTCAGCTCCATCAACCAGAGCCCAACTTGTTGCAAATAATGGCTGGAGTCCCAAGAAGACAGAGGTTAGTGAAAGGCAGGCAGGAGCAGGAAGAACACATGGGTATTTTACCCCCAAAGGCCACCTGCCTCCATGTCCTCAAATGTCCCTACAGCTCCGACCAGCTTCTTAAGTTTACCCTTGGAAAATGACATTTTAGAGAAACTTACAGCAAAAAAAAAAAGCCCTTATACAGGCAGGCACAAAGAGAGAGACATCGTAATCAGATATAAAGGCAGATACTTCATAAGCAGATCTAGTTGAAGTCAGGAGGTCCTGGAGGGGGCCAGGGGACTGCAGCCTTAAACACCAGTGGATGATGTGGCCTCAGTGAGGAGAGACCTCAAAGGTCCTGTGTGCCCCACTGCACCCTAAAATATCACTCAGTGCCACTAAAATCTACCAGTCATCATTCAATCATTCAGTTCCTTTTCTCAAGAAATTTGTGGATATGGTGGGAGATCCAAGATGGCAGAATAGATAAACTCTGTGCTTGCCTCATCCCATGAACACATTAAAACTACAACTAAATTATAGAACAATCAACCTGGAGAATCATCTGAAGTCTAGCTGAACAGAAGTTTATAACTAAAGATATAAAGAAGCTATGTCTAGACTGATAGGAGGGGTGGAGATGCAAAGCAGACCCCAAACCTCCATGTGGTGGTGGAGAATCAGAAGAGATATCTTAGCCCTGGAGGTTCCCCCCAGAGGAGATAGGGAACCCAGCCCCACACCAGGCTCCCCTGGAAAACTGGTGCTGGAAAGAGTGGGGATTCTGACTGACCAGGTGGAACAGAAGGCTGCAGAACACCCAGGTGTCATTTTAAAGGGCCCACACTCAGATTCACTTGCTCACAGGTACTCACCCTGGGCTCCGGTGGAGGGACAGTGACTTGGGGGATGTTGAAGACAAATGGATAAAAACTGAGTTGTGTGACTTCAGAGCAAGGACTGAAGGTATAGTTGCCATTTTCCCAGGGTGGGGTCTTCCTCCTATGCAGCAGACAGGCAGATGCTATCTTTCCTGTGTTGAGCCCTACCCCGAAACCCATGGCCAAATCTGAATCTGAATTGCTCCAATGAGCTCTGCACACTCCACCCTGGTGACTACCTGGGACCCAGCCCCACTCAAACTTCTTACCACATGAGGCTTTATCAGCAGCTAAAACTTGTGAGAGCCAGTCACTGGCAGCAGGCCTCAGAGTGTCCTGGACCTGGCAGCTTGCAGCAGGCCTTGGCGTGTCCTGGCTTTATGCAGAGCTACCCCAGACCTGGTACTGGTGGCAGCAGTCCTTGGTTCACAGCACAGCCTCTCCCATGTTCTTCCAGGTCCAATACAGGCAAAATGGGTGAACTGGTCTTGCACTGGAGCCCCTCCCTAGAAGACCCAGAACTAACATGCTTGGATGTTAGCTGCAGACCCCAGCAGAGCTCCACTCAATTAGCACCACAAGTGGCACACACAAAGGGTAGTCTCAAAAGGCACCAGAGCCTGCTGGTGCAAATCTTGCACAGCAGCCTGTAAGCTGTGGATGTAGCCAAACCCCAAAGCCAGCTTGAGGGTCAATTCCACCCACTAACATGCCAAGAGCAATCAAATCTCAACTATAAAAGGGGGGCACACACAACATACACAAGGGATGCTCCTGGAACACACAGTGCAGGTGACCAGAGAGACTGTGCCAGGGCCCCACAGGGGACCTACTACATAAGGCCACCTGGCAAGACTGGGAGAGTAAAAAAATTCCAGAAAAATAAAACTAAACAAAATGGAGGCAAGCAACCTATCAAAGACAGAGTTCAAAACAATGATTATAAGGATGTGTAAGGAACTTAAAGAGAACTTCAACAAAGAGACAGCAAGCATAAAAATGGACATAGAAAGCATAAAAGGGAACTAATAATAGTTCCCAGAAGTAAATAATAAAATAAGTGAAATGAAGACTGCACTAGAAGAAATCATGAGCAGACTAGATGAAGCAGAGGATTCAATAGCAATTTGGAATACAAGGTAGCAGAAAACACCCAACTGGAACAGCAAAAAGAAAAAGGAATAAAAAAAAATGAGGAGAGTTTCAGAGACCTCTGGGACAACATCAAGCATGACAACATTTGCATCATAGGGATACCAGAAGGAGAAGAGAGCAAGGAATTGAAAGCCTATTTGAAGAGATAATGACTGAAAACTCCCCTAACCTGGTGAAGAAAATAGACATCCAACCTGGAAAGTGAAGAGAGTCTCAAACAAAATTAACCAAAAGAGGCCCACAACGAAACACATCGTAGTTAAAATGCCAAAAGTTTAAGACAGAGAGAATCCTAGAGAAAGGCAGCTGGTTACTTATAAGAGAGCTTCCATAAGATTTTCAGCTGATTTCTCAACACACACTCTGCGAGCCAGAAGAGATTGGCACGAAATATTCCAAGTGATGATAAGCAAGTACCTACAACCAAGATTTCTCTACTCAGCAAAGTTAGCATTTAGAATCAAAGTACAGATAAAGAGGTTTCCAGAAAAGAAAAAGCTCAAGGAGTTCATCACCACCAAACCAGTATTACAAAGAATCTTAGAGGGATTTTTTTTAAGACAAAAGAGATTTTTAAAATATGAATAATAAAATGGCAATAACTACATATCTATCAATAATTACTTTCAATATAAATGTATTAAATACTCCAAGAAAAGATAGGGTGACTGAATGGATAAGAAAATAAGACCCTTATATATGCTAACTGCAAGAGACACACTTCAGATTGAAAGACACACAGAGACTGAAAATACAAAGATAGAAAAAGATATTTTATGAAAATGGAAATGAGGGGGAACAGCTGAAATAGCAATACTTATACCAGGCAAAATAGACTTTAACCCTTTGTTGGATGCAGCTGATCTCAGATTCATTGCACACAAAGATGCCACTATGAAATATGTCTTTACTGTACTAAGTCACAAACACGACTGGTGATAGGTTATGGTAGAGGAGGAAGATATGGAAGCGATGAGTCATGATACTTAACTGTTAGATATTTGAAAATTTGTGTGCAATGAATCTGTAAGATCAGTTGCGCCTGGTGGAGGGTTAAAATAAAGGCTATTACATGAGACAAAGAAGAACCCAGTTATCTCACTTCTGGGTACTTATCTGAAGAAGCCCAAAACCCTACTTTGAGGGAACATGTGCATCCATATGTTCATTGCAGTATTGTTTACAATGGCCAAGATGTGGAGGAAGACTGGGTGTCCATCGATGGATGGATGGATGGATGAAAAGGAGGTGGTACATATATATAATGGAATATTGTTTGGCCATGGAAGGGAATGGGTTCTTGCTCTCTGTGACAGCATGGATGGACCTGGAGTATGTTATGCTGAGTTGAGTATGTCAGACAGAGAAAGATAGATGAAATATGATTTTGCTTATATGTGGAATCTAAAGAACAAAGTAAACAAAAAAACAAAACAGAAACAAACTCATAGGTAGAGAAAACATATTGATGGCTGTGAGATGGGAGGAAGGTTGAGAGGATGGGTAAATAAGAGGAAGGGATTGAGAAGTACAAGTTGACAGTTACAAAATACTCATGTGGATGTAAAGCATATGGAATATAGTCAGTAATATGGTAATAACTGTGTATAATGCCAGGTGGGCACTAGACTATTCAGGGGATCACTTCTTAAATTATACAAATGTCTAACCATTATGCTGTATACCTTAAATTAATATAAAATAATATTGAATGTCAATTGCAATTAAAAATTAATAAAATGGGGAAAGGTGAAGGGCAATGACAGGTCTAAATTTCCAGGTATAAAACAAATCAGTCATGGGGATATAATGTACAGCATAGGGAACATAGTCAATAATATTGTGATAGCATGGTATGGTGTTAGAAGTTTGCTGAACTTATGGTGATCACTTCATTAGGTATATAAATGTCAAATAACTATGGTGAGCACCTGACACTGATATAATGTATGTTAGATATATTTTGAAATAAAAGTCTTAAAAAATAGAAGCTCATGGATGAGTGTGTGGGGAGGTATGGACAGCAGATATAACAATTACAGCATCCTGTGGCATGTGCTTTGACTTTGGGATTTAAATGAGAATGGAAAATGAGTTTCAATTTTGTGTACAAAACAAATTGTAATTTATTTTGCTTGGCAATGACTTCCTGGATAGTATTGAGAAGGTTTCTGAGGCAGTATCCAAGTCTAGCAGAGAAGCAGTGCTGGGTTGATTGATAAGTCTGTCCTGGGCAGGGAAGGGGGTGAATGATGGTGCCTAAGCTGTGAGCTCATTTTCTCCCTATACCTCCCACCCCACCCTGGGCTTGAACCCCTGGGGAAGCAGTTCAAGCCCCCACTCTTCAGTGGACATGTGCATGCATGCAGAAAGGCACCTTGGGGCCTGCATGGGTGCTGGGATGACACCAGGAGTGGGGTTTAGCCCTCCCTCTTTCTCTAAGCACTCTGTGATTGGATCTTTAGGGGAGGGGGCAAGGAGAACTTGGAACATTTAAAAAGAAAGATTAAAAAGAAAAACTCCTCTAAGTTACTTATCAGAAACATATTAAAACCTAAAAGTCATTTCTACATAAAATTATCTGACATTAAGTTGGTAATGGATCTTTAAAAATGATATCTATTACAAATAATAGGCTTAACAAGCAAATATGAGCTGCTTAATCTGCCTAAAACTGAGTTTTATTCCTCCCATTTCAATAGAGCACATGCTCCCTTAATAGAGGCTTGATGTTGCCAGTGCATCCCTTTCATGGAGAAATGGGCTGCTCCCGTGTTCTTTTTGCCCCAATTTAATTTGGAGAGTCATTTTATAACTGAAGACTCGGAGTATCTCTTTGAAGTCAAATATTAACTCACAAGGGCAAGAAGATGATTTAGCACAAGTTTTCAGGGAAGCAATTTGAGCCTTTGTAATAACCCACAGATATTGCTTCTGCAGACTCTCACAGAGATGTAAGTAATTATTTACACACAAAGATGTCCATTATTCACATCACAGTAACAAATTGGGAACAAGCCAAATGTGGAAAGTGGTTAAGTAACAAATTATCATCAATGGGGTATTATGCAACTATGAAAAATGTGCTTATAAAAAGCTGTTTTAATGATGTTGGGAAATAGTTTTGATTTAATATTGAACCAAATCAGAATGGAAAATTTTATTTACAGTATAAGCTCAGTTAAGGAAAAGAAAACAACTAAAAAAAATTGGAAAGAAAAATGTGATAATGCTAACAGTGAGTAAGAGAATTATGGGTGAATTTTCGGAGTCATTACCATTGATTTTCCAAATTTATACAATGAGCACAGTGTCAAATAAATGTAATTTAAAACTTCTTTTAAAACATGAAGAAATACCAAAAATGGCAAAATAGGTAAACACTGGGCTTGCATCTTCTCAAGACCACATCAATGATGGTTAAGAACAGCCATCACTGAGAATCACCTGAAGTCTAGATGAACTGAAGCCCTACAACTAAGGACAAACAGAAGAAGCTACCTCAAGACTGGTAGGAAAGGGAGAGACGTGGAATAGGCTAGACCCACACCCATGTGTCACCATTAAAATTTGGGAGGGATATTTTGGCTGCAGAGGACCCCCACAGAGAAGCAAGGAGTCCCAGCCCCACACCAGGTTCCCCAATCCAGGGTTTCAGTGCTGGGAAGAGAATTCCCCATAACATCTGGTTGTGAAAACCAGAGGACATTGTGGCTGAGTGAGATGTAGGGTGGCATCAGTCCCAGGCAATCCTCTTAAAGGGCTTCTGCACAGACTTACTCTCTGATAGACTTGCTCACTCTGAACTCTAGCATTGGAGAAGCAATTCAAAAAGCACCAGGATGGGGAGGAATTGAGTTGTCTGGCTTGAGGGTGAGGGGTGGAGGGGCAGTTTTCTTCCAGATGGTGGAGCTGGTGGAAGCTACTGTTTCTTTGTTGAGCCCTCCCTCTCCCTGGGTGCAGGTGCAGGTGACCACTGTATCCGAGTCTTGATAAAGCTGGCTAACACCGTTTGCTCCACCCTGATGATTCTGAGACCCTGCCCCATCCTACTTTCAGGTACACCCAAGCTACTTCTGGTGACTTTTCTATACAAATGGCCTGCCTTAGCTAATGCTGCACTTTCCTAAAAATCTCTCAAAGGTTCACAAAATGAAAAAAAGCAGCATCTAGCTTCAGTGTGTCCCGTACCTCTGACTGAGCAACCCTAAGCCTGGCACTAGAGAAAACCTGCCTTTGTCCATAGCTTGGCCTCTCAAGGCATCTCTGAGCACAGTGCAGGTGGTGGCCATCTGCAGGTTGATTTGTGGCTCATATTAGGTGGCCCCAGGCAGTGCATAGGATGCCACTAACCTTGTCCTACAGTGTGTCTCCTCCCAGGAGGCCCTGGGATTGGCACACTCAGTGATCAGTTTCAGACCCAGCTGGAGCATCATCCAGCCACCTCCAAGGACAACCCACCCAAAGGGCAGACTGGGCAAGCACCAGGGCACTACTAAAGCGAATCCTGCTTCGTAGGGTCCCCGCACTACAACTCCACTGTAGTTATGGCCAGTCCTCACAACCAATCAGCCTGAGTGTCAATCCCTTGGGCTGATGTGCAAACAACCAAGGCTCAACTACAACAGGAGGGCACACACAACAAATACAAGGGACATACCTGGAGCATCTGGCTCTGGTGACTGGAGAGACTGCACTACTGGGCCGCACAGCACACCTACTACTAAGGCTACTCTACTAGGACTGGGAGACATAGCAGCCCTACCTAATACATAGAAACAAAAACAGGGAAGGAGCAAAAATGGGGAGACAAAGAACCATGACCCACATGAACAAAAACAAAACAAAGTTCCATAAAAAAACTAAATACAATAGAGACTAAGAATCTACAAGATGCAGAGTTCCAAACACTGGTTATAAGAATGCTCAATTAGGGAGGAAGAAAATGGCCGCGGTAAGGAAGTCACTGAATTAGCCCGCGCAAACCACGGCAGCGAAAACACAGTTCTGCGGGACATGCTGAGCAGCAAAGGGACTCCCACGCGGACTACTTAGAGGTGGGCAGACCCGGCGGGTTCGGGAGTTGGGCGGCGAGGCGAGTGGAGACACGGGCGGCGCCCGG
>NW_017732132.1:359839-391380 GCF_001890085.2 Hipposideros armiger | reverse complement strand
AAAAAAAAAAGAATGCTCAATTAGGGCTGGCAGTGTGGCACGTTGGTTAAGCGTTGGCTTGGGAGTGCCAGCTCTGAGCAGCAGGGCAGTGGTTCAGATCTGATATGAGGGCCAGTGATGCTGTGCCCTCTACAGCTAAGATGGTGAACAACAGCTCAACCCGGAGATGGGCTGCCATGAGTCACTGGTGACGGTGTAGGCTGCAATGGAGCTGCAGTAAGCTGCCGTGAGCCACCGTGAGTTGCCGTTCAGGTTGCCGGCAACCCAGTGCCTTACCCGGGAAGAGCGCAATGATAATACCAACATGGGCCAGTGAAATGATGTCCTCCACAACTAGACTGAAGAACAAAAGGACAGCAACTTGTCTGTTTCCCTCCCCCAACTTCCCAATAAAATCTTTTTTAAAAAAAGAGAGAAAACTTCAACAAGGAGATTGAAAGCATAAAAATGGAGATAGAAAACATAAAAAAGAATCAGTCAGAAACAAATAATACAATAACTGAAATGAAGAATACATTAGAGGTAATCAAAAGTGGATTAGATGAAGCAGAGGATCAAATCAGCAATTTAGAAGATAAGGTAGCAGAAAACATACTCTCAGAACAGAAAAAAAATGAGCCCCTTAAAATGAAGACAGTTTAAGGGACATATTTGGGATAACATTAAGCATATCAATATTTACATCACAAGGGTACCAGAAGGAGAAGAGAGAGAGCAAGGAATCTAAAACCTATTTGAAGAACTATATTGAAGAACTAATGATGGAAAACTTCCCTAACCTGGTGAAGAAAATTGATATTCAAGCCCAGGAAGGGCAGAAAGCCCCAAACAAGATGAACCCAAAGAGGCCCGCACCAAGACACATCATAATTATAATGCCAAAACTTAAAGACAAAGAGAGAACCTGAAATTAAAGAGAAATGCAGTTAGTTACCTACAAAGGAGATCCCATAAGACTGTCAGCTGATTTCTCAACAGAAACTTTGCAGGCCAGAAGGCACTGGCACAAAATATTCAAAGTGATGAAAAGCAAGGACTTACAACCAAGGTTATGCAGCAAAGCAATCATTTAAAATTGAAGGACAGAAAAAGAGTTCCCAGACTTGAAAAAGCTAAAGGAGTTCATCATGACCAAACCAGTATTAGAAGGAATGTTAGAGGTACTTTTTTAAGATGGAAAAAAAGATAAAAAATATGAATAATAAAATGGCAATAGTTACATATCTATCAATAATTACTTTCGATGTAAATGGATTGAATGCTTCAATCAAGACATAGGGTGGCTGAGTGGATATGAAAACAAAACCCTTACATATGCTGCCTACAAAAGGCTCACTTCAGATTGAGACACACACAGAGACTGAAAGTAAAGGGATGGTAAAAGATATTTCACAAAAATGGAAATGAAAAAAAGGAAACAAAACTAAGGTCACAATACTTATACCAGACAAAATAGACTTTAAAACAAAGGCTGTAAGAAGAGACAGAAAAGGACCTAGTAATCCCACTTCTATGTGTTTATCTAAAAAAACTTAAAATGCTACATAGAAGGAACATGTGTATCCATATATTCATAGCTGCATTGCTTACAATTGCCAAGATATATAGGAAACTTGGATGTTCCTGAATGAATAGAGAGGTGATACATATATACAATGGAATATTACTCACCCATAAAAAATAATGAAACCTTGCCATATGCAGCAACATGGATGAACCTTCAGGGTATTGTGCTGAGTGTAGTAAGTGAGACAGAGATATACAAATGTCATATGATTTCATTTATAAGTGAAATGTGAAGAACAAAACTGAAACAGAAACAAACTCATAGATACAGAGAACATTTTGATGGTTGCCAGATGGGAGGGGGGTTGGGAGTGTATGAAAAAGGGGAAGGGATTAAGAAGTACAAGTTGGTTGTTACACAGTAGTCATAAGGACGTAGCATATAGCATTAAGAATATAGTCAATAATATTGTAATAACTATGCATGGTATCAGATGAGTACTAGATTTATTGGGGCGATAGATGGGAGAGGTGTTGGGGGCAGGGTGAAAAGGTGAAGGCATTAAGAAATAGAAATAAGTAGTTCAAAGTAGTCATGGGGATGTAAAATAAAGCACAGGGAATATAGTCAACAATATGGTAATAACTATGTATAGTTCCAGGTAGGTACTAGACTAGTCAGGAGGATCACTTTTTCAATTATATAAAAGTCTAACCATTATGCTATACACCTGAAATTAATATAAAATAATATTTAATGTCAACTGTAATTGAAAAATTAAAAAGTGGGAAAAAAGCGAAGGGGAATAAAAGGTTCAAATTTTCAGATATGAAACAAATAAGTTTGGGGGATGTAACATACAGCATAAGAAATATAGTTAATAATATTGTGATAGCATGGTACAGTGTCAGATGGTTGTTGGACTTATGGTGATCACTTCTTTAGGTATATAAATGTTGAATAATTATGGTGTACCCTGAAAATAATATTGTATGTTAACTATTTATTTATGTATTTATTTATTTATTATTAGTTTCAGGTGTACAAAACAATGCAATAGTTATCCTTTTTACCCCTCACAAAGTCACAATCCCCCTCCCCCTACCCTCTGTCCCTCCACCCCCGATATCATACATATCTATTACAATTCCATTCACTCCATTCCCACACTATACTCCACATCCCATGACTATATATGTATTAAATTATAGTTGACATATAATATTATTCAGTGGCAGCTTCAAATGTACAGTGCAGTGGTCAGGCTTCTACAACCATCAATGAAGTGGTCTCCCTGACAAGACATGAGAACATCTGGCCCCCTAAAAAATAGTTACAACATTATTGATTATATTCCCCAAACTGTTTTTTCTATCCCTGAGGCAATATTGTAGTTACCAATTTATGTTGTCTTGTTCCTTCCCCTTCTCCCTCATCCCCAACCCCGTTCCAACTAGCAATCATCAGTTTTCCTCTATGTCTCTCAGACTATTTCTGTTTATATTACTCGTTTATTCAGTCTTTAGAGTCCACATATAAGTGAGATCATATGGTATTTTTCTTTCTCTGACTGACTTATTTCACTTAGCATAATGTTCTCTAGGTCCATCCATATCATTACAAATGGTACGATTTCCTGCTTCTTTATAGCTGAGTAATACTGTATTGTATAAATGTACCACAGTTTCTTAATCCAGTCATCTACTGATGGGCATTTCGATTGTTTCCAAGTCTTGGCTATTGTAAATAGCACTGCAATGAAGATAGGGGTGCATATATTTTTTTCAAATTAGTGTCTTGTGTTTTTCTGGATAAATACCTAAGAGTGGAATTGCTGGGTCATACGGCAGTTCCATTTCCAGTTTTCTGAGATACCTCCATACTGATTTCTATAGTGGCTGCAAGAATTTACAATCCCAACAGTGCACCAAGGTTCCCTTTTCCCCACAACCTCACCAGCACTTGTTGTTTGTTGATTTATTGATGATAGCCATTCTGACCAGGGTAAGGTGGTATCTCATTGTGATTTTTTTTTTGCATTTCCCTAATGATTAGTGAGGTTGAACATTTTTTCATATGCCTGTTGGCCATCTGTATGTCTTCTTTAGAGAAATGTCTCTTCATATCCTCTGCCCATTTTTTAATTGGGTTGTTTGTTTTTTTGGTGTTGAGTTGAATGAGTGTTTTATAAATTGTGAATATTAACCCCTTATCAGATATATCATTGACAAATATCTTCTCCCATTCAGTAAGCTTCCTTTTTTTTTATTGATGGTTTCCTTTGTTGTGAAAAAACTTTTAAGTTTGATGTAATCCCAAAAATTCATTTTTTCTTTTACTTCCCTTTCCTGTGGGAATGTATGAATAAAAATATTGCTCAGGGTAATGTGTGCAAATTTACTCCCTATGTTTCCTTCTAGGAGTTTTATGGTTTCAGGTCTTACGTTTAAGTCTTTAATCTATTTTGAATTTATTTTTGTATATGGTGTAAGGAGGTGGTCCAGTTTCATTTTTATTGCATGTGTCAGTCCAATTTTCCTAGCACCATTTGTTAAATAGACTATCTTTACCCCAATGTAAATTCTTCCTTCCATTGTCATAGACTAACTGTCCATATGGACATGGATTTATTTCTGGGCTCTCTATTCTTTTCCATTGATCTATGTGCCTGTTTTTATGCCAGTTCCATACTGTTTTGATTACTGTAGCCTTGTGGTATGTTTTGATGCCTGATAGCATGATACCCCCAACTTTGTTCTTATTTCTCAGGATTGCCATGGCTATTTGGGGTCTTTTTTCATTCCATATAAATTTTAGGATTATATTTTCTATTTCTGTGAAAAACGCCCTAGGTAGTTTGATAGGAACTGCATTGAATCTATATATTGCTTTAGGCAGTATAAACATTTTAACTATATTAATTCTTCCTATCCATGAGCATGGCAGGTGTTTCCATTTGTTTGTATCTTCTTTTATTTCTTTCTTCAGTGTCTCATAATTTTCTGAGTACAGGTCTTTTACTTCTTTGGTTAAATTTATTCTAAGTATTTTATAGTTCTTGAAGCAATTGTAAATTGCTTTTTTTTATTGTTAGTTTCAGGTGTACAGAACAATGCAATAGTTACCCTTTTCACCCTCACAAAGTAACAACCCCCTCCCCTCATCTATTGCCCTCCCACCCCCCGATATCATGCTTATCTATTACAATTCCATTGAATCCGTTCCCGCACTCTACTCCATGTCCCGAGGTTATATGTATATATAATTATAGTTGACATACAGTATTATTCAACATCAGTTTCAGAAATATAATGCGGTGGTCAGGCCTCTACATCAACTATGAAGTGGACTCCCCAAAAGGACATGGGTCCATCTGGCCCCCTAAGAAATGCTTACAACATTATTGATTGTATTCCTCGGACTGTCTTTTTCTATCCCTGCGGCCATATTACAATTACCCATTTGTATTGTCTCATCCCTTCCCCTTCTCCTTCATTCCCACCCCCTCCCGACTAGCAACCCTCAGTTCTTCCTCTGTGTCTCTGAGACTATCTCCATCCACTTCTCCCATCCATTCAGTTCCTTAGAATCCACGTATTTGTCTTTCTCTGACTGACTTATTTCACTTAGCATATGTAAATTGCTTTTTAAATTTCTCCTTCCAATAGTTTATTACTGGTATATACAAATGCAACTGATTTCTGAATATTAATTTTGTATCCTTACTGAATTCGTCTATCAGTTCCAATAGATTTTTTTTAAAGATTTTATTGGAGAATTGGGGGAGAGGAACAGTGCTGTGGACTCGGGGAAGGGGAACAGACAGACAAATTGCTATTTTGTTCTTCAGTCTAGTTGTGGAGGATGTCGCTTCACTGTCCCATGTTGGTATGATCATTGCACTCTTCCTGGGTGAGGCAATCAGTCGCCAGTCATTGGTCGGCCGCTCACGGCGGCTCCCAGCAGCTCTCACCCGCTGCTGCCCACTCACACTGGCTGCCAGCCACTCACGGTAGCTCACAGCAGCCCACTGCAGCCCTGCTGCAGCCCCGCTGCAGTCCATGCTGTCGCCGGCAACTCACAGCAGCCCAGCTCCAGGTTGAGCTGTTGTTCATCATCTTAGCTGTAGAGGGCAGTGTCACTGGCCCTCATGTGGGATCCGAACCAGGACCCTGCTGCTCAGAGCTGGCGCTCCCAAGCGAGCTCTTAACCAGCTGAGCCACTCCGCCGGCCCTCCAATGGATTTTTAATGGAGTCTTTCAAGCTGTCTATATATAGTATCATGTCATCTGCAAATAAAGACAATTTCACTTCCTCCTTCCTCCTGATTTCGATGCCTTTTATTTTACTTTTTTTGTCGGATTGTTGTGGCTAGAACTTCCAGAACTATGTTAAATAAAAGTGGAGAAAATGGACAGCCTTGTCTTGTTGTATGTTAGCTATATTTTAATACAATTTTATTTTTAGAAAATAAAGAAACAAGAAAGGTTTTTTCCCTTCAGTAGTGGGAGCCAAGATTAGAAAAGGAAACCAAGGCAGAACCAACTCTACATGGACAACATCTTTGTCCCCTGTGGGGCCTCGAAGCCAGGTGTAAAAGAAATGTAGGGATCAGGTCTGAGTGGTAGTGATAGGCGCCAGCTGTGCAGCCTGGAATAAGGAGGAAGGAATTGACCATCCAAGATCACTCAGTCAGAAGCGACAGAGCCTGGACTACTACTCTGGCTCTCGCTGTCACACAGTAAGTGCTCAGTTAATATAAGCCCTAGTTTTAGTCATCAAGGTCACTAGCTGAGGGAATGAGGGGACACTGTCGAACATTATTGATGTCACATTGCTTCCAAGGTCAATCTGCTGGGGTGTTCACCTATCCTGGCAGTAGATCCCAGATGTCATTCTGTAGGCCATGCTGAGCCAGTGGCCTCAGCATCACCTGGAACCTTCTAAAAGCTATAGAGACCCCAATTCAGTAAGCCTGGGCAGGGTATATGGGAATCTGCATGGTAACAACATTCCCAGGTGATTCTGAGTCATATCCTGTACTGTGGGTACCCTCGTAGCCAGTGTGTTTACCTTTCCTGGAATGGAAGCCCACCTTGGGATGAGAGTTAGGAAGCATGTTCCAATGGAAAGCAGCTGTATCTGTTGGAGGCATCCCTCTCTCCCTCCTGTGTAATGCCTGAGGTTCTGGGTCAAAAGAATCCATTCTCTTCCACATGCAAAGAAGCAAACCATCCACTGTCAGTGGTCTCTCAGATTCATTGTTTTTCATCATTAAACAGAAGGAAAAAATACACCCATGACACTAAACTTCATCTGGAAGGACACATCCTTTTCTGTGTGCACACTGTTTGAGTGTGTCCATACAAACTATTATTGTTTGACTTATGAACAGGATCTCCAGGCTGGGTCTCAGGCATCATGGCCCCAGAAACCCACACCCTCCTCCTGCATCACCCCCTGCTTTTGTCAGCATTCCCATGATAATTCAGAATTGCTTTCAAAGCACATTCTGCCTCTGATTCCTCCCCACTTAGCATTTCATTAAGTTGCCTGTGTCATCAGTATCCTAACACAACTCACTTAAACCTTGTGTTTGCCACTCTGTCAAGAGGACTAGAAGGTTAGTGTTCCCATCTGGAGGCTTAAAACGTCATTTGTCCTAGGAGATTTCAAATAATTTAAACCCATTTTACTCAGAAGATCATGCCCCATAAATGCACTGCATGTTTACATAGGGCCCTATCAGAGATGTATGGAACACTACAGCTGCCCTCCTGGGCCCTGGCTGGTTGGTGGGAGATAGACTGTCTCAGTTCATCCGGCTGCTATGACAAAATACCACAGACAGGATGACTTGCAAAGAACAGAATTGTGTTTCTCATGGTTGTGGAGGCTGGAAGTCTGCGATCAGGATGCCAGCATGGGGAGGGCCCTCCTTCAGGTCTAGTCATCCTCACATGGTGATGGGCCTAGGGAAGTTTGTGGGGTCTCTTTTATAAAAGCACTAGTCCCATTCTTGAGGGCCCCACCTTCATGACCTAAACACCTCCAAAAGGTCCATCTGCTAATATCATCACTTTGGGGTTAGGATTTCAGCATGAATTTGAGGGGACACAAACATTCAGACCATAGCATAGACCCCCCCCAAAAAAATGCTCCTGCAATCTGACAGGTGTGAGCAGGAGCAAGAATAAGAGATTCAGGTGTGCAGAGGTGGGAGGACTTTACTTCACCTATAAGGCTAGAGTCCTGTGGAAGAAGTGCTACTTGAGCTGAGCTCAGTACACTAAGTAGAAGTAGCCTGCAGAGCTGTGAGGACATTCCAGGAATGGGAGCCACCTTATACAAAGATAAGAAGGAAGAAAAAGAGACATGTGAGGGGCTGTGCTGTGCCCTCTCAGTCCTTAAGGAATAAAGGCCTCATTTCCCCAGGTGCTGGGCAGTCAGCCTTCCCCAGGCAGCCATGAGGGTACAAAAAAGAACTTTCCTCCCACCTCCTAAACTCTTCTAGCTGAGCTAATAATCAAATTTAACATGAGGTAGATTAACAGGAGAAAATGACCAAAGTTTACTATATGAATATATATTTGGGGATCCATAAGAATGTGACCCAAAGGGGCACTGGGCAGTTGAGAATTATATGCCATTTTGGACAAAGAGGGTAGAGCTGAAGGGGTAGGGGGAAGGATCATTTTGAAGAGAAAGTAAGCAATTCACAGGTAGATGAGGAAGAGTGGGAAGAAAAGTGTGGCGAATTCCTTGTAGGCCACCTGAAACAATCGCTGAGAGGGAAATCCAGCAGAACAGGTTTTGCATTGATTGCCTTGTCTATCATACCTAATGCAAAATCATAAGGTGAATGTGTGTAGATTATTATGCAAAGATTCCCTTCCTGAAACAAGTTTTTCTATCTGAATTCCTTTAGGCAGGAAATGAAAGTGTCAAATGTTCTTTCTGAGTCTTTTGATTCTTAATAATCAGCAAAAAACCTGTGGATGAAAAGGGGGCCACATACTAAACCTGAAAGCTCAGGAGAGGCCTGAATGGTAAGTCCTACAAACTCAGAGACTAAAATTAACCACACAAGATGACATGAACATAAAAATTCCTAACTTAAAGCAGATCATGGCTGGTAGTCATGTTCTTGGCCTGTAGCTTCCCTGACAAAGGTCAATCTTTACCTTAAATGAGACTGTCTATTGTCTTTTTTGTATCTAAGATACCCTGCCTTTGGAATGTCAAAGTAATCCCTTTTAGTGAACCCCCCAGGGCATAGCCTGCCACATCAGAGCAGGAAACTACAGAAGCCCTCATTGTAGTTCTTGTTCCTTGATTACCATCCCTATGTGCTGTAAAATGCTATTAACTGTTTGTACCCACCAATGTAAAAGCAGTACCTGTCTCCCCAATTTACTTTTTATTTAATCCCAGAGATTTTCCCCATTGGTTTTCTCCCACTCCCTTAATCTACCACTAATGGATTTCATGTAACCCTCCTCCTTTGATTTTAATATATAAAATAAGTTGCAAAACTGCCATTTTCCGGAGCATTTTCTCAATCTGTTGAGATTTTGCTTCCTGGCAATTGTTGTCAGTTTGGTTCAAATAAATTCTTATAAGTTTTCTTTTAGACTGTATGTTTTATCATCAACAAACCAATATCACAAAAAGTATATTTTGGGGTGTCAGAATTTTGGTCCCCATCATTCATATCCCTGACTGGTGAACACAGTGATGTACAGGTCTCTTTCCACCCCTTGCCCCAACACCATTGTGCTCTGAGGGCCATCCCGGTTTCAGAAACATCTGTGAGTCCAGCTGAGTCAGAGCCACTCAGCTGGGCCTTCTGCCCAGGTGTGTGTCCATTCTCTCCCTCCTCAGGTGCTGATCCAGCATCTCCAAAACTAGCATGCATCTCAGTGTAGCCTAGGGGAATCTTCATACTTCCTGGAACCCAATCTGCAGCAAATTGCTAGTCACTCGGCAGTTCCTGCCAAACATTTTTAAATAGTGGTGAGCAAAAGAGCTCAGTCTTCAAACTTCTGGGCCCAATACAGGGATTAAGGAGCAATGATTAATCTTGAGCTAAAACGATTCAGACACCATTTTCCCACACCTCATTTTTTGATGCCTCAACCAAATGCTTATCTTTTTTCCCATCCTGTAATGAAGACACTCAATTGTTTTTTCAAGTCAAAGGGAATGTGTGAAGCCAGTGCCTTGTTGAGGGGGGCTAGAAACGCTGAGATCTGCCCCAGAGATCTGGGGCCCAGAGATGTGACGCAACCTGCCATAGGTCATATGTGTAGGAGAGATACATTTCCAACCTAAATGTCTAAATTCCAGTTTGTACACTTTCTACTCTGCTATCTCAACACTGGGTGCATCTTGAACATGATAAAGTCCTGGGGGGCAAGCTGAACAATGCCTTCCATCCCGCAATGAGGTCCATGTCCTCATCCTGGGAAGCTGTAAATGTCACTTTATAAGGCAAAAGAAACTATGCAAGTGCGATTAAATTAGGCTCTTGAGGTGGGACTATTTTACTGGGTTATCCAGGTGGGTCCTAAATGTAATCACAAGGGTCCCCAAAAAGGCAAGAAAGTCAAATGTGGAAATGCACTGTGATGATGAAAGGTTGGAGTGATGAGGTCAGGAGCCAAGGAATGCTGGCTGCTTCTGGAAGAAGCTGAAAGAGGCAAGATTATCCCCTCTTGTTACCAAGGAGGCAAAAGCCTTATGCCTGTGGTCTGAGCCCCCAGTGTCACCATGTGGGTTCACCATGAGCACCACTGGAAGGGATTTCTACCAGAAGTGGTGTGTTTGTGCTCCAAGCTCACAGCTTCTGGAAGACAAAGAGACAGAGTGGGGAGCAGACATGTTTGAGAGAGGTATGGGGGGCAGACTCCAATAAGACCAAGGATATGCCAACAGTGCCAGCAGTGACGCCCAGGCATGACATTCACTGAGCTTCCATATACACAGTAGACAGGCCCTAGCTGAGGGGCCCTGCACAAGGAAGCTCCAGAAGGGGCAGTGAGCTGTGCCAGACCCAGTGGGAGAAGGGACCGGTCAGGCCACTGCAGCAAGCTGAGGGCCCCTCTGCATACCAGGCCTGAGGACTCTGACAAGTGAGGAGGAGTAGACCACACACTTCTGGTGCAGCTGTCCCAGGGGGCTCTGTCTACCTGGATTTAAGCTTTAAACATTGAAACATTGAAACACAAATAAAGAGTGAAGGAGAGCTGGCAGGGAAGAATGTGGGGGAAGGCGCTGGAAGGTTTTGGGATATCTTGTTTTTTGTTTCTTACCAATATGTTCTTTTGTACCAATACCATGTACGTAATTGTTCATGACTTTAGCAAGTATTTATTGCATGCCCACCACGTATTCTTGAAGCTGGTGATACTCACATTAGCAAAGCATGCAGTCCCCCCACTTTGGGGTGACCACTGGGGTGGGTTCAAATGTAGGTCAACTCTGTCCAAAGGGCTATGCTCCTTCTCCCTCTCCTCATTGCCGACCTCCCAGCTGAGCCAAAGGTTAGGGTAGGACAAAACCAGCAGGCTTTTTAAGAAGATTACAGCCGAAATACTAAAGGGCCTTCTCACAAAAAGAGCCTTTCCAAGAGTGGGCCAGGTCTTCCTTGAGAGGGAGGAATGTGGGAACTGACCTGGACCCTGATACCTGGGGCGTACGAAGCTCTCCCACCACCTGGATGAGGTGCTTCCATGGTCCTAAGTTTCAATTGAAAAAGTTGAGGTGACCAGGTGAGTGACCACCCAAGGCTCAGCCTGGCAGGCTGTAACCTCCACTCTGGTGGTCTGTCTTTCTACACCAGGTAAGAACACATCCTACCTGGGCAGTGAGGACAAGCTCCTGCTCTGTCCCAGGAGGGTTGCAGGTCCCCACTGAGGACTCAAAAAGAAATAACAAACAGGGGAATAGGATTCCCTGGCTGGCTTGTGTACCTCCTAAAGGACTTGGACCTGCCAACCCCAGGCCCACTTCTTTCCAATATCCAGGGAAAATGCACCAGACCTGCAGAGTGTTCTGAGGCTGGGCCATACATTTCATGAATTGAGCCCTTTGTGGAAGGAGACACTGGTTCTGAGATGATAAGCCTTGGAAGCCAGAGGGCAAAACTAGTTCCCAAAGGGGGAAGAGAGGGCCTTGAGGTGTCCCCCATCAAGCATAGCCAGACCTGTATTGCACATCTGGGGAAACTGAGGCCTGGAGAAAGGAAAATCCAAAGTCAGCCAGTTCCGAGCTGGGCCTAATACCTGTGCCTTTGGCCTAGGAAAAAGAAGAGGGGAATCAGGATGCTGGAAAGGAAACTGCAAGTATCAGGTAGGTTCTGGGCACTGTCCCCTGCAGCTATGTGCAGATGCTGGGGCTCCTGCCCAATCTGATTAAGGAGTTGTTAACCTAAAAATAAAAGACCTTTCAAAATCAGAGGCTACAAGCATTTATTTGAGGTCAATAAGAATAGATATTCTGGAAGCAATGATTCAGGAAAAAGCTCAAATAGTGTTCCAATTAGGAGACAAAGGCAAGGGGTATTTATGAGAAGGGAAGGGGAACAATTCCATCAATAGAAGAAAGGAGTTGCTATAGGTGCAGGTAAGCTAACATAATGACACTAATTCTAAACATTGCTTTTAATTTCTAGTTGGGTAGTCATAATATCGGCTTTCTTACTATCTTTGCAAAGACTTCTTTGGGATATAATGTTTCTTTAGGCCCAGACCAAAACGTTATTTTGCCCTGTTTTAACACTCCAAAGATTTAAGGCATAAGACATCAAGGCAGTTCCTGTCAGATGGCAGCTCCAGCTCCAATTTTAAGTGACCCCATTTTATTTTTAAAATGTTTTATACACTAATGGTCCTCAGGACATTGTAATTTAGGAAAGGAAGGGAAGGGTTTCCTTCCAGAAACTTAGAGAAACAAACAAACAAACAAACAAAAACCATAATAATGGCCCAGATTTTGAAGATAAAATAACTTCTTCTGGAAAAACAAATGGTGTTATTAAGACATAAAAAGAAACAGAGACAGACAAGCTGACATATACTAGACAGACCTGAAATAGTCAGAACCCTGCTGGAGAAATGTGCGGCTTCCCTGACCTCTGAGCACACCCTCAGCATCCAGGAAGAAGTCCCTCTGTGTGCTGGTCTAGGTTAAAGGTTGAACATTCCAAGGTCCATGCCCAAGCCTGAAGGCCACTTGATTACGTGCAGGTACAGGTTCTTGGGCCTCGTGGGTCCCGAGGTCTGTATTTAAACACTGCTGCAGGGAGTCCTGATGCAGGCATCTTGGAGCAAGTGGCTTCCAGTCACACTCTGCAAGTCTGCCAGCTGGAGTAAACCCCAGGACAGGAGAGCATCCCCTGCTGTGAGCGTCACCTGCATGTAGACAGCACTGGCAGATGGTGCTGCTTTCTCACCCATGGAAACCTGGTCACAGTGAAGTGTGTCCTGGAAGGCACAGAGCTCGTAACTGCCCCTCAGAGCTGGGGCTCAGGATAAGGGCCTGGGACACCTGGTTTATACTCTATCCCAGCACCTGAAAGAAGAAAAGTAAGTGCAGTTCTCTAGTTTCTTACCTTTTGAGAACTTGACACTGTGCTGTGGCCAGGTGACAGCCTGAGACCCCATTGGCCCAGCTTTGGTGTCCAACCTAGGAGACGCATTCACCCAGCACTCACTCCTCTGTCCAACACCCTTCCCACAGCTCCTCTTTGCTCTTCTCTACCCACCCTTCTGCAGCTGGGACCCCACTCTTTCCAGGTGCATCACACCCCTTCCAGGCACAGCCTCCGTATCTACCTTCAACTGGCTCCCACACTTGACAGTGGGCATGAGTTCCTGCCACATTCTTCAGCTCTCTGTCCCAGCCTTCCCATGGGGCAGTTTCCCTGCAGCATCCACATCTGGCCCTTCATGGGGCTTCCTCAGCTGTTTGGACACCATGCCAGGTGATGAGTAAAGAGAACCAAGGAGGGCCGGCCGAGTGGCGCGATGGTTAAGAACTGGCTTGGGATGCCAGAGGGCCCTGGTTCGGATCCCACATATGAGGGCCAGTGACACTGCCCTCTACAGCTAAGATGCTGAACAACAGCTCAACCTGAAGCTGGGCTGCCGTTGAGTCGCTGGCGACAGCGTAGGCTGCAGCCCCTGTGGCAGTGGGTTGCCATGGTCTACCGTGTGTAGCCAGCAGCCAGCGTGAGCGGCCAGCAGCCGCAGTGAGCGGCCGTCCAGAAGCTGGCGACTGATCTGCCTCGCCCGGGAAGAGCGCAATGATGGTGCCAACTTGGGCCAGTGAAGCAACATCCTCCACAACTAGACTGAAGAACAAAACAACAGCAACTTGTCTGTTCCCCTTCCCCCAATTCCCCAACACTGTTCCCATACCCCTAATACCCCAATAAAAATTTTTAAAAATAAAAGAGAGAACCAAGGAGAACAGCTTTGTAGGTTCAGAACTGAATGCAGGGAAACTGCTCAGGGAAGTACTGGAAGGCACAGCAGAGTAGCCTACAGCCATCACCAATGTGGGGGACACCTGAGGCCCAGGCACGGCTCACCCACCACACAGAACCAGCTGCCAAAGAGGTCCCAGAGCCCCATGTCCTAGAGCCAACTGCAGCGTGTGCTCTTCTTCCAAGGCAGGGCCCAGGCCTACCACTGGGCACTTTCGATCAGCACCTTGGTGATCCGCTTATCATGAAGGGAAGTCGCCAGCCAGGGACAGACAGGGAACTGGGGGAAGGGAGAGCAAGCCTGAAATTTTCAGTGGCATTCTCCTGCCCTCTTCCTGCCTCAGCTCTTCTACATCCTTTCCCAGAAGTAAGACAGGTGGGGGCAGCCCTGGAAACTGATTTCCACTGTAACTTCTAAAGAAAATATCTGTCTGAGCAGACAGCCTCAGTCCCGAGCTGTATCTGCAGGGGATTTTTTCTGTGGATTTGTTAAGAAGCTGAGGGAATGCTGACAGAGTAGTTTTGCCTACCCCAGCAGGCCACCAAGGGCACCATTAGACCAGCTTCCTGCAGAGGACAGGGGAAGCCAGCTTGGGGAGGGGGGTACTGTGATGGGTGGCAGGGGACAGGTGGAGCATGTCATAGCCCTGTGAAGGGGCAGTGCTCACAGAGCCCAGCTCATAGGACAGCAAGGGGGACCACAGGCTCTGCATAGCTAGCTACCTGCCTACTCAGGTCACACCAGACTTGGGGTGATAGGAGGCCGGAGGACAGATAGGTGGGAAGGCTGAGAATAGGCCACTGGCCCACAAGAGCAGCTGGTCTGAAAATCTCTCCAGTCTCCCTGGTGTGGCTCGTTTGTTCATTTTATCCCAGGGTGGATCAGGAAAGTCCACGTGGAAGAAAGAACCCTTTTCCCCTCAAGATCCCAGCTGTTTGAATTTTTCCTGATTCATGAAGTAATCACATTCTCTCAGTCATCCAACTTCCACAAGTTTTAATGCCTTTTTAAAAATAAATAATAATCTCTCCAATTGACTGAGGACTCAGCATGCTGCAGGCCCTGCAGGAAGCAGGTGGCTGCACACTCACACGTTACTGTCACCCCTCATCAGAGCAGCCTCTGCATGAGTGCTGCAGAGGAGGAATCCCAAGATCAGAGACACTGAGCAACTTGTTCCAGTTACACAGCCAGTAAACAGGGCCCATGTTTAATCATTGCTTCAGGTATGTTTTTAACTTCGCAAAATGTTTTTACACTCATTCCTTCCCAGGCTTCTTATAACACCTGGTAAAGTGAGCAAGGCAAGAATTACCCCATTTGACAGCTATGAAAATTGAGACACACATAGGGCCTAGCCTGGAGCTGCAGAGCAAGGGGGAAACAAAGCCAGCTGGAACCCTGCCACAGGTAACCTTTTCTATGAAAGCAATAAGAAAATATTAAAAATTAATGGGGGTAATATTATGCAATGACTGGATCAAGCCTGGGGTGAGGAGAAATCATTTAGTTGGAGGGAGTGGAGTGGGGAGGGAGAGGAAAATGAAGAGCTGAACTTGGCTGTAGGAAAGCAGAAAGGCTGCCAAGAGCAGCATGAGAGGACAGAGTGGAGCCTAGGTGGCATGTGCTGTGAGCTGGGAAGCTGCCTGCACAGATAGCTGGATGGTGACTACCTTCCCAGACACATCCCTGAATGTGAGGCCTGTTCGTTCAGCCCCCAAGGAGAGGACAGGAAGAAAGCCTCGTACTAAATGTGGCCTCTCTTCACTGTTAGCCTTCATCCTCTCACACCCATGGAGGCCTGATCTCCCCTGAACCTCCCTGAGCAAAGAACTCAGAAACCCTCCTCAGGATTTCCCCAAGCCCAGGCAGCTGATCTTCTCTAGCCATTGATGACTCATGCTTTTAATCTACCAGTCATAGTACAGTGACTGGTTCATCGAATGTGCATGTATGTGCCTGTGTGTATGTGTTTGTGTCATGTGCAAGTGTTGGTGATGCCCCAGTGGTGTGCAGCGAGAGGGGTGGCAGCAGGGGGTCTGTTTAGCACAGTCCCCCATCCCCAACCCCCACAGGAGCCCTGCAGCAAGCCTGCAACATCTCATTGCCTTCTGGTAGGAGAATAATCACCGCAGCAGCTAGGTTTTCCCCACAGATTTTGATGCTAAATAACATATCCAACAAAAGTCATGTAGATTGATTTGTAGAAAAGGTAGGAGATGGAGAAAAAGGAGGGGGGTGTAGACTTTGAATTCAATATCAAATAATCTAATATTCCCAATTTAATTTTCTTTTCCTACCTTTGATGTTTGCAAGCAAATCATTGACACTTTAAGTTTGCACATATATCTCAATGTAAAACAGTCAAGCGGCAATAAATAAACACATTATGCAGATAAATGGCTGTCGGTCAGGGTGAAACTGCAAAGAATCATCTGTGCTCCTGTGGTGATTTACAAGTGGGAAATTCACTTATTCTCCCTTGACAATTGTCTGCTCTTAGTTCTCACAATTCTAGAAAAAGGAAGGGTGGGTCAGGGGAAGCAAGAATGGTAGGAGAAGAAAGAACTGCAAGACACCTGGCCTGGGGAAATAAGAGAACACCATTTACCAGGTAATTGTAATGTCTTGGCTTCCAGAGCCCCTAAGCTACTCAGAGCCACAGCCTGATCTCTGCTTGCACACTACAAAATATCCATCAAATCCATAACATCAGACAGACCAGTCCCCAGCCTGAAAGTGCATCAGCAGGGCATCTTGCCCAATAACCATCTTTGCTCTTTCTCTTTCTATTCCCTAGGCCCACATTATCCCATGTGGATTGTTAGAACAACCTGCCAACCATTCAGCCTCTTGCTCTCTCTCCTGTAATCCATCCTACCTAGACATAGTCTTAAAATTCAAATCTTGCTATGGTGGCACTTCCTTCTGAGCTCCTCCATCATTTTCCTTTTTACTCTTCACTTGACTCCAAAACCCTCAAGTACAAACATTTTTTTCTCACATCATAATGCCCTATCTGATTTTCTTTGTTTTATTTTCCCTCTCAAACCCATGCCCACCCATAAATAGGCTATGAGCTGTTTAAAAGTAAGAACTGCATGAAACTCATCTGTTAGCTCCCCAGCACCTGGTACAGCAACTGAGCTAGAGAAGGCATTTGGTGGATGCTGCATCCAGGAGGATGGAAGGAAGGATGGATGGATGGATGGATGGATGGATGGATGGATGGATGATGGGTGGATGAATAAGCGGGTAAATGGATGGATGAGTAAGTGTATGGAAAGGTGAATGAATGATTGGGTAGGATGGGTAACTAGATGAATAGGTGGCAAGTGGTAGGATTGGTTAGGATTGGTTGATGCCAGTAGATGGGTAGATGAAACTTGGGGTACACTTGAGTGGGCAAGAAGGAAAATGAGTGGGTGGTGAGTATGAGAGAAGAAACTCCCATCAGGGACTCTCAAGATTAACTCCTCAGAGACCCTGAAGGGGCTGTCTATAATCTAAGGGCTGATTATAAAATACCATTGAACTTACTGGGAAAGCTTAAATTTTACATCATAGCCCCTGTGTCTAAACCTCATTACAAATGAAGGCTTGGCTTCCATTTATGCACAGCAAGCCTACAATTATGCCTATGAGACCTACCTTCCTGGTTTACTCATTATTTCAATACTGGAATAACGGAACCTCTTGGAACCTCTCATTCAACAGAGAAGCTCTCTCACTCAGTTGTTCTTCCATGTGTACAGTATAAGTGAGCCTGCCATGATTTAGGTCATTGAGTAAAATTAACTGTCATGGCCACAAACAGAGCCTGCAGCCATGGTACTGAAGACACATCTCAGGGAGTTCCAGTCAAGATGGTGGAGTAGGTAAGTGCTGTGTTCTCACCTCCCCCCATGACCACATCAAAATTACTACTCAGTTATAAAATAACCTCCCTTGAGAACCACCTGAACACTAGCTAAAAGGGACTCCTATAACTAAGGATATACAGAAGAAGCCATGTCAAGACCGGTAGGATGGGCACAGATATGAAACTGGCTGGTTCAACACCCATGTGTGGTGGTTGAGAATTTGGAGGGATATCTCAGCTTTAGAGGTCACCCAAGAAGAATGAGGGGTCCCAGCCCCATGCCAGCCTCCCCAGTCCAGGGCTTCATTACCAGGAAGAAGACTCCTCACAACATCTGGCTGTGAAAATCAGCAGAGATTTTGTCCTGGAGGACTGCTGGAAATCCAGGGCCCAACCACAGATTCACTCAATCACAGACATTCACCCTAAGATCCAGCAAAGGGACAGCAGCTTGAAAGGCGCTAGAGACATACAGGTTGAAACTGAATTGTGTGGCCTCAGGGCAAGTGCCAACATTGTCCCTGTGTTAAGTCCTTGCCCCTTACAGCTGCAGGAGCAGGTGGGCACCAAATCTGAATCTTCATTAACCTGGTGAACTCCCTGAGACCCTGGCTCAACCACTGGTGCAATGCTCTTAGCATTTTCAGCAGCTTGTATCTCACAGGCAGCTGGCCTTGGCCCATGCTACAAAATTTCTTTAAAAAGCTCCAAGGTCTGTAAGCCCCAGGCAGGTGGTTGTTGGCCTTGGCATGCCCTGTGCCTCTTTTTGAGTGGTCCCAGACCTGGCTCTGGTGGCAGCCACCCTCAGGTCATAGCATGGCCTCTCCCAAGTGCTGCTGGGCCCAGCACAGCAAGCTACCAACCACAGATTACTCTGTAGCTACTACCAGGTGGCTCTGGGCTAGCACAAGTAGCAGCTTCCCTCGGCCTTAACCAGAGCCCATCCCAAGAGGCTGCAGGACCAACACATCTGGTGGCCAGCTTCAGAGTACCACCCAATTAACTCCACAAATGACACACACAAAGGGTGGTTTTGGCAGGCACCAAAGCCCCGCTAGTGTGAATCCCACTCCATGGGGTCAGCCCTCACTGTGGTTGAGGCCAATCATCACAGCCAGTCAGCCTGAGGATCAACTGCAATTAACAATGTGCCAACAGCAATAAAGACTCATCTACAATAGGATGGCACACACAACACATGCAAGGGACACTCCTGGAGTATCTGGC
Organism: Hipposideros armiger; assembly: GCF_001890085.2. Classification (NCBI taxonomy): domain Eukaryota; kingdom Metazoa; phylum Chordata; class Mammalia; order Chiroptera; family Hipposideridae; genus Hipposideros; species Hipposideros armiger. The sequence goes on along the minus strand of NW_017732132.1, from coordinate 372,293 downwards.
TCAGGTGACCAGAGAAACTTCTACTCCAGGCCCCATAAGACATCTACTACATGAGACCACCCTGTCAACACTTGGAGACATAGCAGATCTACCTAATACACAGAAACAAACACAGAGAGACAGCCAAAATGAGAAGACAAGTAAAGATGTCCCAAGTGAAAGAACAAGAGAAAACCCCAGAAAAGGAACTAAACAAAATGAAGGCAAGCAATGAACCAGATACAGAGTTCAAACGCTACTTATGAGGGTTATCAACAAACTTAGGGGAAGAATAGATCAACAAACAGGTAGTAAACATTAAAAAGGACATAGAGGGGCGGCTGAGTGGCGTGTTGGTTGGGAACTGGCTTGGGACGCCAGCTCTGAGCAGCAGGGTCCTGGTTCGGATCCCACATGGGGCCAGTGATGCTGCCCTCTACAGCTGGGATGGTGAACAACAGCTCGACCTGGAGCTGGGCTGCTGTGGGTCGCTGGCGACGGCATGGGCTGCAGCCCCTGCTGCAGTGGGCTTCCATAGGCTACCGTGAGTGGCTGGCAGCCAGCATGAGCAGCCGGCAGCTGGTGTGAGCTGCCAGGAGCCACCGGGAGCAGCCATCCAGAGGCTGGCGACCGATCTGCCTCACCTGGGAAGAGAGCAGTGATGATGCCAACATGGGCCAGTGAGGCAATGTCCTTTTGTTTGAAGAACAAAAAGACAGCAACTTGTCTGTTCCCCTTCTTCCGATTCCCCAATAAAATCTTTAAAAAAAAAGACATAGACACCATATAAAAGAGCCAGTCACAAATGAAGAATATAGCTAAAATGAAGAATACACTAGAAGAATACAACATCAGATTAGAAGAAGCAGAGGATCAAACAGAGATTTGAAAGACAGGGTAGTAGAAAACACAAAAGCAGAACAGCAAAAAGAAAAAAAAGTTTAAAAGATAAGGATAATTTAAGGGACTTCTGGGACAACATCAAGCATACCAACATTCACATTATAGGGGTACCAGAAGGAGAAGTGAGAGGGCAAGGGATTGAAAATGTGTTTAAAGATAATGACAGAAAACTTCCCTTACCTAGTGAAGTAAATACACATGCAAGTCCAGGAAGTCCAGAGAGTCCCAAACAAAATGAATCCAAAATGGCCCACACCAAGATATATCATCATTAAGATGCCAAAGCTTAAAGATGAAAAGAAAATCTTAAAACTAGTAAGACAAAAGCAGTTAGTTACCTAAAAGGGAGCTTCCCAAAAGACTGTCAGCTTCTTTCTCAACAGAAACTTTGTAAGCTACAAGGGATGGGCACAAAATATTCAAAGTGCTGATAAGCAGGGACCTATAACCAAGATTACACACCAAAGCTATCATTTAGAATCGAAGGATAGATGAAGGGCTTCCCAGACAAGAAAAAGCTAAGGGAATTCATCACTACCAAACCAGTATAACAGGAAACCTTAAAGGGACTTTGTTAAGAAGAAGTGGGGAATAACATAAATTGAATAATAAAATGACAATAACTACATACCTATCAATAATTGTTTTGAATGTAAATGGTTTAAATGCTCCAATCAAAAGACATAGGGTAGCTGAATGGTTAAGAAAACAAGATCCAAACATATGCTGTCTGCAAGAGACTCTGTATGTCAAAAGAGACACAGAGACTGAAAATAAAGTAATGAAAAAATATATTTCATGCAAATGAAAACAAAACAAAACAACAACAACAACAAAAAAAAACTTGGGCAGCAATACTTATATCAGACACAATAGACTTAAAGGCTGCAACAAGATATGAAGAAGGGCATTACATAATGATAAATGGATCAATCCAACAAGAGGACATAACTCATGTAATTATTTATGCACCCCACACAGGAGCACCTAAGTTTATAAAGCAAATAGTTATGGACAAAAAGGGAGTGATCAACAGTAATGTAATAATTCTAGATTTTAACACCCCATTGATATGACTGGACAGATCTTCCAGACAGAATATCAATGAGAAAACAGTGGCCATAAATGACACATTGGACCAGATGGATTTAATTGCTATTTTTTAGAGCATTTCACCCCAAAGCAGCAAAATATACATTCTTTTAAAGCACACATGGAACATTTTTCAGAATAGACCACATGTTAGGCCACAAAACAAGTTTCAATAAATTTTAGAAGATTTTAAGCATTTTATCTGGCCGTAATGCTATGAAACTAGAAGTCAATTACAAGAAGAAAACTGAAAAATACACAAACACATGGAGGCTAAATAACATGCTACTAAATAATGAATAGGTCAGCAATGAGATCAAGGAAGGAATCAAAAGATACCTTAAAACAAAGGAAAATAAATTATGACCCAAAGATTAGGAGACACACCATAAGCAGTTAGTTCTAAGAGTGAAATTCATAACAATGCAAGCCTACCTCAAGAAACAAGAAAAATCTCAAATAAACAATCAAACCTTAAAACACTTAAAGGAACTAGAAAATAAACAACAAAGTACAAAGTGAGTAGAAGGAAGGAAACAATTAAGATCAGAGTACAAATAAATGAAATAGAGTCTAAAAAACCAATACATAAAATCAATGAAACCAAGAACTGGTTCTTTGAAAAGATAAACAAAATTGATAAATTTTTAACCAGACTCATCAAGAAAAAAAGAGAGAAGCGCCAAATAAATAAAATCAGAAGTGAAACTGGAGAAGTGACAACTGGCACCACAGAAATACAAAGCATATAAGAAAACACTACAAACAATTATATGCCAACAAATTGGAAAATCTATAAGAAATGGATAAATTCTTAGAAAAATACGATTTTCCAAGATTCAGTCAAGAAGAAACAGACAATCTGAACAGACCAATAACTACTAATGAAATTGAATCAGTAATCAAAAGCTCCCAAAAAACAAAAGTCCTGGACTGGGTGGCTTCACAGGTGAAGTTTATCAAACATTCAAAAAAGAATTAATACCTATCCTTCTCAAACTATTTCAAAAAATGCAGAAGGAGGGAAGGCTTCCAAGCACATTTTATGAGGCCACCATTACCCTGATACCAAAACCAGTCAAAGGCATTACCAAAAAATAGAAAACTACAAGCCAATAACCCTAATGAACATAGATGCAAAAATCCTCAGCAAAATATTAGCAAAACAAATTCAACAATACATTAAAAAGATCATACACCATGATCAAGTAGGATTTATTTCTGGGATGGAAGTTTGGTTCAATATTCTCAAATCAATTAATGTGATACATCACATAAACAAAATGAAGAATAGAAATGATATGATCATACCAATAGATGCAGAAAAAAGAATGTGACAGAATCCAACATCCATTTATAACAAAAGTCTCAGCAAAGTGTGAATGAAGAAACATACCTCAACATAATAAATGCCATATATGACAAACTCACAGCTTACATCATACTCAATTGTGTAAACTCAAAATTTTTTCCTTAAGCTCAGGAACAAGACAAAGATATCCACTTTCACCACTTTTATTCAACATTGTATTGAATGTCCTAGCCACAGAAATCAGAGAAGAAGAAAAAACACAATGCTTCCAAATTCTAGAGGAAGAAGTAAAACTGTCATTATTTGCAGATGACATGATAATATAGAGAGAACTCTAAAGATTCCACCAAAATCTTTAGATCTATCAGTTCTAATATTATATTAGAACTGATAAATGAATTCAGTAATGTAGTGGGATACAAAATTAATATTCAGATATCAGTTGTATTATTATACACCAATAACACACTATCAGAAAGAGAATTTAAGAAAACAATATCATATCCAATTGAATCAAAAAGATAAAATAGCTAGAAATAAATTTAACCAAGGATACAAAAGACCTATACTCAGAAAATTATAAGATATTGAAGAAAGGTATTGAAAAAGATGTAAATAAATGGAAGCATATACCATGCTCAAGGATAGGAAGTATTAAAATTCTTAAACTATCTATATTACCCAAAACAATCTACAGATTCAATGCAATCCCTATCAAAATACCAATGGCATTGTTAACAGAACTTGAACAAATAATCCTAAAATTTATATGCAACCACAAAACAACCTTAATAACCACAACGATCTTGAGAAAGAACAAAGTTGGAGGTATCACACTACCTGATATCAGACTACACTACAAGGCTATAGTAATCAAAATGGCATGGGATTGGCATGAAAACAAACACATAAATCAATGAACAGAACAAAGAACTCAGAAATTAACCCACACCTGTATGGTCATTTAATCTATGGGAAAGGAGGCAAAAACATACAATGCAGAAAAAACCCAAAAACCTATTTAAGGGCCGGCCGAGTGGCGCAATGGTTAAGAACTGGCTTGGGACGCCAACAGGGCCCCGGTTCGGATCCCGCATATGAGGGCCAGTGACACTGCCCTCCACAGCTAAGATGCTGAACAACAGCTCGACCTGAAGCTGGGCTGCCCGTGAGTCGCTGGCGACGGTGTAGGCTGCAGCCCCTGTGGCAGTGGGTTGCAGTGGGTTGGCATGGGCTACCGTATGTAGCCAGCAGCCAGCGTGAGCGGCCAGCAGCCGCAGTGAGCGGCCGTCCAGAAGCCGGTGACTGATCTGCCTCACCCGGGAAGAGCACAAATGATGGTGCCAACTTGGGCCAGTGAAGCAACGTCCTCCACAACTAGACTAAAGAACAAAAGTACAGCAACTTGTCTATTCCCCTTCCCCCAATTCCCCAGCACTGTTCCCATCCCCTCAATACCCCAATAAAAATCTTTTTTAAAAAAACCTATTTAATAACTGGTGTTGGGAAAACTGGATGGATACCTGCAAAAAAATGAAACTAAACCAACTTCTTACACATATTCTTATACATATACAAGAATAAATTCAAAATTGATTAAAGAGTTAAAAGTAAGACCCAAAACCATAAATCTCCTAGAAGAAAACATAAGCAGTAAACTCTCTGACATTACTCTTAGTAATATTTTTTTTTATATATCTCAGGTCAAGAGAAACAAATAAAGTGTAAACAAATGGAACTATATCAAACTAAAATGTTTTTGCACAACAAATGAAACCATAAACAGAACAAAAAGACAACCTATCAATTGGGAGAAGATATTCACCAATGATACAACTGATAAAGGATTAATATCCAAAATTTATTTTTAAAAAATCATACAGCTTAACACTAAAAAAAAAAAACAACCCAATTTAAAATGGGCAGAGGACCTGAATAGATATTCTCCAAAGAGGACATACAGATGGCCAATAGACATATGGAAAGATGTTCAATGTCATAATCATCAGAGAAATGCAAATTAAAACTACAATGAGATATCACCTCACACCTGTCAGAATGGCTATTATCAATAAAGCAACAAACAATTGTTGGTAAGGATGTGGAGAAAAGGGCACCCTTGTGCACTGTTGGTGGGATTGCAAATTAGTGCAGCCACTATGGAAAACAGTGTGGAGGTTCCTCGAAAAATTAAAAATAGAATTACCATATGCCCCAGCAATTCCACTTATGGGTATGCATCCAAAGAAATCCAAAACACTAATTTGAAAAGATATACGCATCCCTATGTGCAATGCAGCATTATTTACAATAGCCAAGATAAGGAGGCAATACATGATTACATAAAGAAGATGTGCGATACCATATATATATATATATGTGTGTGTGTGTGTGTGTGTGTGTGTGTGTGTGTGTGTGTGTGTGTGAGAGAGAGAGGGAGAGAGAGAGAGAGAGAGAGAGAGAGAGAGAGAGAGAGAGAGAGAGAGAAATGGAATATTTGGAATATAATGGGATATTTGGAATATATCTATAATGGAATATATATAAAGGAATATTACTTGGCCATAAAAAAGAATGAAATCTTACCTATTGCAGCAACACGGATGGACCTAGAGAGTATTATGCTAAGTGAAATAAGTCAGACAGACAAAAACAAATACCATATGATTTTACTTATAGTAGTAGCTGGAGAAACAAATGAACAAACAAAGCAGAAACAGACTCAAAGACACAGAGAACAAACTGATCGTTGCAAATGGGAGGAGGGTTGGTAAGCTAGATGAAAATGATGAGGGGATTAAGAAGTACAAATTGGTAGTTACAAAATAGTCATGGGGCTGTAAATACAGCACAGGGAACATAGTCAATAATATGGTAATAACTAGTGCCAGGTAGGTACTAGACTAGTCAGGGGGATCACTTCTTAAATTATACAAATGTTTAACCACAATGCTGTACCCCTGAAATGAATATAAAATAATAAGTGTCAACTCTAATTGAAATATTTTTTTAAATGCATCTGAACCAAATGAGGCTTATGTCTCAAGCTGAGGATATTAAGCTTGGCCCACTTGTGCCTGTCTAACTCAATCACTGTCATCCAAGTTCATGGGCCCATTTTTTCCACAATAACATAATTAGAAATGTCATATATGTTACAGAACTCATCATGCACTTTACTTCAGAGCACTGGGTCTTATTGCTTACTATATCTGTGTAATTAAACTGAATATCATTAAGCCATGGTCTTTTATTTTATAATGAACCCATGCATGCTCCCAGCAATCACTGTTTCTTTTCAAAAATATTTCTCTCTCCTTTTTTTAAGATAGTCATTAGCATTTACTAGATTGAAAAATAGTGAATTTTAAAACTATGAACATTCTGAAAAAAAACTCTCACCCAAAATGATTTCATCCCTAATGATTATAAGCTACTGATAACACAAGTGAAAAATAATGAACAGCTTTTGAACATCATTTATAGTTAGACATGGTTATTTCATTGAATTCTTTTTGTACTCTATAAGTAGAGAAACAAACTCATAGAAGCTGAATAACTTTCTGAACTTTAATACAGCTAGTAAATGGCTGACCAAGATTTGGTCTTAGGCCTGTGTGTCTGCAAAGCCCATGCTCATTTCATTTTTTTTAAAGCCACATTTCCTGGAGCCTTTTGTATACTGTAGTTCTGACCAGAAGAAAAATCAGAGGCTGCTTGCTATAGTGTTTCAAAGCCCCCAATTTAATCACTTGAATAATAATTCTGATATAACCAAACAATGGAATCAAATTGATTTATTTGAATTTTTTATAAAAGTACAGTTGACACACAATATTATATTAGTTTCAAGTGTACAACATAGTGATTTTGCATTTATATATTTTATGATGTGATAATCATGGTGTGTCTATTAACCATCTATCACCATACAAAGTTATACTGAGTGCTTCTTTTGCCAGAGAATAAATGCTGACCAAAGGGATGAACAAAGAATAGTTGGGTAAAGTGTTTAAGATCTTATAGATAACTCAATAATTTATTACAATTCCAATCATGGACTGCTGTTGTGTGGCCTTTGCCTTTAACTTGTCCCCAAGATGCTTCAAAGACTCTGAATGTGGAGTTAGGACTCACGACACTTCCCACTTCCCAGACACTTCCCAGTTCCCAGCTCTGTAATGTTAGACACACATGGGCCCACTTCCTGATTTTAAAAGGCCTTGATTGGGCCTGAGCTTCCTGATTTTAAAAGGAAAGTAATAGTAACAACTTAATAAGGTTACTGGAAAAACAAGTGAGAAACCCTGAGCACATGCATGGGTTAACAAGAGGCACCAACTAATGCATGTGAGCAAGTGGCCCACAAGGGTGGGCACTTGGCCACAGTTGGAGTCTCTGAACTATCTCTACCTGCCAAAGCACCCCTCATCCCACCGCCTCCCCCTGGCTAGATGGATTCCTCTACACACGTCAACCACAGACACCACCAGAAAGGACCCCATGCAACATGAATCCAGTCAGAGATCCCATTTGCTCATTCATGTGTCTTGTAGGCCTCAGCTGCAGTCCCAATTTGCTTGGCTTAGAGGGAGAACAGGTGCATTAAAATTTGCCTAACTTGCTCCCCCAGGTGTTATGTGGCCTCTGCAGGATAAAGAGACAGAAAGACTTCCAACTTCAGATAGCTAATTGAGCATGCACACCAAATTTTACCTCCTCCCAAATCTATGTAAAAAAAAAACAGCAAAAACAAACAAACAAAAAAATGAAGAAATCTTTTAAAAGGTTTATATCCACAAAGACAAGGAGAACAGAAGATGCAACACCAACAAAATTTTAAAAGATGGAAAGTAAACTGGAAAAAGACAAATCCAAAGTCAGCAATGGGGAAAGCAAAGAATCAACCCAATTTACACTATAGAATTCTCAAAATGCTCAGGAATTGACAGCATTAAGAGCTAGAATTAGAAAGATGGATCCACAGCTGTTTGAGAAGTATTTGGCTCCCTAAACCCTCTCTTCCAGGCTCTACCACGCATGCAGAGGCTGCTCTCCCCCACCCCACATCTCCTCACCCAACAGAGGACTGGAGGTTGATTCTCTGACATAGTAAAGCAAAGACTTTTGGCCCAGGGACAGCACAGTGAGTCCATGAATGCCATTCCAAACACAAATCTGTAACCAGCTGCATGCCCAGAACATCACAATTAATGTTTTGCCCTTTAGGCAGGAGATGAGAAGGGTAGTCAAGCTCTGGGGAGACCTACTGGTCCCAGAGAAAAGACCTAAAGATAAAGAAACAGGGGTCTCCCACAAGAGCCCCCCCCACACACACACACACATAGCTCCACAAGCCCTGCCTACACACTCACATCTCCCAAACAGCATCCTTTTGTTTTGTTTTGTTTTAGGTAAAATTATTATATAACATATACATTTTCAGGTATACAACATTATAATTTGACATCTGTGTACACTACAAAGTGATCTCCACCTAACGTCTAGTTACCATCCATCACCATACAATTGACCCCTTTCAATCATTTCACCCAGCTCCATTCCCCTTCTCTTCTCGTAACCATCAATGTGTGCTCTGTATCTATGAATTTGTTTCTAATTTGTCCATTTATTTTGTTTGTTAGATTCCACATATACATGAGATCATATGGTATTTGTCTTTCTCCATCTGACTTATTTCCCTTAGCATAATACCCTCTAGATCCACCCATGTTGTCACAATGATGATGTTTCATCTTTTCTATGGCTGAATATTCCATTATGTGAGTGTGTGTGTGTGTGTGCATGTGTGTGTGTACATACCACATCTTCTTTATTTATTCATCCATCGATTATTTCCACTTAGGTTATTTCCATACCTTGGCTATTATAAATAATGAGCATAGGGAGGCCTATATCTTTTTGAATTAATGTTTTTGTTTTCTTCAGATAAATACCCAAAAGTGGAATTCTGAGTCATATGGTAGCTCTATGCTTAGTTTTTTGAGGAACACCCATACTTTGTTCCAGAGTGTCTGCACAATTTACATTTCCACCAGCAATGCAGGAGTATTCCTTTTTCTTCATATCTTCACCAACATTTATTTCAGGTTTCTTTGATAATAATTATTCTAACAGGTGTGAGGTGGTATCTCATTGTGGTTTTGATTTGCATTTCCCTGATGATTAGTGATGTTGAGCATCTTTTCATGTAACTGTTGGTCATATGTATTTCTTCTTAGGAAACATGTCTATTCACCCATTTTTTAATCATATTATTTATTTTTTGTTGAGTTGTATGAATTTTTTATATATTTTGGATATTAAATTCCTAACAGATATATAATTTGCAAATATCTTCCCCCATTCAATAGGTTGCTTTGCATTTTGATGATGGTTTTCTAGCTGTGCAGCTTTTTAGTTTGATAAAGTTTACTTATTTTGACTTTTGTTTCCCTTGCCTCTGGAGTCAGAGCTAAAACAAACAATTCTAAAATTTGCATGGAACCACATAAGACCTTGAATAGCCAAAGCAATCTTTAGAAAGAATAACAAGGATAGAAGTATAATGCTGCCTGATTTTAAACTATACTACAAAGTTATAGTAATCAAAACAGTATGGAATTTACATAAAAGCAGTCACACAGATCAATGGTACAGAACTGAGAGCCCAGACATGAAACCACACATATAAGCAAAATTAATGTACAACAAAGGAGGCAAGAACATATAATGGGGAAAGGACAGTATCTTTAATAAATGGTGCTGGGGAAAATTGGAAGGCCACATGAAAAAGAATAAAATTAGACCACTATCTTATACCACACACAAAATTTAACTCAAAATGGATTAGAGACTTCAATGTAAGACCTGTAACAATAAAATTCACAGAAGGAAACAAAAGCTTTTTGATATTGGTCTAGGTGATACTTTTGTGGATTTGACACCCAAGCAGCATTTGAGCCTTGGTTCCTAGTCCAGAGGAGCACACACATCTGAGGAAAGGCTCCATCAAGAAAAAGAGAAAATGGGGCTGGCCGAATGGCGCGATGGTTAAGACTGGCTTGGCATGCCAGAGGGCCCCGGTTCGGATCCCACATGAGGGCCAGTGACGCTGCGCCCTCCACAGCTAAGATGCTGAACAACAGCTCAACCTGGAGCTGGGCTGCCATGAGTCACCAGAGACAGCGTAGGCTGCATCCCCTGTGGCAGTGGGTTGCCATGGGCTACTGTATATAGCCAGCAGCCACCGTGAGTGGCCGTCCAGAAAGCGGCGACTTATCTGCCTCGCCCGGGAAGAGCACAATGATGGTGCCAACATGGGCCAGTGAAGCAATCTCCTCCACAACTAGACGGAAGAACAAAAAAAACGACAGCAACTTGTCTGTTCCCCTTCCCACAATTCCCCAGCACTGTTCCCATAAAAAAAAAAAGAGGGGACTTCCGGTAAGATGGCGGAATAGACAGATGCTGTGCCAACTATCTCCCAGGATCACAACAAAATTACAAATAATTTATAAGATATTCAACCTCGGAAGTTCCCTGGACCCAGATGAACAGAACCTCTAAACGAAGGACTTAAAGAGGAGACCACATCGAGTCTGGTAGGAGGGGCGGAGACGAGAGAGGGCGAACCCCGTGAGGGTCACCTCAGCAGTGGGGAGGCTTCTCTGGTTGGGGGCGAGACCCTCTGGCCCCACACCACGCTCACCACCCCAGAGTTACTTTGCCGGGAAGAGGAGTTCTACGATAGCTGGAAGGAGAAAATAGTGAGGACTCTCTTTGCTTGGCTCAGTGAGGCTGGGGGCATCTGGAGAAACAGTGGAGCCGGCAAACCTAATTGCTCGCTGGTGAGCACTCACCCGGTTCCTGATGGAGGGAGTGGCTTTGTGAGCAGGGCCCAGGAGCCTCCGGGAAGGACTGAACTGAGTGACTTTGGCGCAGGAGCTGGAGGTTTGTGTTCCAGTTGTTCCCCTGTTGTGGAGCTTGCGCGCGGGTGGTGCACAGGGGGCCGCCATTTTTTTAGGGCTGGGCCCTCCCACAGAGACTCGGGTCTGGGACTGCATTGGTCTACTGGAATTGGCGCAGGAGTGCGTGTGTGCGTGCGTGCGTGCATGCATGCGCGCGCGCGTGCGCATGTGGCCTTGGATCCCCACCCTCCATATTGTTTGTGCTGCATAGCCAGGGAAACACCAGGCAAGCACGCTTCAACTACAACAGACCCAGAAGTGCGCGACTCACCTTAGGTCCCTGATTTCCGCACTGCGCATGCAGAGTTGTCTTGGTGGCAATTGGCTGTTGGGCTGCTCGGCCTGATCTTTGAGCAGCTGATTGGGATAGGCTGAGACAGGGAGTTTTCCTGGGAGTGTAGGGCCACGAGCTGTGCACCTGTGTGATTTAGCCGGGGCTTTCCAGGCGAGTTTGTGTGGGTTGGCTGCTGATGCAGGAGTGCATGCTGCTCTGACTTGGTGGGGGCCACTGACCACACCCTGTGGTGCCTTGCGGGCCTGCCCCGCCCACCTAGAGCTGTGTTGCCAGGGACACCCTGAGCCCCTGGTCCCTAGCTCCTACCTCTGCAGGCCACAGAGGGTTTTTTGCAGCAGCAGACAGCCCACAACAACCTGTGAGGATTTTTAGTGGTCAGCACAGTTCCAAAGCACACAGCAACTAATTGTGGGAAGCTTACTGCAAGTCTAGAGGGAGGTTGGCGCATGACCCACTGAGCCCTTCCCCCCAGCAGCTGGTGTTGAGTCACCCAGAATCTCTCCATTGCTGAGCAAGAGGTCTGCAGTGCAGATTACAGCGGGCACAGAGCCTCTCCTTTTTTTTTTCCTTTTTTTTCTCTTTTCCATTTTTGGTTTTTTCCCCTTTCTCTTTTTTTGTTTTCCTTTTTCCTTTTTTCTTTCTAGGTGAGCTAATACATCGAAGCAATCACAGCAACAGCCAGAATGAAGCAACAAAGAAACATCTCCCAAGTAAAAGATTAGAAGAAAACTCAAGAAATGCAACTAAATGAAACAGAGGTATTCAACCTTTCAGAGACAGAGTTTAGAACACTGATGATAAGAATGTTTCAGGAACTTAAGGAGGACAGAAAGAAGGATACAGAAATCATAAAAAACAACCAGGTAGAACTAAGAATACAATAACTGAAATGAAGAACACACT
>NW_017732132.1:336338-355878 GCF_001890085.2 Hipposideros armiger | reverse complement strand
TATTGTATGTCAACTACAACTATATAGTCATGGGACATAGAGTATAGTGTGGGAGTGGAGTCAAGGGATTTGTAATAGATATGTATGATATTGGGGGGAAATGGGGTGGTGGATTGGGGGAGGGGGGTTGTCACTTCAAGGGGTAAAAAGTATAACTATTGCACTGTGTTGTACAGCTGAAACTAATGCTAAAAATGTGTATTTCATAATAAAAAATAAATTAATTTTTAAAAAACACTGTAAAAAAAAGAAGTAAAAATTGGTAGTTACAAAATAGTCATGGGGAAGTAAAGTAAAGCATAGGCAAAATAGTCAATAATATGGTAATAACTATGCATAGCACCAAGTGGGTACTAGACTAGTACCCACTAGTCTAGTCGGAGATCACTTCTTAAATTATATAAATGTCTAATCACTATGCTCTACACCTGAGATTAATATAATATTGAAAGTCAACTGTAATTGAAAAGTTAAAAATGGAGGGGAACAGTTGAAGGGGAATAAGAGGTCCAAATTTCCAGATATAAAACAAATAAGTCATGTACTTATTTGTAATGTACAATATAGGGAATGTTGTCAATAATATTATGATAGTGTGGTATGGTGTCAGATGGTTGCTGGACTTATGGTGATCACTTATTTAGGTATGTATGTGTTGAACAACTTTGGTGTATGCCTGAAACAAATTTAATATTGTATATTTGCTATATTTAATAAAAATGTTTTTAAACATTTTTAAAAAGAAAGAAAAAAGAAAAAGAGAAAATGAGCAACTTGGGAGGAGACTTATGCATAAAGAAAAATTCCAATAAAGCCATCATCAATAGCTTCTGAGAGATAAAAAAAAACATATTGCATGTGAAAGGATACTTTTTAAAAAAGAATATTCAGAAAACAAAAGCAAACTCTTAAAAATTAAAAATATAGTAAAAAAATTTTAATTATAGAAGTAATAGAATAAAAAGTGGAGGACATCTTCTAGGAAGGAGAGAAAAAGGCAAAGGGCTAGAAAATACAGCAGAAAAAAATAATAAAGAAAAGAAAAACAGAGGCCCTGTCTAGGAGACCATGTCCAAATGCCCACCTCCTACTCCCCTCCCTCAGTGTCAGAGTGCTTTTGCTCTCAGTGACTGCAGAGACACTTTACTTGTATTCCCAGGGTCCAGAAGTGCTAGAATTCTAGATCCCTGGAATTCCCTGGGTCAGTGCAGCACAGGAGTATGAAAGTCCAGCTTCCTCATCAGGGCAGGGAAGCTCTGAAGTTCAGTTCGCACCTCAGAGTCCCCAGCTGGACCACTGAGCTCCATTCCACTCCACCGGCCCTGGCCTGAAGCCTCACCTTCTGGCTGCTTCCCTCCCTCCTCTCTTCCTGCTCCCTCACCCATTTCCTTTGGAAGCGCTTTTTTAATGACTCAGTTGCACACAAATGTTCATCCCAAGGTTTGCTTCTTTGGGGCCTATGAAAAGGCAATGTACATATCCAAACAAAAAAGATTCCTGAAGAAAAGAACATAGAAAACAGAATGGAGGAAATCAAACAAACAAGAAAACTCCCTGAACTGAAAGACATGCATTTCCAGGCCGAGAGATCTATGGAGTAACCAGCAAAACACATGAAGACAGATGCACCCCAAGTCACTTGACTGTAGATGTTTAGAGCACAGAATCAGGTTGTACATATTTACAAAGGAAAAACTAGGTCACATACAGTGGATTAAGACTTAAAATGATGAAATAGTGCCATTTGCAACAACATGGATGGATCCTGAGGTTATGTATAATGCTAAGTGAAATAAGTCAGACAGAAAAAGGAGAGAACCATATGATTTCACTGATATGTGGTATATAAACCTGAAAACAACAAAAGAACAAGAAAAACAAGTGAAACAAAACTCATAGACACAGACAATAGTTTAGTGGTTACAAGAGGGTAAGCGGGGAGGGAGGTGGTAGATGAGGGTAAAGAGGGACAAATATATGGTGACGGAAGGAAAACTGACTCTGGGTGGTGATCACACAATGTGATATATAGATGACATATTACAGAATTGTACACCTTAAATCTGTGTAACTTTACTAACCATTGTCACCCCAACAAACTTTAATAAAAACAAAATGTGGGGAGGGCCGGCAGAGTGGCACGGTGGTTAAAAGCTGGCTTGGGATGCCAGAGGGCCCCAGTTCAGATCCCACATATGAGAGCCAGTGACACTGCCCTCTACAGCTAAGATGCTGAACAACAGCTCAACCTGGAGCTGGGCTGCCATGAGTCGCCAATGGCAGCGTAGGCTGTAGCCCCTGCTGCAGTGGGTTGCCATGGGCTACCGTGTAGCCATCAGCCAGCGTGAGCGGCCAGCAGCCACCGTGAGCAGCCGTCTAGAAGCCGGCGACTGATCTGCCTCGCCCAGGAAGAGTGCAATGATGGTGCCAACTTGGGCCAGTGAAGCAATGTCCTCCACAACTAGACTGAAGAACAAAAAGAACAGCAATTTGTCTGTTCCCCTTCCCCCAATTCCCCAGCGCTGTTCCCATCCCTCTAATTCCCCAATAAAAAAAATATTAAAAAAAAAAGTGGGGAAAAAAATGACTTAAAATTCTTTTGGCCTTCTCAGAAGCACACAGGATACTTGGAAACAAGGGAGCACCCCCTTCTTGAAGAATAATTATTTCTGACCAGAGTTCTGTACTCAGGTAACTATTAATCAGGCATGAGAGCAGAATGAAGATAATTTCAGATAAATCTCAACTCAGAACACTTATCCAATGATTCTTTTTTCATAAATTACTAGAGGATATGCACCAATACAAGAGAGTAGGCCAGGAGACAGAAGACATGGGATCCAGGAAAGAAGAAATCCCACAAGGAGGAAAGTGAAGGGAATCTCTGGGTGATGGGAAAGAACAGCGAGATGGGCAACCAGTCCAGACTGGAGCTGGTGGGGCTGTCATCACCATGACCTCTGACAGTCTACCCTTTTAAACCTGAAGAAACTCCTGGAAAAGATGCCCAACCAAGGGAATATATCAAGAAAGAGGTACCTGGGGCCCAAGATGCAGGGGCTCCATCCCAGAAAAAGTCCAAGGATAATAATAAAGGAAAATCCCCAAGAGACAGTTATGCAGCAGGACTAGAGAGTAACTGGCTTCTAGTGACTGGAGAACTCCAAGATAAAAATTTGAACTTACAGACAACCTGATGTAATTGATCTTGTGGGAAATGTCATGGAAGAAACACGGAAATGTATGGAGAGTATAAGTACAGAGAAAACCAAGCACATAAAAAGTAAAGATGAGGCAATTATTAATTTCATTGAAAAAAGAAAGAAAATATAATCACAGTGTACTATATGGCTCCTCCTTGAATAATATTTACATCAATGCATTAAAGTAAATAACAGAAAATTCATTGAGAAACATGGCAATAACTATACCATGAAAATGGTAAAGTGTGTTGTTGACGGGAAATAGGGGGAAAGAGCAAAGTCCTCACCTTCTATAAGAATAAGTCAACAAATAAAGCCTACATTTGTCAAATGTAACAGCATACAAGGGTCTGACAATTAGGTTGTTGAACTCATCCTAGAAAAAGTGCTACATACTTTATTGCTGAATATCACTACAGGCACCTTTGAAGTACTCCCTTTGGGAAGCTATGTGCGCTGACACCAATGCCTAGGCCACCCTTCAAAGCAATTCTAGAACTCTTTTTCTGGAATGGCTATCAGAGTTGTCATCATATTACTCTTGATGTCCTGAATGTCATCAAAATGTTTTTCTGTCAGTATTTCCTCTATCTTCAGTTAAAGAAAGTAGTCACCTGGGGCCAGATCAGGTGAGTAGGGAGGGTGTTCCAATACAGTTATTTGTTTACAGGCTAAAAACTCCCTCACAGACAGTGCTGTGTGAGCTGGTGTATTGTCATGATGCAAGAGCCATGAATTGTTGGCAAAAAGTTCAGGTCACCTAATTTTTTCATGCAGCCTTTACAGCACTTCCAAATAGTGAACTTGGTTAACTGTTTGTGTAGTTGGGACAATTCATAACAGATAATCCCTCTGATATATTAAAAAAAAAGTAAGCAACATCGTCATATCCCATATGCACATTATTTAAAAAGATAAAGTGTAAATGTTAAAACTAGCTCCCCCAAAAGCTCAGAGTCTAATGTACAATAATTGCTTCTGGATTTGGGAAGACCAGTAACAAGTTTAACCCATGAAATCATCACCACAATCAAGATAGTTAACATATCATTGTCCCCAAAATTTCCCTCATGCCCCTTACTTCCAGCCCTCCCTGTCCATAGGCCACCATTTATCTGCTTTTGTCACTATATATTAGTCTACATTTTCCACAATTGTATATAAATCAAATAATACAGCATGTATTCTTTTCATTCTGGCTTTTTTTCACTCAGCATGACTACTTTGAGATTCATCCATTTTCTGTGTATATTTTGAGTCACACTTGATAGTATAAATGCACCATCAGTTTGTTTATCAGCTTAGCTGTTGATGAATATTTGGGTGTTTTAAATTTTGGCTATTACATATAAAGGTACTATGAGTATTCATGAATAAGAAAGGCTTTATATGGACATAATGCTTCCTATTCTCATGGAATGGAATGATTGGCTCATATGATAGGTAAATGTTTCACTGTATTTAAAAACTGATAAACTATTTAATATATTTGTAGCATTTCATATTTCCACCAACAGTGTATGAGAATAACAGTTGCCTACAACCTTACCACAATTTGGTTAGCTGTTCTTTTTATTTGTAGTGATATCACATTCTGGTTTTAATTTACATTTCCTACTGAATAATGAATGACATTGACCATCCTTTAATGTGCATATTCACCATCTGCATATTTTATCCTGTAACTATCTATTCAAATCTTTCTGCCCATTTTTTAAACTGGATTGTTGGTTTTCTTATTATTTACTTTGAGAATATCCTACATATTCTGACTTCAAGTTCTTTATAAGATAAATTCATAACAAAAATGTTCTCACAGTTTGTGTTTAGCAGTTCTGTAAAGATCAAACATTCTTAATTTGGATGAACTTAAATTCTTTCTCTTACGCATTGTGCTTTTTGGTTTCATGAGCAAAGTTTTTTTTCCTTAACCTAAAGTTACAAAGATTTTCTCCTATGCTTTCTTCTAGAAATTTTATAACTTTACGTTTTACAACTAAACCTTTTTTTCACGCTGAGTTCTTTTTTAAATTCCATGATATATAAATCAAAGTACTTTTCTGTTTTGCATATAGATGCTCAATTTAGTTTTTAAATGTTTGGGGGTTTTCCAGATATCTTTCTGTTATTAATTTATTTTCTAGTTTAAATATGCTGTGGTTTGTGAATTGCTTTGTTTAATTTCAAGACTTTTAAAGTTGTTGCAGTTTGTAATATGGCCTAGAATATCTTGGTGAATGTTCCATGGGTATTTGAAAAGAATAAATCTTCTGCTATTTTTGGGTGGAGTGTTATATAAATGCCAATTATGTCAAGTTTTGTTTTTTTAATGGTGTTTTCAAGTTTTCTATATCCTTACTGATTTTCTGCCTACCTAGGTGTGTAGTAGGCTATACCATCCAGGTTTTGGTAAGTGCACTTGATGATGTTTGCACAGGATGAAATCACTAAATGACACATGTCTCACAATATACCCCTGTCATTAAGCAGCACATGACCGTAGCTTTTTTCTCTCTCGTAATGTATCATATTTTCCTGCTTTGATGAATGCTTACTAATTGTTTGCTAGATGGTAGACATTGTGAATTTTACCTTGTTGTGTATTGGATGTCTATTTAAATACAATACTTAAATATTTTTGAACTTTGTTCTGAGAAACAATTTAGTTATTTGAAAACACTTTAATCTCTTCAAGACTTACCAGTAGGATTTGTTAGGCAGGACTAAAGCAGCCATTATTCTGAGGCTAATTATGTTTAACTTTTGAGAAAATACCCTCATAGGTACTCTGCCCAGTTCCTCATGAGTTACAAGGTTTTCCACTGGCTAATGAGAACACAAACTCTTCCAAGCCCTTTGTGAGCTCTGGAGGTTGTTCCCTCTGTTCCTTTCTAGTGGCTTCTTCCCTGGACTTGGGTTGTTTCCTGACACACGTATGTTGATCAGTGCTCAGCTAAAGACTTCAGCGGAACTTCCATAATCTCTGGACCTCTCTCCTCTCCATACCTTCCCTGAAAGCTCTATTTGCCTTGGCCTCCCAGACTCCTAGCTCTGTCTCATAAAGACAAGCAGGCTCTACATGGGTTCCCCTTCCCTGTACAGTTGCTCTATACAGGAAACTCTATAGGCAGTAAGTGGGGTAATCTTAGGGCTCATTTCTTTTGTTTACTTTCTTTCAGAAATCACAGTCCAATGTTTGAAAACCATTGTTTTGTACATTTTTAGTTTTGTACATTTTTAGTTTTTTTCAGATGGGAGGGTCATGGGTGATAAGAATTTATTATATTATTTCTTCTGTTAAATAGACACCTAAATCTAGAGAAATTTTTAGAAAAAAGACAAGATGCTGAGCTCAAGATGGGTTCTCCTCTCTCATTGCAGTTCCAAGCAAACTATGAGCCCATAATTAGTAGATAAATATATCTTTCTACAGCACTTTCTAAAACTAAATTATGTAGTTGGGAGAAAAAACAATTTAAAGACAGGGTAGAGGAGAGACAGTGAGCTGAAGTCGTTTGGGAGGGTCAGCCAGTGATGCCTCAGAGGTTCCAGCTGACTTAGCAGGGCTGGGTAGGAATGGGAGGGAAGATGCTTTCTGTGAAAGCTTCCCCACATATTAACACATGCATTCCAATCCCAGCCAAACAGGACTTCACAGTGCTCCCTGCCTGATGAGCAGAAACATCTGCCCAAAGAGCAAATTCCATCATGCCCTCTCTGCTGCAAACTCCTCATGGATCCCCTGAGCCCTTGAGTTACATTCCCAGGCTCTCTGCTTTATAATGGCGTTTCTCCATGACCAGGTGCTGCAAAACCCCCAGCCACTTTTTTAATAGGTTTTACTTTTGTAGAGCAGTTTTTATTTCACAGCAATTTTGTGCAGAAGATACAGAGGTTTCCTGTTTGCCCCCTGCCCCTACACATTCACAACCTCCCCATTACCAACATCTCCCACCAGAGTGGGACATTTGTTACAACTGATAAATTATATTGACACATGATAATCACCCAAGTCCATAGTTTACATTATGTTCACTCTTGGTGCTGTATATTCTATGAATATGAGCAAATATACTATGACATGTATCTACCATTATAGTATCATGCAGAATAGTTTCACTGACCAAAAACTCCTTTGTGTTGTGCCTATTCTTCTCTCCCTCCCTCCCCTCAACCCCTGGCAACCACTGATCTTTTACTGTCTCCATGATTTTGTCTTTTCTAGAATGTCATATAGTTGGAATTATACAGTATATAACCTTTACAGATTAGCTTCTTTCACTTAGTAATGTGTATTTAAGTTTCCTCCATGCCTCTTCATGGCTTGAAGCTCATTAGTTTTTAGTGATAAATAAATAATATTCCATTGTCTGGATGTACCACAGTTTATTGATTCACTCACCTATTGAAGGATACCTTAGTTGCTTCCAAGTTTTGGCAACTGGATGTAAAGTTGCTAGAAACATTCATGTGCAGGTTTTTGTGTGGACATAAATTTTCAACTCTTTTGGGTAAAAATCAAGGAGTGTGATTGATGTATTGTGTGATAAGAGTATGTTTAGCTTTTTAAGAAACTACTGAACTGTCTTCCAAAGTGGCCAGACTAATTTGCATTCCCTGTTGTTCCACGTCCTCATCAGCACTTGGTGTTGTCAATGTTCCAGATTTGGGCCATTCTGATAGCTGTATAGTGGTATCTCCTTGTTGTCTTAATTTACATTTCCCTGATGACATATGCTGTGGAGTATCTTTTCATATGCTTATTTGCCATCTGTATATCTTCTTTGGTGATGTGTCTGTTAGTCTTTGGCCCATGTTTTATTTGAGTTGTTTGTTTTCTAAATGTTGAGTTTTAAGAGTTCACTGTATATTTTGGATAACAGTCCTTTATCAGATATGTGTTTTGCAAATATTTTCTCCCAATCTGTGGCTTATCATTTTATTATTTTGACAGTGCCCTTTACAGAGCAGATTTTTTTCCATTTTAATAAAGTCCAGCTTACTCATTCTTTCTTCATTAATCACGTCTTTGTGTTGCTTCTAAAATGTCGTTGCCAAACCCAAGGTCATCTAGATTTTTTCCTATGTTCTCTTCCAGGAGTTGTATAGTTTTGCATTTTGCATTTAGGCCTATGATCCATTTTGAATTCATTTTTGTGAGGGGCATAATGTCTGAGTCTAGATTCATTTTCTGTATGTGGATATCCAGTTATTCCAGTATCACTTATTGAAGAGACTGTCTTTCTCTGTTGTGCTGCCTTTGTTCCTTTGTCAAAAATCAGTTGACTGTATTTGTGTGGGTCTATTTCTGGGCCCTCTATTCTGCTTCACTGATCAATTTGTCTATTCTTTCACCAATACCATGCTGTCATGATTACTCTAGCTTTATAGTGAGTCTTGAAATCGGTTCATCCTCCAACTTTGTTCTTGTCCTTCAATACTGCGTTGGGGCCCCACCCTTTTCTTCCACCCCTCCTGCTTTGCCCAGAGCATCAGCCAAACCCTCACAGTCTGCATACATTGCAGGCTGCTCCTCATCTTGTGCCCAGCACCCTTAACCCTAGCTCCAACCTTGAGCCCATGCCCCATCTGCAGTAACCATCTCCCCATCCCTTAGGGCACACACCAAGCATTGCCTCCTACAGCAGATCCTCTGCCTCTCTCCATATCTGGACTGAGTATTCTTCCACAGACTTTTCCCCTACAAAACCCATTCCCCATGTCATAGTTCCCAACACATTATAGCGTGTCCATCTGCTTAGGTCTGTCTCCTCAACAAGATAGTAAGAGCCCTCACCAGAATCTAACCCTGTCATCCTTGTATCAGAATGAGCTCAGGGATGTTTACTGAGTAAATGAGTGATGCAGGATGATATCCCTAAATTCAGAATAAAGGGCCCCTTTCTAGTGATTCCGGGAAGCAGTGATCGCCATGGCACCACCCCATCTCTAGCTATGACAGCTCTGTGATGGAGCTGAGTTCATTTCTCCTGAGAGGGGCCATGTGGTTGAATTTCAGCAAATGTGGAAGTGATGGGACACTCATCAGTTCCAAAGTGGCTCAGGAGAGCCCTGGCCACTGGAGTAAGCAGGACATGGTGTCTCATGGTAGGCCTCAGGAGGCCTGCCAGTGTAGGGCCCACCTTCACTGGCCATTCGTCTACTCATACAGGGTGCCTCACGCATGCCTCCAGCCAGCCTACTAACATACATTAGTCCACTGTGCAGACAAGGAGCCTGAGATTTGCAGAGAGGATGCTGAAACTGCTGTGGCTTAGCACTCATCACCATTCTCATCAGTACTTGTTGAGGGATTACCATGTGCTAAACTAAATGGAGGTCTCTGGAAGATTCTCAAGGTCAGAATTGCCATAACTACCTTACGGGTGGAGAGGCTGCCAATGTAAAAGCAATGTATGCTGGCTCACCCTAGAGAGGCACAGTGAGGATTATGAACCCCAGCTGCCTTGCCCCGTGAGCCTACATTCCTTCCCTTCCATGTCCTGCTGGGGCCCTGGGGCAGCAGGCTTCTCAGCACCCCAACTGCAAAGGGCCTCTCCAGGCACATGGACAGGTGAGAGCAATGTAATCCTGGACCTTCCAGCCATATGCGTGAGCCCATATTCCACACAGCTGAGAGGGCATTCAGACATAAAACTGTAGGTGGTATGATCAAGAATGACCCCTAACGTAGGAATCAGGGGATGGGGTTCCTGAAGTTGGATCTGCTGCTCCCCAGCTGTGGACCCCAGGAAGTCATTTCCCCTCCCTGGGCCTCCATTTCCTCATCTATCTCTGTTGTCCCTTCTGGAGCTAACTTTCACTGTGTAGATTGGGTTTTCCCAGAAGCTGGCCCCGAGACAAGGATTGGAGTGGAAGTCATTCATATGGGAGGTAGAGGGATCCCAATTGGAGTGAGGTGGAGTGAGACAGGAAAGGGGAGGCAGGAAGTCATGTTGACAAGAGCTTGGTCCCAGGTGACCTGGAGCTGTTCACACCTGCTCATGAAGTGCATCACCTCCCAGCTCTGCTCAGTGATGTCACATATGAGCTGAAATGAGCCATACTGGGGGTTTTGCATAATGAAAATTGGCAAACACTACAAACCTGGCTCTCTTTCCCCTAGAGAACTGGTAGGTAAACATTTACCAGCACACCACCAGCTTAATCCCATTGGGAATGGTGTAAAACACAAGCCTTAGAACCATTCACCCCAGGGCGGGAGCTGGAGCATTTCTACCAAAGTCCTGACACTCACTGACTGAGGGCTGCTTTGGAAGCATTAATACCCAGTTTTCCCGTGGTGTCCCACACATGCGGCAGAGCAGCCTATGTGGCTCCAGATAAATCCCTCAGACACTGGCAAATAAAGTCCATCAGAGCACACAGGAGTGGGCAAGGTCTGAGGGACTTGATAGGGTCTGATGACAGTAGGGCCTGGCTGGGTAGGTGGGGAGAGGAGGGCTCTGAGCACTGGGCTTGGGCATGGCATAGAGGGTGTTTGGCACTCTGCTAATTACCTGCTCCACAGCAGAACGCCAGGTGAGCAGGTTAGCAGAGAACAGGGCCTAAGCAGGGATGGGAAGGATGGGGCTGGGGGCTCTCCTAGTTCAGGGGTTTAGATGAGACAGACAGACAGACAGGAAAACCTCCTTTATAGTGACATCAAGAGGGCCAATTAGCATACGCTGATGTTTAGCAGCTCTGGTAAAAAAATGTTTTATGTGACCAGTGAATGTTTTCCTGGCTGAGCAGTTTGGAGGGTTTGGTGGGGCCCTACTCTCAGGGAAGATTTTCAAGGCAGAAGAGAGACTAAGGCAGGCACCATTCATAGTCATCCACATGGCTTACCAAGTGCCTGCTCCACATCAACAGTCAGGGCTAGAGATGGTGTGACGAATTAGGCAAGTGCCTGCCCTAGGAGCCCACATTCAGTGGTGTGAAACCACTCGTGAAGTAAAACACGGATGACTGTGCACTCCCAGAGTTATGTGTTTGCTTCCATAGCGCTCCGTAAGGGGAAGAGAGACACTTGGGGTCCAGAGGGAAGCCACTCTTGTGAAGACTCAAGCCAGGATCTGAATGCAGTGGGAAAGAAGAGCTAGGAGGAGAACAGGCAAGCAGTGCAAAGGCCCTGAGGCCAGACAGGTAGCTTGAAGGGCAGCCAAGGAACCAGTGAATGGTTGCAAGGGAACAAGGGGGAGAGCAGGGGAGGTGAGAGAAGCCAGAGGACATGACATCGAAGGAAGTCATTTCATCAGAAGAAGAAAAACTTGAGCTACAAGTTAAAAAAGTAAGAAGTCCCCTGAGCTGCTCTAGGAGTTGAGGCTGTCCCAACAAGAGCTAAGCAGAGAGGCCATGTGGCAGCCCCCTGCAGCATCACAAAGAGATCCCTGAGCCCAGGACAGAGTCATCACTCCAAGAGAAGTGGTATCTGACCAATAAGAGATGGGGTCCCCACATAAGTGACAGGATAGGAAGGTACTGCCTCACCAGCTTTCCCCCCACAGACAATAGAGAGGCCCCTGGGCTGGGGGAAGAGATGATTGGGGGAAAAACAGCACTGGGTGCTTCTGAACGTCTCCTGCCCCTCAGCCTCCACCCCAGGTCAGCTCCAAAGGTGGGGATGATAGAATCCCCCAGCAAACTCAGGGCACCCCGGCTACCCTTGGAAGCATCACAGAGGCCTGAATCAATGCCACCCACCCTCCTGGGTGCCCTGTGTCTGTGACAGGAGCAACAACATAGCTAAGAGGCCCTAGGAGTCCTTGTGGCCTCAGAGTTCATATAGGGAGGACACAGAATAAGTGTTGGGTATCAGGTGACCACAGACCAAAACAGGACCAGGGTGTCCCATTAGGTGCCAGCGGGGATACATGGCAATCACCAGGACCCAGCCTGTGCCAGACACACTTAGCAGAGGAGCCTACTACAATGCTCGCTCCCCACCAGGAGCTCCAAAGCCCCACCCAAGCACCTCAGAGCCTGGGGGGAAGGGCTCAGTTGAGGTGGGGGGAAAAGAGACATTAGTGAATGAGCTGAAACTTTCAGTAACCTGAAGGAATTGAGAACACTTGGGATTAATGAGCTTGCCATCATTATGGCTCAAATTTTGGAATCTGAGAACCAACAGAAGATCTTATAAGCTTTCAGAAAGGGCACAAAAATAAGAGAATATGGGTTAGATACAAAGGTCAATTGTATCTAGAAGTATCTTGTTAGTAATTCTGAGAGCCAGAAGAAAATAAAGCAATACCTTCAAAATTCTAAAGGAAAGTGATTTTATTAGAGAATTCTATACTAGCCAAACTACCAGGAGTAAAGTAGAAGACATTTTCAGACATTCAAGTGCTCAGATTGTCCTCCCCTGTACACTTCCTCAGGAAGCTCTCAGGGAATGTGTTTCTCTAAAAGGAGGGCATCACCCTGTCAGTGCTGCAGGAAATAGAAGCCAACAGAACAGACAGCTTAAGGGGGTCCCCAAGCAAGCAATGAAGGGAGGCCTCAAGAGCTGAGCAGCAGGGCCAAAAGAGCCAGGGCAGCTGGGGAGAGCGGGGTCAGAGGCTTCCAGGACACTGCAGGAAAATGAAATTGGTAGAACAGCTAATGGATTGGAATTCAATAAGATGAAATGTACACTAATAGAGAAGAAGCATGAGCAACAGAGAGGAATTGGGGTATCATTTAGGAACAAGAAAATATCACACAAATGTAAAATACAGAATGATTATTAACTCCAAGTAAATGAGAAACTTACACAAGAAAGGAAAAGAAAATTAAGCAAACGAAAAGTATAGAGCAATCACTGACTCCAGGTAAAACAAAAAGTTATGCAAGAAAGGGTTTGGCTGTGAAAGGCCTTAGCTTAGTCACACTGTAAATACAGAATGTTAATCTTGTCAAGAGTGGTGAGGCCATCCTTCAATTCTAAAATAAAATGCAAAGCTGAACTTATTGCTCACTTGAGTAAGCGAGAGCTTTGCTGCTCAGGCAATCTCCCAGAGCAGGAGTCCAGGGGAGTACAAGGGGGTGGGGGAAGGGTGGGGGGGACATTGACACATCATCCTTTGTCCCTTAAAGGTGACTGGATGAGAGAGAATACAGTTGGCTGGCTGGCATTCAGAAACTGCTGCTTCTAGTGTGCCTATCTCTCATTGGCTGAGTTTTCAGCTAGGAGCCGACACTGATTTGTTTTCTGCAAAACATGTTCATTGAGGTCAGCTGGTGTGTATTCATTGACAAGGTTTAATGTTATTTGTCACCATGGCAACAGAACAATGGGTCTTTTCCTAGGAGTGTGGGAACTTTTGTTTTTTTAATCCATGCAGAATTAGGACTTAACTATGTTGTTGATAATGGGGGATGGGAAGTATTTCAAAATGTGTATGATGCTGCTCAGAATGAGTGTGGAGGAGAAATAATTCCCCACCTTCCCTGGTAGGTAGCAAGAAGATAATGACACAAACTGGAAAATAAAAGTTAGCAATGTAAGAATTTTATTTAGATTTATGAACATTAACATCAAAAGGAGTGTTGGAAATTAGCTTCCTCTGGGGAAGAGGAAAGAAACTATGGAGTGGGGCAGGGGAACTACTGTTTTGCATGACAAAACCTGTTGCACTGTTAGACTCCTTAGGCCCCATATTTTTGTAAGTTTGATAAAGGTTTTTTTATTGAATGATATTTGTTAAAAATTTTCACCTAGAAGTTTTCAAAATACACATTGAAATGTTTTTGTAAAAAAAAAGAGTTCTGTGTATAGCACATCCAAGCAGGTAAGATTTTTGTATCCAGTGTGCAGTGTCTTCATTGACAAAAAATGGAGCATATACCCTCACTTCCTCAGCCACAAAATTTCCCCGTTCTATCATCCCTAACCTTACTTACATCTGAGGAGGTGAAAAATCCTTGGGTGCCTGCTTCAAGACTCTGCTACAGTGAGAGAGTGAGTGAGTGAAAGAGTGAGTGAGTGAGAAAGAGGGTGAGTGAGCTAGTGAGTGCGACAATGAGTGAGTGAGTGAGACATCTCCATGTCTTATTCCACAATAGAATACAAGTTTCTGTGGTTTTATGTGACCCTCCCAGTGCAGAGCTCAGTCAAGGCCATCTCTGTATCTCCCTGCCTCTGAGTCTCATCCTCCCCCAGAGCCCTCACTCTCACCTGCCACCCTCTTCAGCCCCTTAAGCTGGGCTGGATGCCTCATACAGGCAGGCACACACACACTTGATGCCTCCCTTCTCCCTGGGGCCATTAGCTCTCTCCAGTTCTTGTTTCCTTAAGTACACATCCCTCCCACATACCTGACACCCTGAGGAGGAGGACAGCATTGCCCAGCTCCCAGCACAGGGTCTGGCCCATAAAGGAAGAACTAGACTAAATAATTTCTTAACCCAGAAATTAATTACAGAGCAGCTTTTCTCCCAAGATGTGAGATTCCTGTGCCCAAAGCCCCAGGAGGAATGGATTCTCATCTTGGGCTGCACCACTGCTTATGGTCAACGCAGAAGCCATTGAACCCTGAGGCGCCAGCTCCCCACCCCAGGCAGCACTCCACAGTGGGCTTAACTGGTATGTACCCTAGAGCCCTGGCCCCTGATCTCATTCTGGTCAGAAAGGGCAAAGGTGCAGAGGACAGAGGGTATATGTGGGTGGTGGGTCAGTGTGCAGAGGTGCAGAGCCCAGGCTGTGCTAAGTGACCAGAACTTTATGTTAAACCTGGGGACAGGCAAACCAAGATGCTTGTCACCCTAATGACCCCAGCTCCACCACATCACTGTAGCTTGGATCAGACATCATTAGGTTGCTCTGTCCTTGACAGGCCATTCTGACACTCAGGTGTCAACCAAAAAGGGTGTGCAACCATTTGGGGACCACTTTGAGACTCTCATCCCTAAGAGCACTCCATTCCCAACAACAGAGAATCTCTTCATTTCTAATGGAATTTTCCCCCAGAAAGAGAGTGTCCTCCCTTCCTCCTTCCCTTGTTAATGGCTTTAAAATGACAACATTTTAAAGAAGCCAGATACTGAATAGATGACACACACGTGGCAGGTTCCATGAAATATGCTTCAACAATGGCCCGTGGCTGGTAATACACAAACTGCCTCATGAAATCAGGCCCCTTACTCCCAGAGGACAGTGACTCCATCCTCAGGAGGGAAGAAGACTGGTGCATAGGAATCTCCCCACAATCTCCCTGCATTAGACTGCCTCAGATGTCTTCTCTCAAGCCCTTGGGGACCTCAGAGCCACAGTGCTGTTACCTGCCTGTGGGCCTTAGGCACAGCTGCTGGGCAGGAGGGAAGAGGTAGCAAGGCCAGGTGCCCAGTGCCTCTCTCCGTTTGTCTCTAGTCTCTTCCTGGACTGCAGGGCTGGAACCATGCAGCTTGCCCCATGGACAGTGTAATGGGCAGTGCTAGTTCCCAGCATTACCTAGTCCAGACCACAGGATGGACAGTTGCTTCCTTATGCTGTCCTTGACCCTCAACTGTACCTGCCAGGTGAGTATGGTCCTTTTCAGGTAATAACTGAGTAAACTGAGGCACAGGAGAGAACTTGACTGTCTTCACCCACAGGAGGATCTGCTGTGCTCCATTTCAAAGAATTTCCCAGGAAGCCTGAAGTGATATCTTTAAAAGTGAACATTCTCTCCAAGGAGCCTGTCCAGGTGGCTGACAGCTTAGCCTGGCCTAGGCTTAAAGGTGCCTGGCCCCTCCCAGGAGTGGTGGGGGTCCATGCTAGGAGGGCTAGGTCCTGTGATTGCTCACAGGAAAAGACCACAGACCAGGGAAGAAGACTGGGCTCTCAATGTAGTCCCACCCAGCACCAGGCTGTTCAGGGATGTCTGATGGACTGCTGAGTCAGCTGGTGTGCAGCTCCTCCCTGGGTCCCTAGGCCATGTGCCCCAAGGGCATGCATAGTGACCTAGGCTACTCCCACCCAACCCTTCTGTCTAGATGGCTTTGTGGGGACATTAACTTCTAGAAACTTCTTCTAATTCTGTTATCCTGCCTAAGCCCCTCAAGCCTCTTAC
This sequence comes from Hipposideros armiger, assembly GCF_001890085.2. Classification (NCBI taxonomy): domain Eukaryota; kingdom Metazoa; phylum Chordata; class Mammalia; order Chiroptera; family Hipposideridae; genus Hipposideros; species Hipposideros armiger. The sequence continues at coordinate 339,641 of NW_017732132.1, read as the reverse complement.
TTTCACCCCTTCTCTGGAATCCCATTTGATTCCCCAGCTGAAAGAACCAAGTCTCAGGGATTAATTCTGCAATCTTAGCAGTATTTGTAAGTCTGCTCAGAGTGTGGGGGAACCCAAGGGGATTCAGGATGTAGGTGTGCCAGCTGTTAGCCTGGGCCTGGGGATGGAGCTGCTGGTAAGTCAGGCCTGCACTCTGCTCCGGTAGATGGGGGTACACACATGTCCAACATTCATTCATGCATTCATTCTTTTTTTTTTTTTTTTAAAGATTTTTATTGGGGAATTGGAACAGTGCTGGGGAATTGGGGAAAGGGGAACAGACAAGTTGCTGTCGTTTTGTTCTTCAATCTAGTTGTGGAGGATGTTGCTTCTCTGGCCCAAGTTGGCACCATCATTGCGCTCTTCTCTGGCGAGGTATATCAGTCGCTGGCTTCTGGACGGCCGCTCACTGCGGCTGCTGGCCGCTCACGCTGGCTGCTGGCCACACACGGCAGCCCATGGCAATCCACTGCCACAGGGACTGCAGCCCACGCCGTCGCCGGCGACTCATGGCAGCCCAGCTCCAGGTTGAGCTGTTGCTCAGCATCCTAGCTGTGGAGGGCAGTGTCACCGGCCCTCACATGTGGGATCCGAACCGGGGCCCTCTGGCATCCCAAGTGAGTTCCTAACCATCGCGCCACTCGGCCGGCCCCATGCATTCATTCTTTCCTGTAATGAATAGTTACCTGTCATCCACTCTGTGCTAAACACTGTCTTCGGCACTGAGATTCAGGACAGGGGCCTTCAAGTGAGGGCCAGGGGAGGCAGCGAGATATAGCATGTTGGAATGTGAGCTTGTGCACTAGGTAGGAAGGATAAGACAGGGAGGGACTTAGGAAGTTCTGGGGTGGGCGATGTGTACTCGGCAAGGTAGCTTCTGAATAAGAAAATGCATGGTGGAGCTGGCCATATGAACACTGAGGGAGAAGTATTTCCGCAGGGTCACCAGCAAGGCCAAGGGCCAAAGTGGGAGAGCCAGAGTGTGTGAGGAGCAGCAGAGACCTGGAGCCTGCAGAGGAGGGGGGTAGGGAGGGATGCAGGGCCCATGGCTCCTACTGCAATGGTGACAAGCATCCCTGAGGGAACTGAGCAGCAGCAGGACATAGTGTGACCTGGACAATCCCTGTGCTGCTCTCCCAGTGTGCTCTCCCTGACATTAGAGAACCCTCAGCTACAGGGCTGGCCCTGCACAGGGACACATCACACCAAGTTCATGTGGCCCAGAATCACATGAGCTAACTCTGGGCACCTGCCAGGTCTCCAGGTCCTGCATATAAACAGTAGATTTGAAATAAACATTGATAGCACAGCAGTTATGAAGACAAGGAAAAGTAATGTGAGTTCTTCAACTCTTATCAGTCTATGTGAATACTTGGGATGTTTACTTGTGTTTAAAACCTGAAACAGTGAAAGTGCAAACTGTGAGGTGTAACACTTTGGTTAGGCAAGTGGATATTTTAGTTCACACGTGAACTGTTACTGATTGCAAATAAGATCTTTTGTATTGAAATTTAGCATTTTATAATTGATTGTCTTAAAACTAAAGAATTAATAAAAAGAACTAAAATGTTACATCAGTGATATCTTTTAGTGGTTGCCTAAACTGTACCTCTTATGACTCATTCTGTTTTACTAAAATTCATTTTTTTATTGGTATGATTATGTACACAAAGTTCAGTTAAAGAAAATGTTCATTCTGCATTTTTTTCTGGACATTATTATTTGTTTTATTTCATGATTATTATTGAAAATAATTTTGTCACATAGAAAAGGGGTGTCAGTTAGTTCAAGCTGCCATAACAAAATACCACAGGCCAGATGGCTTAAACAACAAACCTTTATTTCTCACAGCTGGAAGTCCATGATCAAGGTGCTGGCATGACAGAGTTGTTGATAAGGGCCCTCTCCCTGGTTATGTCCTCACATGTCCTCTTCTTTTAAAATGGCACGAATCCTATCAGAGGGGCTCCTCCTTGAGGACCTAACCACTTCCCAATGATCTCACCTGCAAGCATCATCACACTGGGGTCAGGGCCTCAACATGTGAACTTGGAGGAGATATATGAGTACACATTTACTCCATAACAAAGAGGATGTTTTTTTAAAAAATCATCTCTGGGTGTTAAATGTGCTCAGAATGCCACTGGAATTCAGGATGTATTCTGAGGTGGAGCCAAAGGTGTGAGGACTGACCAGCTTGAAGGCAAGCGAGCAGCTGTTGGTGGCCCCGGAACAGTGCAGCCTGAGCGCAGGGACACTTGCCCCACACCCCGGAACATGGAACGCCTTCCCCTGCCACACACTGCACACCCCTGAGCATAGGGACGTCTGCCCACCACACACCCCAGAGCACGGGGACACCTGCTCCACCCCTCTGAGCACAGGAATGCCCACCCACACCACAAGGCAGCACAGAAGGGGCACATCTGGCTGTAGCAGGATCCAAAATTTGGTTTTCAGAATGCTCCATGTGTGGGCAATTGCTGGACATCCCCATGGAGTTTTCAAGTGGGCAGTCAGATATCCAGGCCAAGAGCCCAGGGGAGAAGGCCTAGCTGGAAGCACCAGTATTCCCATGGACTGGAGGGCATTGCCTCTGACAAATAACACAAAATCACACGTACATTCTTTAATGTGCTCATGGGCTATGCTTCTCTGAGCCCAGGCAGTGGTGAGGCACAAGAAGGTGTCCTTGGAGAGCAACATGAAGGTGAGACTGAAGGCGAGGTAGCCAGGCAGAGTCCAAAGGCAGGTGTGCAGAGGCCTGCAGGTCAGGGAGCGCAGGACATTCAAGGACAGGAAAAGACCATGTGGTGACTGAACTCAGGCAGTGAGGCCACACACATACCAAGAACCTAGGGTTTCATCAGCAGAGCCACGGGCAAGAATGAAGTGATCTAAGTAACAACATGATCCAATTTAGGTTTTTAAAGGACCACATAAGCTGCTTTGCAGAGAATGGATTAGAGAGGGAAAGTAACCCACCCAGGTGAGAAATTACAGGTTGGAACTAGAGTGTTATCTACAGAGATGAGAAAGTAGGTAGATCCAAGAAACAAGAAACAGGTGAATGATACAGGAGGTAATGGAGTATGGTATGTAAGGGGAGAGAACTGGGTCTAAAGCAGCGGTTCTCAACCTGTGGGTCACGACCCCTTTGGGGGTTGAACGACCCTTTCACAGGGGTCGCCTAAGACCATCGGAAAACAAAGATACTTACATTACGATTCATAACAGTAGCAAAATTACAGTTATAGAGTAGCA
>NW_017732132.1:332050-335748 GCF_001890085.2 Hipposideros armiger | reverse complement strand
GTGTGTGTGTGTGTGTGTGTGTGTGTGTGTGTGTAGGAAAACTGGGAGTACTCTAGCCGCAAAGGGCACATACTGTCTCAGGAGGGTGGGAGCCAAATGCTATGCCAGATCCAGAGAGATGCAGGGACAAGTGTGCTGTACTCATGGCTGCAGCCATTCCTGATGACCCTAGGGAGCAGCACCCAGTGGAGGGGTGGGAGGACCAGTGGGCTGAGTGAGGAAGAAAAGGAAAGTAAGCCAGCATTATTTAGATGACTATACCAGAAAACCCAGTGCCAAACTCCAGTGGGTACAACAGTGAACACCCAACCTCTGCTGAGTGCTGTCTGTGCTGGTGCCACAGTGCTCTCCATGCATTCATTCACTCAGTCTTCACAACTTTTTAAAATAATAACATGATTCTTCCTGAATTAGTCAGAGAAACTAAAGCACAAACAGTTAAGACCTCACAGCATTTAAAAATGCGGAGGAAGGTGGTGCATAAATTTGAACCTCAGGCTTGGATTAAACCTGTGTGCCTGTGCTCTCCATCCCATGGTACACTCATGATAAGGCAGTAATAGACAAGCAAGACGGAGCAGAAATGTTCTGGCCAAGGTGGAATCCAGTCCTACGTCTCTCCATCCACATTTCTAAAATGAGGGTAACAACCCTTACTCTTTGTACTTCATAGATTTCCTTCGTAGGTGAAATAAATGAGATTTAGTCATTCTTTTAACAAGTGGAGCTCACAACTCCTTGGGGAACTCAGACAACATGTGGGGAGATGTGGGCAGATTTGGGGCCCATGTGAAGGCAGAACCAATGGGACTTGCTGATGGGTTAGATGTAGAGTGTGAGAGGATCAAAAGGATCAAGATGAGTTCCAACACTCAGGATTGAGCAACTTCGTGGATAGAAATGCCACCTACAGAACTGAAAAAGACTGGGAGAGAATAGATGTCAAGGGAAAAACTAGCAGTTGAGTTTGGGGCATGTCCGGATTGAGAAGTGAAGGGATGAGGGAGCCCCTGAGCTGTAGTCTATAGAGGAGCCCAACCTACAGATACACAGATGTGATGTCTGGGCCTTGGTGACAGGTTTGCTTGGGGTGCAGCACAGGGATGTCAGGAAGATGGGAACAAGCCATAAATGGAGTCTGAGAGGGAAGTGCAAAAGGCCAGCAGAATGGGATCACAGAAGCCCAGAGAGGGGAGGGCTTCCAGGAAGGTGGTCACGTGGTGTGATGTTGCTAAGAGAATAGGGAGCCTGGATCTGACCACCTGAGGACTTGAGGCCAGGTTCAGTGGAGGTGGTTGGGGAGAAAGGCCAGTGAGCAGGTTACAGGATGAACAGGTGGTGAGGAATTAGAGACAGTACCAGAAACATCTCTGATAATGAGAAGGAATAATAACAAAACCAATATGGAGCCCTTTTCATTTTCAACACTCAACTTTCAGGCTACGCAAAATGTTGCTACTTGCAAAAAGGCAACTCAAGACAGGAGAGAGTTCTGAGGAGCCCAGCACAGGACTGGGAATGGAGTGTGAGCAAGGAGCCACCTTCCACTCAGGGCTCATGCTCGTTTTGGGGCTGCCCTGGGCTAATCACCAAGGTAACTGGAAACTTGGGAATCTCAGGGCATCCCACACCCAGAGAGGGCCCCCCCAGCTGTGAGCCCCTGGCTCTGCTTTCCTCCCCTGAGCTGGCTGTTACTCAGGGCTCATCTGCTCCCTCACTCATCCAGGAATGCATCCACTTGTTTAAAAAGCCTTTGGGTCTGTTGTCATACCTGTGCTGGATCCAAGGACTTGGGTCTAAATTGGACCCTAGTCTTATCTGGAAGGACAAATGAGGAGGCAAAGCAGACAGCAATGACCTGTAGGGTCGAGTGGGGCATGGGAACTGGGGGGCACAGGGAACAACCCACACCTAGTCTTGTTGAAGGCAGGTGGGCCAGGGGACTCTTGAGTGAGGTGACACATGTGTTGGCTCTTGGCAGCCAAATGCAGTCATCTGAGTAGAGAGCACAGTGGATTCCAAGGACTCAGAAGGTGGAAACCCCATCAGCCTGGTGAGTTGAGGGTCAAGTAGAGATTTTGCTCCAGGCTCCAAGACTAGATTAAGCATTTTTCAAGTCCACTGTTTGACTTGTTTGTCTCAGTAGTCCAGAGAAATTAGAAGAATGGGAATGATTAGCGCTGTTTAGCAGCTGATTAAACAGAGGCCCAGGACCTGACTCAGCTAAGATCACATGCAAAGGTGGTGACAGGGAAGAGAATGATCCTTAGAGAGTGCTTGCTGTGTGCCAGACTCTGCACAAGACTCCCGTACACATGGTCTTATTTACTCTTCTGACTTGGCCAAGAAGGGGTCCTCATGGCACTGGGAAGGCACTTGAGACTCAGGGAGGTTGAGCATTGCTCACAGGGTATACTGGTGAGGTCGAGGGCTAATTCATTCAGCCCCTGTGTGGGGCCAAGCAGCCCCTGGGAAAGCTGCCCCAATTGTTTGCCACCTACAGCTTAGAATACAGTACCAGGGCTTTTTGAACCTTACCAGCTGAGGGGAATCACAGTGAAACTCTGGCACTCTGCAGATGTCTGGAGCCTTGGTGCTGGCAAGACAGAGCCTGAGCTGCAGCAGTGGCAGGTCAACAGAACAACAGCTGTTCACAGCCTGTTTTAAGGGCCCTTTATACCTGCCTCTGGAGATTAACATCCTTCTTACTAAGCTAGGCCCTCCCCTCTTACTGCTCTGACTATCTTCAGCCACCTAGGACTTAATGGCCCTCAATGTCAGGGCCAATCTAAGAAGTGTCTGATAACAGCCCTCTACATTACACTCTTCACCTCCTCTAGGGTCCATGAAGTAATGCTGTGTCTGAAAGGTGATCTCACCTTCCTGCAGACCCCAGAGATCTGGCAACAGCAGGGAGAGTAGGTCTTGTCTGCATACCAGGTGAGGACATACTCTGACTCCCTCCCCTGGTTCTTTCAAGGATGACAAATGGCCTGAGGAGCCAGGGCCCTTTCCTGACCCTTCTTATACTTGCTCCCAGCTCAAAAACACAAGCTTCACATGGAACATCCTGCAAATCCCTGCAAAGCAAAAGGGAGAAACCAAACACCCAGTGTCAGCCTCAACACCATTCTCTGTGATGCAGCCAATCCATCTGCATCCTGCCAGCTCCAGCTTGAATCATCCTCCACCCCGGGCAGTTTTTAAGAGAGGCAGTGGCCTCAGGAAGGGTTCCTCCCAGGTGGGAGATATGACAGCACATTTGTATGCTCACAGGAATGATCCAACAGATAAGGGGGAGATGATAATATAGGAAAGAGAGGAAATTTGGGAGCCTATCCTAAAATCTCTGGCATGTGTATTCAAGGTTCATTCTTTCTTGGGGCAGAAAAATTAACCAGGGGCAGCAAACATGACTGCTGAGACTCTTCCAGCCTGTATAATTTTTTTAAAAGATTTTTATTGGGGAATTGGGGGGATGAGAACAGTGCTGGGGAATTGGGGGAAGGGGAACAGACAAGTTTCTGTCGTTTTATTCTTCAATCTAGTTGTGGAGGACGTTGCTTCACTGGCCCAAGTTGGCACCATCATTGCACTTTTCCCAGGTGAGGCACATCAGTCGCCGGCTTCTGGACGGCCGCTCACTGCGGCTGCTGGCCGCTCACACTGGCTGCTGGCTACATACGGTAGCCCATGGC
>NW_017732132.1:323575-332030 GCF_001890085.2 Hipposideros armiger | reverse complement strand
ATCTTAGTTGTGGAGGGCAGTGTCACTGGCCCTCATATGTGGGATCCGAACCGGGGCCCTCTGGCATCCCAAGCCAGTTCTTAACCATCGCGCCACTCGCCCGGCCCCCAGCCTGTATAATTTTTTAAGGTCCCTGAATAGCAAATCTTTTTGGAGGTGAAGAAACCACAACTGGAAGATGTAGTAATCTTGGGACCAAATGAAATGACTCATTGAAACATAGAGCTTACTCTGGTTTGTGAGACAATACATTTCTTCTCATTGAAAAAAATTCTTGCTGTGCTCTTAATGAAAAGTTACAGTCACTCAATAAAGATATAAAACAATAATAACAATGATGACTAATATGGGAAGTATAAAATAAGCAGACTTGTGCCGGCCGAGTGGCACAATGGTTAAGAACTGGCTTGGGATGCCAGAGGGTCCCGGTTCGGATCCCACATATGAGGGACAGTGACACTGCCTTCCACAGCTAAGATGCTGAACAACAGCTCAACCTGGAGCTGGGCTGCCGGGAGTCACAGGCGGCGTAGGCTGTAGCCCCTGTGGCAGTGGGTTGCCATGGGCTACCATATGTAGACAGCAGCCAGCGTGAGCGGCCAACAGCCACAGTGAGTGGACGTCCAGAAGCTGGTGACTGGTCTGCCTCGCCCAGGAAGAGCGCAATGATGGTGCCAGCTTGGGCCAGTGAAGCAACGTCCTCCACAACTTGACTGAAGAACAAGACGACAGCAAATTGTCTGTTCCCCTTTCCCCAATTCCCCAGCACTGTTCCCATCCCCCCAATTCCCCAATTTAAAAAAATATTTAAAAAAAATAAGCAGACTTAATGAATAACAATAATTTCCCTACCTTCGACATTCTACTGAGCTCCTGCTATGTGTCAAGACTGTTCTAGCCATTGAGAATACAGCATAGAACCAGAGCAGAGTACCTACTACCAGGAAACCTGTTGGGATGAGAAAAATAATAAACCATAAGTAAATTAAGCAAAAGGAAGATGATCAGAGCTAAAGCACTCAGGGTCCTCAAAGTATCTGTGGCAGGATGCAGGGCTGAATACTTTTAGATTTGTTAAGTTGACATGTTAAAAGTGTATGTGTTTAACCCATTTTGAGTTAATTTTTGTGATTGGTGTAAGTTAGGGGTCTAGTTTCATCCTTTTACATGTGACTATTCAATTTTCTCAGTACCATTTATTGAAGAGACTCTCTTTTCTCCATTAAGTATTCTTAAATGTAAGACTGGAAACCATAAAACTCATAGAAGAAAATATAGGAAAAAAGTTCCTTGACATGGACCTTGTCAATGATTATTTTGGATATCACCTAAAGCACAGCAACAATAATAAAAAATAAACATGTGGGACTGCACCAAACTAAAAAGCTTCTGCACAGCAAAAGAAATAATCAACAAAATGAAACACAATCTACAGAATGGGAAAAAACAGAAAAAGCATCTGCAAACCACATAGATGATAAGGGGTTAATATCCAAACTATATAAAGAACTCATACAACTGAATAACAAAATTTAATCATCATCATCATCATCATCCAATTAAAATATGAGCAAAAGACATGAATAGACATTTTCCCAAAGAAGATATATGAAAGGCCAATAGGTCCATGAAAAGATGCCCAACATCACTTGTCATTAGGGAAATGCAAACCAAAACCACAAGGAGACATTTCTTCATGCCTATTAGAATAGCATCATCAAAAAGACAAGAGGTGGAGAAGGTCCAAGATGGTGGATAAGGTAAACACTATGCCTACTGCCTCCCAGGATCACACCAAAATTACAAATAAAATATAGAATAATCAACTTCAAGAATCATCTGAAGACAAGGTGAACAGAAACCCTATAACTAAGGATCTAAAGAAGAGGCCATATTGAGACTGGTAGGAGGAGCAGAGACATGAAACAGGCTGACCCCAAACCCACATGTAGTGGTTGAATACTGGGAGGGACACCTCTTAGGCAGAGGTCTCCCAAAAGAGGGAGGGGTCCTAGCCCCACACTGGGCTCCCCAGCCCAGGAGTCCTGTTCCAGGAAGAGGAATTCCCACACCTGGCAGTGAAAATCAGCAAGGACCCTGTCTATCTGTCCCCGGAAACCCAGACACCCTCTTAAAGGGACTGCACAGAGACTCATTCACTTTCAAACACTCACCTGGTCTCCAGCAAAGGGGTGGCAACTTGAGAGGCACTGGAGACATATGAGGAAAGACTGAATTGTGTAGCTCCACAGTGAGGGCTGGAGGGCCCAGTGATTGTGTCTGTTTGGAGTCTGCCTTATGTGTAGCCTATAAGAGGCTACAACTTTTCTATGGTGAACCCTCCCCCAAAGGGCCAAATCTGAGACTGCATTGGTCTGGTAAAATCTATACATGTGTACCACCTTGGTGGACCCCCTAGGTCCCCACCCCACACAGCAAGTTTTGCATGGGGCAATCTCAGTTGCTGAGCAGCCCCACCCCATGAGCAACAGAATTCTTTTGCAGCAACAGACAGCCCACAGTGGCCTGGGCAACTTTTGGTGGTGAACAGTGAGCTACACCCTCCACTGCAGCCTCTCATGAGCAGCTCTCGGGAACCTGCAGGCCTGAGGCAAGCAGTGGTTGGCTGTGATGTTCTCAGAGTATTATTGTGAAGTGGTCACAGGCCTGGCACTGGTGCAAAAACTGAAACTGCATTAGCTTTGTAAAAACCACTGCCTATACCCCGTAGCTTCTGCCCCTCTCACCTAGGGCTGCATTGCCTGGGGCACTCTCAACACTGGGTCAACCAGCCTGGCACACACAAACTTAATGGCTAAGCATTATGGGCAGCCAGTGGATGGCAACAGGCACAGGGGTACTAGACCTTTTGCGTAGCTGCCCCAGGCCCAATACTGGTGGCAGCTGGCCTTGGTTCACAGCGAGGCCACCCCTACATTCCTATAGGTCCAACATAGGCAGCAGCCAATCACATATAGCTGAGTAGCCCCTACTGGGTAGCCCTGAGCCAGTCACAGGCAAGGCTAAAATTGGCCTGCATGGGAGTCCCTCTCAAGAGACAACACACCCAGAGGCCAACTTCAGACCACACCAGAGCACTACCCTGTTAGCCCAACAAGCTGCATTCCCAAAGAGTCATCTCAACAGGCACAAGAGCCTGCTGGAGTGAACCCCCTCTGAGGGGTCAGTCCACATAGCAGCTCATACACTGTGGGCATAGCCAATCCTCACAGCCAGTCAGCCTGGGAGTCAATTCAACCCACTGATGTGCCAAAGCAATCAAGGCTCATCTATAACAGGAGAACACACACAACACATTCAAGGGACACTCCTGGAACACACACTGGTGATCAGGGAGACTGCACCATTGGACCACACAGGACACATACTACATAAGGCCAATGAGCAAAGAATGAGAGATATAGGAGATCTACCTAACACATACAAGCAAACACAAAGAGGCAGTCACAATGAGGAAACAAAGAAACATGCCCCCCCCAAAAAAAACAGGAGAAACCTCCAGGAAAAAAACTAAATGAAATGGAGGTAACCAACCTACAGAGACAGAGTTTAAAACACTGGTTATAGAAACACTTAAGAAACTTAGTGAGAATTTCAACAAAGAGATAGTGAGTTTAAAGAAGGACATAGAAACCATAAAAGAACCAGTCAGAAATAAAGAATACAATAACTAAAATGAAGAAAACAATAGAAAGAATCAACAGCAGATTAGATGAAGCAGAGGGTCGAATATGTGATTAAAAGACAAGGTAGCAGAAAAACTCATTGAAACTACTAAAAGGACAAAGAATCAAAAACAATGAAGATACTTTAAGTGACCTATGGGACAACATCAAGCATAACAACATTCACATCATAAAAGTACCAGAGAAGCGGAGAGAGGAAGCAAGAAATTGAGAACCTATTAGAAGAAATAATTACTGAGAACTTCCCCAATCTGGAGACAGAAATAGACATACAAGCCCATGAAGTGCAGAGAGTCCCAAACAAGATGAAACCAAACAGGATCACACCAAGGCACATTATAATTAAGATGGCAAATGTTAAAGTCAAAGAGCAAATCTTAAAAGCAGCAAGAGAAAGATAACTAGTTACTTACAAGGGAGCTCCCGTAAGATTGTCAGCTGATTTCTCAACAGAAACTTTGCAGGCCAGAGGGATTGGCAACAAATATTTAAAATGATGTAAAAACAAGGGCCTACAATGAAGACTAATCTACCCAGCAAGGTATTACTTAAAATTGAAGGAGAAATAAAGAGATTCCCAGAAAAGAAAAAGCTAAAGGAATGCATTACCACCAAGTATTATTACAAGAAATGTTAAGAAGTCTCCTTTAAGCAGAGGAAAGGAGGAAACAAACAAGAAGAAGAAGAAAAATGTAAATAATAAAATGGCAATGACTATGTAACTATCAATAACCACTTCAAATGTGTCGACAAAAAAATATCCAGCTTAAAAGAAAGCTTATAAGAGTTTATTTGAGCCAAACTGACAACAATTGCTGAGAAGCAAAGTCTCAAAGGATAGAGAAAATATTCCGCAAAATGGCAGTCTGCACCTTATTTTATACACAGAATCAAAGAAGGAGTGGGGTACATGAAATTTATTGGTGATAGATTAAGGGAGTGAAAGCAAGCAAAGCAAGAAAATCTCTGGGGCTGGATAAAAGTAAATTGGAGAGACAGATACTTCTTTTACATAAGTGGGTAGAGGATAGTTAATAGTTCACTTTTTACAACACATAGAGATGATAACCGGGGACAAGAATAATAATGAGGGATTCCATAGTTTCCTGGTCTGGTCCAAAAAAAGGGATTACTGACATTCTAAGGATGTCATCTTAAGTGCAAAAAAGACAATAGACAGGCTCACTTAAGGTGAAGATTGGCTATGAAGGAAGCCTCAGGATAAAGATGTAGCTTCCCTCCATGGCCCACCTCAGTTATAAATTTTTTTATGTTCATGCCATCTTATGTGATTATTTTCAGTTTCCTGAGTTTATCAGATTTAACATGTGGGCCCTTTCCTGTCCACAATTGTAAGTGGATTAAATGCTCCAATCAAAATATATAGGGTAGCTTAATGGATAAGAAAACAAGACCCCTGCATATTCTGTCTATGAGAGACCCACCTCAGGTCGAAAGACACATATAGACTGAAAGTAAAGGAATGGGAAAAGATATTACATGCAAATAGAAATGATAAAAAAGCTGGGAGAGCAATACTTCTATTGAACAAAATAGATTTTAAAATGAAGACAATAATAAAAGACAAAGAAGGGCACTACATAATAACAAAGGGTTTAATCCAACAAGAGGAAATAACCCTAGTAAACATCTATGCACCCAACATAGGAGCACCTAAATATATAAAACAGATATGGCCTGACATAAAGACAGGGATTAATAGTAACACAATCATAGTAGAGGACTTTAACACCCCACTGACACCAATTGACAAATCTTTCAGACAGAAAATCAACGTGGAAACAGCGGCCTTAAATGACACACTAGACAAGTTAGAACATTTCACCTCAAAGCAGCAGAATATACATTCTTTCAAGTACACACAGAACATTTCCCAAGATAGACCACATGTCAGGTCACAAAACAAGTCTCAATAAATTTAAGAGGATTGAAGTCATATCAAATGTCTTCTCTGATCACAATGGTATGAAACTGGAAGTCAATTACAAGAAAAAAACTCTGAAAAACACATAAGCACGTGGAGGTTAAATAACATGCTACTAAACAGTGAGTGGGTCAACAAGGAAATCAAGGAAGAAATCAAAAGACACCTTGAGACAAATGAAAATGAAAACACAACAACCAATGACCCAAAATCTATGAGACACAGTAAAAGCAGTCCTAAGAGGGAAATTCAGAGCAATGCAGGACTACCTAAAGAAACAAGAAAACTGTCTAAATTTACACCTAAGGGATCTTAAAAAAGAACAGCAAAGAAAACCTAAAATGAGTACAAGTAGAAAATAACAAAGATCAGAGTGGAAGTAAACAAAATAGAAGCTTAAAAAAATACAAAAGATCAATGAAAGCAAGAGCTGTTTTTTTTAAAAAAGATAAACAAAACTGACAAAACTTTAACCAGACTCATCAAGGAAAACAGAGAGAACCCAAATAAATAAAATCAGAAATAAAAGAGAAGTGATGGCCAACACCACAGAAATACCAAAAAAAAATAGAAACACTATGAGCAACTATACATCAACAAAGTGGACATTCTGGAAAAAATGAATAAATTCTTAGAAGCATATATTCTTCCAAGGCTGAATGTAGAAGAAACAGAAAATCTGAACAGACCAGTTATGACTAATGAAATTGAATTAATAATCAACAAGCTCCTAACAAAAAAAGTCCTGACCAGGTGGCTTCACAGGTGAATTTTACAAAAAATTCAAAACAGAATTAACACTTATTCACCTCAAACTATTCCAAAAAATCCAGAAGGAGGGAAGGCTCCCAAGCACATTTTATGACATCCCTATTACTCTGATCCAAAAATCAAAGATATTACAAAAAAAGAAAACTACAGGCTGATGTCCCTAATGAACACAGACGCAAAAATTCTCAACAAAATACTAGTAAACTGAATTTAGCAACACATTAAAAAGATCATACAGCATGACTACGTGGGATTCATTCCTGGTATGCAAGGTTGGTTCAATATCTGCAAATCAATTAACGTGATACATCACATTAACAAAATGAAAAATAAAAATCATGATTATATCAATAGATGCAGAAAAAGCATTTGACAAAATCCAGCAGCCATTTATGATAAAAATTCTTAGCAGAGTGGGAATAGAGGAATCATATCTCAACATAATAAAGGCCATATATGATAAACCCATAGTTAACATCTTACTAAATGGGAAAAGGCTATAACCTTCTCCCTTAAGATCAGGAACAAGACAAGGCTGTCCACTTTAAATACTTTTATTCAACATAGTTCTGGAAGTTCTAGCCACAGCAATCAGACAAAAAATGAAATAAAAGGCATCCAAATTGGAAAGGAGGAAGTAAAATTGTCATTATATGCAGATGACATGATACTACATAGAGAGAATTCCAAAGACTCCACCAAAAACTATTAGAACTGATAAATAAATTTAGTAGAGTAGCAGAATACAAAATTAATATTCAGAAATCAGTTGCATTTGTATACACCAATAATAAACTATCAGAAGAAGAAATCAAGAAATCAATCCATTTACAATTGCTTCAAAAACAATAAAATGCCTAGGAATAAATTTAATCAAAGAAGTAAAAGACCTGAACTTAGAAAATTATAAGACACTGAAGAGAGAAATTAAAGAAGATACAAATAAATGGAAACATACCATGTTTATGGATAGGAAGAATTAATATAGTTAAACTGTCAATACTACCTAAGGCAATTCCTATCAAACTACAAGGACATTTTTCTCAGAAATAGAAGATATAAATCCTAAAATTCATATGGACCCATAAAAGACCCCAAATAGCCACGGTAATCCTGAGAAGTAAGAATAAAGTCGGGAGAATCACGCTACCTGACATCAAATCATACTACAAGGCTACAATAATCAAAACAGTATGGTACTGGCATAAACACAAGCATATACATCAATGGAACAGAATAGAGAGCCCAGAAATAAATTCATTCATATATGGTCATTTAGCCTATGGCAATGGAAGCAAAAATTTACATTGGGGTAAAGACAGTCTATTTAATAAATGGTGCTGGGAAAACTGGACTGACACAGGCAAAAAAAAATAAAACTGGACCACCTCCTGACAACATATACGAGAAGAAATTCAAAATGGATTAAAGATCCAAAACCATAAAACTTCTAGAAGAAAATATAGGGAGTAAATTTGCAGACATTACCCTGAGTAATATTTTACTGATATATCCCCTTGGGCAAAGGAAGTAAAAGAAAAAATAGACATAGGAGGTTACATCAAACTTAAAAGTTTTTTCACAGCAAAGGAAACCATCAATAAAACAGGGAAGCTTAATGAATGTAAGAATATATTTGTCAATGATATCTCTAACAAGGGGATAATATCCAAAATTTATAAAACACTCATTCAGCTCAACACCAGAAAAACAAACAACCCAATTTAAAAAATGGGCAGAGGACATGAGGACACATTTCTCTAAAGAGGACAGACAGATGGCCAACAGACATATGAAAAAATGTTCAACCTCACTAATTATCAGAGAAATGCAAATAAAAACCACAATTAGATACCACCTCACTGCTGTCAGAATGCCTATCATCAATAAATCAACAAACATGTGCTGATGAGATTGTAGAGAAAAGGGAATGCTGGTGCACTGTTGGTGGGACTGCAGATTGGTGCAGCCATTATGGAAATCAGTATGGAGGTATCTCAAAAAACTGGAAATGGAACTACCTTATGACCCA
>NW_017732132.1:298101-323410 GCF_001890085.2 Hipposideros armiger | reverse complement strand
TGCAGATTGGTGCAGCCATTATGGAAATCAGTATGGAGGTATCTCAAAAAACTGGAAATGGAACTACCTTATGACCCAGCAATTCCACTCTTGGTTATCTATCCAGAGAATCCAAAACACTAATTCAAAAAATATATGCACCCCTATGTTTATTGCCACACTATTTACAATAGCCAATACTTGGAAACAACCGAAATGCCCATTGGTAGATGACTGGGTTAAGAAACTGTGGTACATTTATACAATGGACTATTACTTGCTATAAAGAAGAATGAAATCTTATCATTTGCACCTATATGGGTGGACCTAGAGAACATTATTCTAACTGAAATATGTCAATAGGAGAAAGAAAAATACCATATGATCTCTCTTATATGTGGAATCTAAAGAACTGAATAAATGAGCAAAGTAAACAGAAATAGTCTGAGATGTAAAGGAAAAGCTGATGGTTGCTAGAAGGGAGGGGGGTGGGGATGAGGGAGAAGGGGATGGGATTAGAAAGCATAAATTGGTAACTATAATATTGCCACAGGAATAGGAAAGACAGTTTGGGGAATATAATCAATAATTTAAAGATTTTGTAGGGTGTCAGATGGGCACATCTCATTTGGGAGACCACTTCATGGATGGTTTAGATGCATGATCACTGCACTTGGTACACCTGAAGCTGAAGAAAAATAATATTGTATGTCAACTATAATTCCACATATATATATATATACCGACTGTATTTGCTGGCGTATAAGACGACCCCCCACTTGGAGGCATATTTTTCAGGGCCAAAAAATCGTCTTATACACCAGCAAATATGGTATATATATATATATATATCACTGGATATGGAGTACAGCATAGGGAATAGAGTCAATGGAATTGTAATAGATATATATGATGTCAGAGGGGCAACAGATTGGAGGAGGTGGGTTATCACTTTGTGAGGGGTGAAACGTCTAGCTATTACATTATTTTGTACACCTGAAACTAGTAATAATAATAATAATAATAATAATAATAATAATAATAATAGTAATAATCACAGGGAATATAGTCAATAATATGGTAATAACTATGTATAACCAGGTGGGTACTAGGCTAGTCAGGGGGATCACTTCTTAAGTTATATAAATGTCTAACCACTATGCTGTACACCTGAAATTAATATAAAATAATATTGAATGTCAACTATAATTGAAAATTAAAAATGAGGGGAAGGTAAAGGGAAATAAGAGGTTCCAATTTCCAGGTATAAAATAAATAAGTCATGGGGATGGAACGTACAGCATGGAGAATATAGTCAATGATATTGTGATAGCATGGTACAGTGTCAGATAGTTGCTGGACTTATGGTGATCACTTCTTCAGTTATATACATGTTGAGTAACTATGGCTTCTATGGGTGACATCAGTCATTCACTGAATATCTGCTATAGGTTACCTCAAGAGCCAGCACAGGGAAGCCAGAGATGACAAGTCCAGTCAAGGAGGACTTGTCTAGAACCTTCAGTCTAAAAAGAGAGAGGGCAGCATGAACAATTACACCAGGCACAGAGGAGGCAAATGGATGTTGGCCTAGACTGCAGCACCATGTTGGGAGCTGCTAGCTCCCCCCAGGGCTTTCAGGAAAGCTCCTCTGGGATTGGGAAAATTCTGGCTTTCAAGTCCAAAAGCAAATATGACATTTGCCACACAGGTTCCTTCCATTGTGTAGTTCCCAACTACTGAAAGACAGAAAACTATCATGGAATAACAGAGAGAGGTTTGGACAGAGAGATGTGGGAAATCTAAATTCTTCTTCCAGCCCTACCCCTAGCATGCTCTGGGATCTTGGGCTACCCTCTACCCACAGTCCCACTGGGACATGTCAAACTTAACTGTCCAGGATTGTACTCATGACTGTTCCCCCAATTTGCTTGACCTGCATCTTTCCAACTGTGCTCCATTCACTCAGGTAAAAAACCTGGAGGTCATTGTTGCCTCATCTGCTGCATGGCACCCCACTCCCAATGGATCAGGAAATCTTGATGGCTTGACATGCAAAATATATCTAGCATCTGATACTTCCCCATACTATCATCATCCTGGTGTGAGCCGCCATCACCCCTCACCAGGATTACTTCAGTAGCCCACTAAGGACTCTATCTGTTCCTCCCACCCCCACACACAAAGTCACAATGACCTTCTTAAAGTAACAGTCTGATAATTTTATTCCTCTGCTCCAACCCTCCATGGTTACGATTTCAGAGTAAAAGTCCAAGTCCTCACAAAGACTTAGGTAGGAGACCCTGCCTGAGGTGACCACATTTCAGCTACTGCTTATGCCTCACAACTCTGCTCCAGCCACACCAGCCCCCTGACTGTTCCAGGAGCACCCCAGCATGTCTCATCTCAGGGCCTGGTGGTGGCTGTCCCCTCTGCCTCCATCGTACTCCACCCAGATATCCACATGGCTAACTGCCTCACCTCCTGCAAATCTGTGCTCACCGTCACCTTGTCATTGAGACTTGCTCTAACCACTTTTAAAAAAATTGCATCCCATCTCCTGCCCTCACCTACCTCAGGACTCCTAATCCCACTGACTCATCTCTAATTTGTGCAAGCACATCTCCTCCTGACATACTTGGTAACATCCATGATTTATTATGTCTCCTCCCTGCTAGAACGCAACAATGCGAAGGTAGGCATCTTTATTTTGTTCAGTGCCTAAGACAGTAGCTGGCACAAAGCAGGCACTCAGTGAACACTCAGCTTTCCCATCCTTTGAAGCATGAAACCTTAAACCTGCCTCAAAAGTGATTATTGCTTTGAGGGTCAAAGGAAAACTGTTAAAATATCTAACCCTATGCAAAGAACAGGTAGGAGGAACCCAGTCCCTCACTTCAAACAGCTCTTTAATAAAAAGCAAAGAGCTCCGGCCAATCCTGCAAGGACAAGTGGATGACGAGCATGGGACTCAGATGCTGGAGGCCAGGGTAATAGGCTCTTGGTCCTCGTGGACAGTGCCTGCTTTGCTCACAAGCATTGACTGTATTTTGTTGAGCTCTTACTTGCTGTCTTAGCTCAGACTGCTATAACAAAATATGCAGACTGGGCGGCTTAAAGAACCTTTATTTCTCACACTGCTGGAAGCTGAGAAGTCCAAGGTTAAGGTGCCAACCAAGTCAGTCTCTGATGAGTCCCTCTCCCTCATGTGCACATGGCCACCTTCTCGCTATGTCCTCATGGCAGAAAGTGAGCTCTGGTCTCCCTCTTCTTATAAGGAGGTTAATCCATCATGGGAGGCCCACCCTCGTGACTTCATCTAAACCTAGTCACTACTCAAAGGCGCCACCTCCAAATACCATCACATTGGGGGTTGGGGTTAGGTGAATTTTAGGGGATACACACCATCAGGCTATAACACTTGTCAGTGGGCTTCTGACAAAGGCAGAAAGGTCCTTTGCTGAACAAAGCACCGCTGAGCTGTGACTTGGCTGTTGTGTCTTCCTCTGCTGAGCTCAGGCGTAATGCTGCAGCCTCCTCTCTCATGTCATCAGGAGATGAGAGGGTAAAGGGATGTTTTGTCACTCTGCAGTATAAATGAATCCCTGCCACAACTCTCTTGGCAACATATGATGCAATGACATGTTACATACATGGATGGAAGCAGGGCTGGGCACACTGATCTAGGTGTCATCTCTCCTACATCAGTGCACAATTAATTATTGTCTTCTCCACCAGGAGCCAGAGCTGCTGCTCCCCATAACTGTGCTAATCATAAATCATATCTCTAATCCACTACCTTCTCCTCTGTCACATTCAGGGTGGGTTGTATTAATAGTTTCCAGATGGGATCCTGGGCCCTTGTATGGATGAGGGAAGTGTACCCCAATGCTGCCATTGGCTCCCCAAAAGTAAACCTGCATTTTCTCAGAGAGGGATTTCCAAGAACCATAAAGTGGGATTGTGCCAGTGCCTGGGGAGGTCCTGAGGCCCTGCTGGACTGGGGTCTGAAGTTTTCACCACCATTCCAAACCGAACTGGGCAACAGCCACCTGTCCTGCCACACCAAAACAGTAGGAAGCTGCTGCCTAGAGTGAAATGTGGCTGTCCCCAGCACATCTGAGCCTGAGGGCAGCCTCCATCCTGGGGCCCTGCTGCTGCAAGTACTGTGTGCACAGAGTACTGAGGCATGTTCCAATCTCACAGTAACCCATCCCCATTGTCAGATGGTTGCAGTACCCAGAGAGGTGAGATGACAGGCTCGGTTACCCAGCTGGTTAGCATCTGAGCTGATACACAACCCCATCTTTCCCTTCTATTGGGAGTTTGGGGCCCTGCGAAGGCCAGATAAGGAAAGGTCTTGACCACCACCCAGCTTTGCGGGCTGCATAATGGAGCTCTGAGGAGGACCTCACATGAAGGAGTGCCGGGACAGATGACACATGTAGGCTCTGCCCCAGGCACTCGTCCCATCCATACTCACTCAGGGGACAGGCCCACCCCAACTGGCAGCGGACATGGCTCCAGGACCCCCAGAATGCTGAGCTTATCTTACCCCCTCCTCCTAATGTATGGATGAAGGGAGCTGTCTGAGTTCACAGGGTAGCAAGGTCCCACCAGGCCCCAAGGCTTAGGACCTAGTGTCACACTCAGTCCCCCAACCTCAGAGGTGGGCACACATCCTCTTTCCTGGCTGGGATGGCCTCACAGCCAGTGCATATAGCACCAGGTGGACAGGTGAGGGTGGGGACCGCACCCCTGCACAGACACTGGCCCTGACCCTGCCTGTGTTGTCTTCTGGATGTGGACTAGTATGGGCCTGGCCAGCGTCACCCTGCTGTGGGTTAGGGCCACACTATACCCAGACCCAAGGCTAAAAATAAGCACACCATTCTTGCACGAACTAGTTAAGTTGCTTCTGCATGTGCCAGAATTACCTTATCTTTCCATAACAGATATTTTTATAGGAAAATTTGAAATATTTTTCATTCCTCAAAATGGTAGGGCACTGCACAAGAAGCCCATGCCCTAGGCCTGGAACTGCCTCCCCCCTGCTGGAGGCTTAGTCCTGAGCCTAATAATTTCCAGTGTGCCAGTGAATGAGCGGCTCTGACCCCATCTGTGGGCAAGGTCAGACCCAAGGGGCTCTATGTGGGAACTCCTAGTGTGATGTGGGGTCAGGAATGTGGCTTGCCAGGCAATCCCCTCTTTTGCTCAAATTCTGGCTCTTCTCTCGGTGACCTTGGCAAGTCACTTCACCTCACTGCTTCAGACACCTCATCTGTAAAATGGGGATAGCCTAAGTGAAATAATGCACATAAATAATGCAAAGATAAAGAGTGTATGTGGATGACATCTGTGAGGCCCCTAGTGCTCCATGAAAGAGGGTGATCTCTGGTGCCTCAGCCCACTCAGCTGCCAAATCCAACATCACAGGCTGGGCGGCTGCAGAAGCATACTCTTTCCTCATAGTTCTGGAAGCTGGAAGTCAGATCAAGGTGCCCTCAGAGTTGGTGTGTGATCAGATTCTCTTTCTGGCTTGCAGATGGCTGCCTTGTTGCTATGACCTCACATGGCCTTTTCTCTGGGGGGGGGGGGGGGGGGAGTCTAGCTGGTGTTTTTTCCTTTTTTTTCAAATTCATTAGCAGTTTTGTTATTATGTATTTAGTTTTACATCTCGCCTGTTCTCACTTCTTTTCTACCCTCCTGCTGTCACCCTCCTCCAGACTTCCACTATCTTTCACCAAGGTTATTGATCCTCCAAGGGTCTCCCTGCATGTATCCTTGCCCTCAGAAACCATTCCCCAGGAAATGCTTCCTAAATGCAAATATTTAACAAACAAAATCTTTCAGAATTCTTTTTTTTTCTTATAAGGACACAGGTCCTGTGGGATCAGGGCCCCACCCTATGCCCAACCTCCAAACACAGTCATGTTGAGGTTTAGAGCTTTGATATTCAGTTCATAACAATTGGAGTCCTGAAGACAGTCACTCCGGGAAGTAGCCAAGGTGGGGTCCAGTGGGTATCCAGTGCCAGCAGCTGTGAGTACCGGACAGAAGGAAGTGGCAGATTTCACTTTAGGATCTACTGAGCCCAACCATGAACACAGGGTCTGTCCTCCATTTGCAAGTGGAGCCAGGATTCAACAAACTCGTCACACAGAAGTCCAGATCTGCACATGGCTAGGAGCCCCCTATGGCCAGACACACCTGTCACAATCCCGCAGCACCTGCACCCCCAACCGGTGCTCTTGCTCTACAGGCCACACTTCCAGAACTCCTGAGAACACCCAGCTCCTTACTGTGCACTCCCATGCCAGGATGACACTAGAGGTGGCTCCTTTCATCAGTAGGGAATCGAGCAGGTGGATTTCCCCCTGCACCTCACATATCCTCTTGCAGATCAGTGGCATTGAATGGAGAAGGGAGGGGGAAGAACACCTCAAAGTAACTGCTAGAAGACCCAATCAAACCATACCAGCAGGTGCTCCATCAGTGACAAAGCATGCTATGCATCAATGGAATTAACATCATGTGTCCAGGGAGAAACTAAAACTCCAGAAGCTATCACTTCTCAGCTGGCACAGACATGGGCAGAAGTGAAACCCCTGGGCCTGTGAGACCCAGTAGCCTGTGATCCTTCTACTAGGCAGCACAGAGCATGTGCTTAGAGTGTGACTGCTGGGTGGGACCAAAAAGTGACCCAGCACACGCTGCAGCTGTGCAGGCCTAGGGACCTCCAGGACACCTGAGAGACAGCGGGAGTGGACAGGTGGACTGTGAGACCTGAGCGAGGACACACAGACAGCAGGCTCAGGAAGGCCCCCGTGGGTGCTCCACAGTGCTGTGCTGCTCAGTGTTAACAACCAGCATGGGACAGAAAGAGAAAACAAGCCCTGACTCATAGCACTAACAGATTCCCACGGCATAAATATTGCCATGGTCAATTTCAAGCTAATAACAATTTGATGACCAGCTCACAAAACTTCTACCATGTTTCCCCAAAAATAAGACCGGGTTTTATATTAATTTTTGCTCCAAAGTTGCATTTTATTCATTTATTCATGTACAAAAGCCTACATTTATTCAATTACAGTCACATCTGGCTGAAGATCTTAACTGGGGCTTATTTTGGGGTAGGGCTTATATTACGAGCACCCTGAAAATCATGCTAGGGCTTATTTTCTGGTTAGGTCTTATTTTCAGGAAAACAGTAAGAATGTGATCTTGGTTCCTGGTAGTGCAGCACTAGTCCTCTGTGACACAAGCAGACAAGACATGTGTGGGGCCCAAACCTGTCTCTTTCAGCACCATCAGAGGAGACAAAGGTGCCCATTTATAGGGCTGGGCCAAACAGTGGTTAGCTCCGCTGCTGATAGCCCCCTTCCCTGTGACATGCATAATGCACCACAAGCACTGCTCAGAGGCAAAAAGAAATAGCTTTGGATCAAGAGCAGCTTCCTTATTTTGTCTCCAAGGACAGATCAGAGGTCTGGACTGCAAGTGGGCAAATCAGTATTTGCTCTTGGCAGGAGTCTCAATGTTTTTCCTCCACCAGCACAGAAAAGTCTGCTAACATTGATATCTGAAGCTGAGATGAAAGGCTGGGACTGGAATTTATCTATTGTTGACCCACTCCCAGACTTCAAGGTTTTTGCTATCATTCTGTAGACAGATGGGTTAAGCCCAGACATTCACAGCATAGCAGGGAAGCCCACCGGGACTGATGCAGCTATGTAATGATGATAATAACCTACATTGAAACATCTGCTGCCTACAAACCTGCAGACCCATAGCAGCATCCCCATTTTACAGGTGGGAAAACTGGGGCTCAGAGAGATGTCATCCTTTCATCCAGGACCAGTACTCAACCATAAGTCCAGCCACACTGAAGACCTTTCAGAACTTTGCAGATTTGGTATCAAAAAGCCCGGGTTTGACTCCGGTTGTCTCCACCACTTAAAGCTGTGCCAAATAGAATAGGCCTTTAAAATCTCTGAACCTGTTTCTTCACCTGTAAATTGGGAGTCAAAATGAGTACTTCCAGAGCTGTTTGTGTTGCAAAGGAGATCATGTAAAAGAGCTTTGTAACCTGCAAATTGACATGTATATACTAGTTGCTACACTGTTACTCTTGTAATTGAGCCCTTAATGAACACAAGGCACTCCTGACCAGGCCTCTAGGAGGCAAGTAGCAATAACATCCCCACTTCACAGCTAGGAATGGAGGCTCAGGAAGGCTAACACACAGCTGTGCGGCTTGTCCACACAGCTAGGAGGAGGTGAAGCCATCATTGGAACGAGGGCACCTGGCTCCAGAGTGGGAGCTGAGAAGCCTAAACATGGGAGAGTTATCAAACATGTTGTTAGGGGTGATGGCACCTCCCTTCAAATCCTCCCAGAGGTCTATTCTCTAGGACAACTCTCAGCCTAGAAAAAAAGGATATGATAAAGAAGTCACATCAAAGTGTCGCTGCTGATAGTGGTTCAGTTTGTAACCAAATCAAAGCCTAGAAAGACCAGGTTTAATTCAAAGAGCTTAATCCGGACCCCAGAGGCAGGCAGCGGGTCTGACCATCAACCACCTCTGTGGCGCAACCCCTTTGGCCCACCACAGCTGGCTCCCTTTGCAAGGGGGGCTTGGGAAGAAGGCAGGCTCCTGCCTCCCAGCTGTGGGTCCAGGGGTTCTGAGGTTTAGCTCGTGCACCAGGGAGCTCACCAGGAAAAGGGGGCGGGGCATCAGTGGCTATCCAAATTCTTTTAGGCCTCAGGCCAGCCCTCTGATTTGGGCAGGTGAGATGTGGGAGAGGCTGTGCAGGCCCGACTACACCCCCTACCCCGGGGAAAAACCCCAGCGCACCACCTCCTAGCCCCAACCCGTCCACCCTGCCCCCACAACCCCACCCCACACTCAACACCCCCAATCCCCTACTGCCCAGAGCATCCAGAGTGCTCAGAGCCCCATTCCTTTCGCTGTGAGATGGCACCACCACTTGCATCCCGGGAGGTTGTGAAGGTTTGATAAAGTACATGTGTACAAGAAATGACTGAAGAGCAGATGGTCACAGGTGTTCACTGCTCCTTCTCCCCATTCAAACTCCCTCCCCAGGACCCCATCCCCCTGCCCCCCACAGGCTTGCATACTCCATGGTGCTCTCTCTGCCATGCTGAGTGGGTACTAGACCTGGGCCCAGCAGCCAGCACCCATTCTCTCTTGCAAAGGGCCTGCTTTAGGCCAGAACAAGGTGAGCAGTCCAGAGGCACCCACTCCCTGGCAGGCAGGACCATGGACATGTGTGCCCATGGGAATGGATGACAGAGCTGAGCAGACTTTAAACATCTCAGAATTTAAACTGAGACCCAGAAGAAAGTTGTCTCTGAGCTTGACTTGCCCAAGCAGTGTGCTCAAGCCAACCATTTAAGTCATCTCTTTGAAAGACAGAGTGATGAGTAAGGAGAAAGGAGAGGAGGAAGGGGCAGGCAGAGCAGCAGAGAGGAGCAGAGACCTCTGAGAGAGATGATGTCTCAGCTTGGGCTGCCATAAAAAAATACCACAGGCCAGGGGACTAAATCAACAGGTATTTATTATACAGTTCTGGAGGCTGGAAGTCCAAGATCAGGGTGCTGTTAGGGTTGGGTTCTAACTAGAGCTCTGCTCCTAGCTTGCAGGCATTTTCCTGGCCCACAGTCTTCTCACTGTGACCTCACACTGGTGGGGGAAGGGGGAGTGGGGATGAAATGTGCAACAGGAGAGAGAGGTGCAGAGAGAGAGAGCGCAAGCTCTCTGGTGAGAAATGGCTCAGCACTGTCTGTTTTGGACTGAATGTGATTTCTTCCCCTCCCCCCAAATATTTGTATGTTCAAACCCCAATGTTACTATTTGGAGACAGGCGCTTGACTGAAGTAATTAAGGCTTGAGGGGATTAGAGGGTGGGGCCCTCATGATGGTATTAGTGCCCTTATGAGAAGACACACCAGAGAGAGAGAGTACATACCTGCTTCCCTGCCCTCCCATTGTCTCTCTTTCTCTCCACCAGCCCCCAGCTAAAAGGCTTCACCTTCACTCTCTCCTTTCCTGGTTTTACCTGGTTTGGGGAAGAGGAAAATCCAGCCCTACAAGCTTGTTTACGTTTTGAGAATCTTTTCTCTGAATCTCCATTGCTGCCTCTTTTTTCTCCTCAGTATGAAACAGGCCAGACGGGGGGGGGGGCTTTGGGGTCTTGCCAAGAGATAAAGGAGCAGAGCCCAGATGAGGCCCCCTAGGGAAGAGCAAAGATAAGGAAGAGAAAGGCCATGTCAGAGCCTAATGCACCCACATCCCAGACTGCAGAGCAGGAGGATGAGTTGCCTGTGAAGGGGTAGCCAGTGAGAGGAAAGAGAAATTACAGGTGAGCTAAGGTACCCAAAAGCCAAGAGAAGAGGGCATTGTGAGAACAGGGTGGGAGCCAGGTTGTTGAACACCACTGAAAAGTAAAGAGGAGGACAGAGAGGTTGGATGTGGCAACTTGGAGGTCACCTGTGGCCATGACAAGCTCAGTTATGGGGAAGCAGTAGGAGGAAAGCCAATTCCAATGGGATGAGGAATGCATAGGATGCATGGAAAAAGAGGCAGCCCAGTGGGAAAGTCATGGGAAGTAAGGCTTCAGAGAGGCTGGGTGGACTCCCAGGGGCCACATGAGCCCTGCTGAAGAGGCTGTAGCATTATGCTGGAAAAGACAACAGCAGAGGCGGGAATGTATACTTGCTGTCTTTCAGCCATTCCACAGTTGGCTGGGTCTATCATGATAATCCTTGTTTACATGTCATCTCTCATCAAAGAATATTTTCAAATAACAAATGTCAATCAGGTCTCTATTTCTAGTTTGCTTTTTGTAGAAATACTTTATTCTTTTTTTCTGATTACAAAAATAACATGCTTGTAAAAAAAATTAAATGATATAGAAAAATCATAAAATAGAGCATAAACTTCCTCTTTGACCCCTCCTTTATGGTGTAGATCCCTACTTGGTGAAGATTCTTCCAAACTTTTTTTTCCACATCTTTATATTTTTTAACAAAAATGGAATATCTTGTTTTGCACCCTGTTTTTATATCTAACAATCACAGGCATCCTTCCACATAAGTGCATAATGGTCAATTTCATTGTTTTAACAAAGTCAGAGGATTCCACTATCTGTCTCCTCCCAGCTCAGGGGGTCACTGAGCCACCCTGAATCCTAGGATAGATGACACTTGGTCATTCACCATCACCCACAATCTTCTCCTCCCCTCTGATCTCTCCCACCCATTCACAAATGTTGGGGGTTCCTTTTGTCCGTCTCAGCATTTGATGACATTTTATTTGCTGTCAGGCCATATGCTGTTCCACACAGATTTCTAACATTTTCATGTATTTCACCACATCTCTCCCCAGCTAAAGTCCAGGACTTATTCACTGGCATTGAATAACAGCCTCTTTGTTTGCTTTCTCCTTTCTCTCTTCATTTTCTCTTCTCCTAATTTTTTAAACTTTACTGATATTTGTTTTTAACAGCTTTATTGTGATATAATCCACATACTTTGCAATTCAACCATTTAAAGTGTACAGTTCAGATTTCTGGTCCAGACGGTGGACTAGGTAAATGCTGTGTTTGCCTCCTCTCATGACCACATCAAAATTACAACTAAACTACACAACAACCATTATTAAGAAATGCCTGAAGTCTAACTGAACAGAAGTCCTACAACTAAGGACATATGGAAGAAACCACCTCGAGACTGATAGGAGGGGCAGAGATGCAAATAGGCTGGTCCCACACCAGAGTGTGGCAGTTAAAAATCGGGAGGGATAAGTCAGCTGTGAGGTCCTCCCAGAGGAGCAAGGAATCCCAGCCCCATGCCAGCCTCTCCAACCCAGAGTTCCAGTGCCAGGAAGAGAAATCCCCACAACTTCTGGCTATGAAAATCAGCAGCAATTGTGGCTACATGAGACAGAGGGCAGCTGGAGTCCCAGACATCCCTCTTAAAGAGTCTGTGCTCAGGCTTACTCACTGATGGACTCACTTTCTCTGAGCTCCAGTACTGGGGCAGTACCTTGAAAGGTGCCAGGGACATACAGGAAAGAACTGAATTGTCTGGCTTCAGGACAAAGGTTGAAGGGGCATCTTTCTCCCAGACAGAAATGCTGGCAGAATCTATTATTTCTTTGTTAAGCCCTTTCTCCTCCTGGTGTGCAAATGCAGGCGACCACCATTTCTGAGTCTCCATCAACCTGGCTAACATTATTCTCCCTGTCCTGGTGGTTCCCTGAGACCCCACCCCATTCAACTTGTGGACTCACCTAAGCTACTTCCAGGGCCTTTTCCATACAAGCAGCCTGTCAGATCTCATGCTGCAGACTTTCCTAAAATCTTTCAAAGGTTCACAAACTCCAAACAAGCATAACCTGGCCTCAACATGCCCCATACCTCTTGCTGAGCAACCCCAAGCCTGATATTAGCACCAACTTGCTGCAATTTGCTACTTGGCCTCTCCCAGGCACCTCCAATGCCAGCATGGATGGCTGCCATCTGCGGATTGCTTTGTGGCTCATGCCAGGTGGTCCTCGGAAGGGCATAACCTGCAGCTGAACATGGCCTATGGCGGGAGGCCCCAGGCTGGCCCCCCCAATGGCAAGCTTCAGACCAAGCCAGAGCAACACCCTTCTGCCACCACAGATGACAAACCCAAAGGTCAAACTAAGCAGGCACCAGAGCCCTCCTAAATGAATCCTGCTACATAGAGTTAGCCCCTGCATAACAGCTCCTCCACTATAGTCACAGGCCAGTCCTCACAACAAATCAGCTCAGGGATCAATTCCTCCTACTGACATGCAAACAGCAACCAAGGCTCAAATACAACAGGAGGGCAAACATAACCCATACAAGGGACACAGCTGGAGCACTCAGCTCAGGTGACCAGGGAGAGTGTGCCACTGAGCCCCACAGGACATCTGCTGCATAAGGCCACTCTACTAGGAGACATAGCAGCTCTACCTAATACATAGAAACAAACACAGGGAGGCAGCCAAAATGGTAAGACAAAGAAACATGTCCCAAATAAAAGAACAGAACAAAGCTCCAGAAAAAGAACTAAGCAAAATGAAGACAAGCAATCTATCGATACAGAATTCAAAACATTGATTATAAAGATGCTCAATGATCTCAGAGAGAACTTTAACAAAGAGATAGGAAATATAAAAATGGAGATGGAAAATAAAAAAGAGTCAGAAATGCAGAATAAAATAACTGAAATGAAGAATATACTAGAAGGAATCAGCAGCAGATTAGATAAAGCAGAGGGTCGAATCAGCAATTTGGAAGATAATGTAGCATAAGACACCCAATTGGAATAGCCAAACAGAAAAACAAATTTAAAAAAATCAGGATAGTTTAAGGGACCTCTGGGACAACATCAAGCATAACAACATTCGCATCATAGGGGTACCAGAAGAGAGAGATCAAGGAAGTGAAAACCTATTTGAAGAAATAATGATGGAAAACTTCCCTAATCTGTCAAAGGAAATAGAATTACAAGCAAGGGAAGCTCAGAGAGTCCCAAACAAGATGAACCCAAAGAGGTCCACACCAAGCCACATCGTAATTACAGTGCCAAAGATTAAAGACAACGAGAGAATCTTAAAAGTAGCAAGAGAAAAGCAGTTGGTTACCTACAAGGGAACTCCCATAACACTGTCAGCTGATTTGTCAAGAAAAACTTTGCAGGCCAGAAGAGATTGGCATGAAATATTCAAAGTCATGCAAAGCAAGGACCTACAATCAAAAATACTTTATCCAGCAAAGCTATCATTTTGAATTAAAGACAGATGAAGAACTTCCCAGACAAGAAAAAGCTAAAGGAGTTCATTGAAACCAAACCAATGAGTGTTACAAGAAATGTTAGAGGGGCTTCTTTAAGAAGAAAAAGTAGAAAAACAAAAGATAAAAAATGTGAATAACAAAATAGCAATAACTACATATAGAAGCTCCAATAGAAAGATAGGGTGGCTAAATGGATAAGAAAACAAAACCCTTACATTCACTGCCTATAAGAGACTCACTTCAAATTGAAAGACACACGCAAACTGAATGTAAAGGGATGGAAAAAGATATTTCATGAAAATGGAAACGAAAAAGCTGGAGTAGCAATACTTATATCAGCAAAATAGACTTTGAAACAAAGGCTATACAACAAGAGACAAAGAAGGACCCAGTAATCCAGCTTCTGGATATTTATCTGAAGAAACCTAAAACACTGCTTTAAAAAGACATGTGCATCCATATGTTCATTGCAGCATTATTTACAATAGCCAAGATATGGAGGCAACCTGAGTGTCCATCAATAGATGAATGGATAAAGAAGAGGTGGTACAATGAAATATTACTCAGCCAAAAAAATGAAAGCTTGCAATCTGCAACAACATGGATGGACCTACAGCGTATTGTGCTGAGTGTAGTTAAGTCAGACAGAGAGAGAGAGAAATGCCATATGATTGCACTTATATGTGGGATCTAAAGAACAAAAAAAAACCACAAACAAAACAGAAACAAACTCATAGATATAGAGAACATTTTGATGGTTACCACCTGGGAGGGGGATAGAGGAGGTGAGTGAAAAGGGGAATGGGTTAGCAGTTACAAAATAGTCATGGGGATGTAATGTATACATAAGGAATATAGTCAATAATATTGTAATAACAATGTATGATGTCAGATGAGTACTAGATGTATCAGGTGATTACTTTGTAAATTACATAAATGTTTTACCACTATGTTGTACACCTGAAACTAATGTAATATTGTACATCAACTATAATTGAAAACTAAAAAAATATTTAAAAAATAATAATAAATAAAATGTATATGCAGTTCAATGGTTTGGTTTTTAACATATTCACAGATACATACAACCATCATCACAATCATCATTTTAAAATGTTAAGATATTTTCATCACCTCTAAAACAAACCCTGTACCATTTAGTTATCACTCCTCTGTACCCCTAACCCCCCCCTTCCAGCCCTGAGCAACCACCAATCTGCTGTCCATCTCTGTAGATTTCTCTATTTTAAAGTTTCATATCACATAGAATCATAGAGTATGTGGTCACTTGTGACTGGCTTCTTTCACTGAGCATAATGTCTTCAAGGTTCACCCATGTGACATTACTTATTCTTTATCATGGCAGAATAAGACTTGCCAACTGGACCTCAGTGCTTCTGTGAACCACTAGAAGACCTCAGATTGCTGTTAGGAGAATGTCAATAAATACTAATAACTAACTCTGACTACTAAACATATTCCTTGCAGTTATTGCTTAACTTTTATCATACCTTTTATTTTTATTTTCATTTGTGCCCCTCCTAATACCTTGCTACATGATTGTTCCTTACACAGACTAACTTATTAATATGATATTAATTTTTTTAGTTTTATTATATTCCTAGTCCCTTAAGGGGAATGGGAATCTAGCACCCTGGTAAACTTTTTCCACATACTGGGTTGTAGGAAACGTCATGACGCATGTTTGCAACAGATGGCACCAGTTCATTTTTGGAAGTATTAGAGTCATTTCATCTATGTTATTCTATGTCATTTTACAGCTGACAGTTCTAGCTCCATTCTAAAAAAATTGAGTGATTTGGTTGAGTTTTGGAGATTTTACAATAAGTTGAAAATGGAAGACCAAACTGTGCATTTTGCCATATTTTACTGTTTTACTTCCATAAAGGAAAGAACATGCATCAAGCTTGTGAAAAGTTGCATAAAGTTTACAGTGACAATGCTCTACAAGAATGTCAGTGCCAACAATGATTCACAAAATTCCGTGCTGGTGATTTTGATCTCAAGGATGCTCCTCGGTCAGGGAGGCCCACCGAGGTTAATGACGACAAAATAATGGCATTGATCGAGTCAAGCCCACATTACACGACAGGAGAGATTGCAGAAACATTGAACATCCATCATTCAAGCATTCACAACCACCTGAAGAAGCTAGGATACATAAGCAAGCTCAATATTTGGGTTCCGCATGAACTCAAAGAAGTTCATTTGATGGCGTGTGTAAACATCTGCAATATGCTCATTAAACGTGAGAAAAATTATCCTTTTTTGAAGCAACTGATAACTGGTGATGAGAAGTGGATTGTTTACAACAATGTGGTGCACAAACAGTCTTGGTCCTGATGTGATGATTTGCCCCAAACGACATGGAAAGCAGACATTCATCAGAGGAAGGTTATGCTCTCAGTGTGGTGGGATCTCAAAGGTGTTGTGTTTTCAAGCTCCTACCAAGAAACCAAACAATCAATTCAAATGTGTACTGTAGGCAATTGGACAGTTTGAATGAATCCATCATTCAGAAACATCCAGAGCTTGTTAATTGTAAAGGAATTGTGTTCCATCGCAACAACATGAGACCACACACAAGTTTGATCACCCATCAAAAATTATTGGAATTTGGATGGGATGTGTTGCCACACCCACCATACTCACCTGACCTTGTGCCATCAGACTTCCACTTGTTTTGCTCTCTTCAAAACTCTTTGCGTGGTATAACGTTCAATTCAGATGAGGCTGTACATCAGCACCTTGTTCAATTTTTCACAAATAAAGACAGGTCCTACTATGAACAAGGAATTATGAAGCTCACTGAAAGATGGCAAAAGGTTATCAAACAAAATGGGCAATATATCATTGATTGATGTTTGTTTTTTGTCGAGAACCGGCTCAACAACTGGGGCACCTGGGTGATCAGGCCAGGAGCCCACCAAATAGTCCCTAAGCAGGATTGCTCAACACGAGGAATAGAGAAAGAAAAAGATGGCACAGACACCAAAAGTGGGATTAGGAGGGACACTCTGCCGCTGGTAGTGGAGAGTGCCACTGTTTATTGGATATACATTGGTTAAATACAAAGTAACTTCCTTATTTGCAGGGAAACTTCCCTAGCTATGCACAGAGATTTTGGTAGGGGGTTTTATGAGGGGGCTTTGGATATAGGCATAGAGAAACCAGGAACCAAGCCATGAACCTATTCTAAAACTGTACACAAGCAGAAGTGGTGAGCAGATGTGGTGAGCAGATGTGGTGGGCTAGTAAGCAGATGCGGTGGGCTCTGCGGTGGGCTTGCTGTGGGAATGGGTACCTTTGAGGTTGTCTTAAGCCTTGCGTATGCAGTTACTAAGCAGAATTTCTTATCCAGCCGCTCCTCTAGGCAAAGGATCCTGCATAGAAGCATGTAGCAGTTTGCCACAGCCTCAGTATCCCCAACTGTCCTCAGCAGGCTCCCAACAGTTCTTTATATAAATAAATAACCTTTGAAAAACATAGAAAAAAATACATCATGACTTTTCCAACAGCCCAATGATTGTGAAAGGCAATGACCTCTCTGCTGGATATGCCATAGACAAACTGGAAATGCTCCTTCTCCTCCCCAGTTTCAACCTACCTGCTCTAATCTCAGTCTTACCTTTCTTTCCCAAGGAGTTCCCTAGGAGCTCCCCTTTATTTGTCCAGCTAAATCCCTCAGCGATAAACTTGGCTGCATTCATCTAACCCCCATTATTCAATCACTCCAGTACAACTGGGGTCTGAATCCGTAATTGCACGTCTACCTCCAGCCATTGTCACACTTACATACTTAGGAATAAAGGTTACATCTCATCTGTCCTGTCCTCCTATTACCCCATGACATTTAACAGAAAATGTACCCTAAATACTATCTTTTGGTGTCCAGCAGGCCACAAGGTCTGTGATGGTAACCAAGAGATAAATCCCAGAAACAGATGCACATATTGGGAAGGACTTGAAAGTACATTCTGGAAACTTTACTGTTTACCTCCCAGAGCAGAAAGGGTACTGACGGGACTCAGGGATGCTCAACTAAGGGAAGGCCTCTTATCTCCCCAATGTAATATCATCCCTCCTTGGGGCTTAGGTCTAATTACCTGGTTTAACTCCTCCTCTCCGCATTGAGTTCATGCTGCTCCTGGATATTTATTTCTCTGCAGCCCTCCTCAAAATGAATTACCCAACCAAAGTGTTGCCTTATGGAATATACCACCAACCACCTATATATACCCTATCCCTGCATTGACAATTCTCAATTTCAAGGTCAATGCACTCTAGGCCTTCTTGGCCCCCATGGCATTTCAGTTACTGTTTATAACATCACCCAGCCCCATCCTAAACCAGCCATTGGATTGATACTAGCTAGTATAGGGGCAGCCATTGGCCTGGCAGCCCCCTGGTTAAGCTTTGCCTGCCATGAGACCATGCTAGCCAATTTAACAAAGCTCCTAGCTGAGCCCAGGGTACCAGAAATGCTCTCCAAAACTTTCAATGATCTCTTAACTCATTTGCTAATGTCGTCCTCGACAACAGACTACCTCTTGGCAGAACAAGGGAGGGTATGTGCAGTCATTAACAAGACCTGCTGTACTTATACCAATACCACCACTCAGATAGAGGAAGGCATGCAAAAGATGTATAATCAGGCAGAACAGCTTCTACGTTTCCAAAGGGCAGTTCCACAACAGAGTCAATCTGACAGGCTGTAAGAAGCATTTTATCACCCCTGACCTGGTTTCTTCCTTTACTTGGGCCCTTAGTCAATATCGTTCTGTTGCTGATTTTTGGCCTCTGTCTTTTTAACTTTCTTGTCAAATTTGTCTCTTCTAGATTACAACAGTTCCATATCAAGACAATGGCTCTTCAGGAAATTCAACCAGTCCCCTTAGACATAGAGACCCTAGAGATGTATCACTCTCCCTTTGATGCTAGGGCTCATAGGTTTCGCCTCCCCCTTGCCACACATATGGGGTCTACACCTCCTCTGCCCTGACAGAGAGCAAGAAGATAAGATCCTGACGACACCTCCGCCCCCTTTCAGCTGGAAGTAGATAGAGAAGAGATACACTGCCCCTCGCCTAAAAGACTTCAGGGTCTCAGACTCTTGAGGGGGGATGATAAAGTAGGCAGGAAGTTGGACATGGGCAGGAAGAGGAGGAACTAAGAGGCTGCCTCAGGTAACCCGTGGCATTATCAGCATCCTGTTACAGACCCAGAAGCAGAAGCCAGAACAAGCAGCTGGGCTACTGCAAACACACTAGGAAGCAGGAGACATGCAGACGAGGAGAAAATCAACAGAAAGGGAGAAGGAGGATAGCCCAATTTTTGGATATGAGACCAGGGTCCCAGTGGTGTTGGGCTGCTACCCACCCTAAGGTCAGCCCACTCCATGCTCAGAGCGTACCTGCTTTGCACCTAAACTTTGCTGTCTGTGGCTTGCTTGACTCCTGTATCTTGACTGAATTCTTTCCTTCAAGATGACAAGAACCAAGGAAAATCATCATACCTAGTGATGTGTGTGTGTGTGTGTGTATGTGTTTATCTCCAACATATATAAAATATAAATCACACAAAATCCTTTTATTCAAAACCAACAAATATTAAATTTTTGGTGCATTTTTTCATTTATTTGCAAGATAGATTGATAGATAGATAGAGATAGACAGATTTCTATATGATACCCATTCTGTAATACATTATAAACACATTATTTTATACAAATTTTTTAAAGTCAGATTTTAAAAGGAAAAGATAAAAGTATGCATTTGTACTGTCATTAATGCTTAGTCAATTACCATTGTTTTGTTGTTGTTATTGTTATTGTTGAATGCCCATCTGTCTCTTTTCTGCCCTTGCTTTCCCTCACTCTTTCTCCCCTGCATTGGCTCCTTGTCAGACTTCTTCAGACCTTGTGACATTCAGGACTAGGAGTGCCCAGGTGCCTCCCCACAGCCATGGGAGGTGCCCTGGAGGATGAGTCCCACCAGATTGAGAAAAACAAAGGAGGCCACAGAGAGCTCTGTGCCTTTGCAGCCTGCCTGGAGGTAATTACAGAACAAGTGCATCATGGCTGGGCTCCTACTGTGTGCCAGAACCAGACAAAGCATGCTACATACATGATCATTATCTTCACAACAACCTCCAGGAAGATGTCATTGTCCCCACTTTGCAAATGAGAAAGACTAAATGACTTGTTTAAGGGCAACAGCTGAGACAAGAATTTAACTTGTTTGATTACAGTGCCAGACTCAGGTAAGCTTCCCACACATTCGAAAAGGTGCATATTTTATCCACACTCAGGCATGTTCCTGGAATGAAAGCACAGGGTGTCTCCAGGAGGTACCCTGATAAATCTACCTGGTTCTCCTCTGTTTCTCTGATAGAGTGATCAGGAGAAGAAACGTGTGTTGTTGTTTTCAAGTTACAATTCCCTTTACCTTCTCATGAAATACTGAAACACTTGTCTAATGGGCGAAAAAATGAATCACATCCATATTCCATCAAGCTGGGCAACATCACCTCAGAATACAAATGGTTTTGGGCCGGCCGAGTGGCGCAATGGTTAAGAACTGGCTTGGGACGCCAGAGGGCCCCGGTTCGGATCCCACATATGAGGGCCAGTGACACTGCCCTCTACAGCTAAGATGCTGAACAACAGCTCAACCTGGAGCTGGGCTGCCGTGAGTCGCCGGCGACGGCGTAGGCTGCAGCCCCTGTGGCAGTGGGTTGCCATGGGCTACCGTGTATAGCCAGCAGCCAGCGTGAGCGGCCAGCAGCCGCAGTGAGCGGCCGTCCAGAAGCTGGCGACTAATCTGCCTCGCCTGGGAAGAGTGCAATGATGGTGCCAACTTGGACCAGAGAAGCAACGTCCTCCACAACTAGACTGAAGAACAAAAAACGACAGCAACTTGTCTGTTTCCCTTCCCCCAATTCCCGAGCACTGTTCCCATCCCCCCAATTCCCCAATAAAAATCTAAAAAAAAAAAGAATACAAATGGTTTTGTAACTTTTAAATAATTTTTAAAGACTATTTATTATTAAAATAATGTAAGCATGAAAATGGAAGTAATATATAATCCTTAGAGGAAATCTGAAAATGCAGAAAAGTATAAAGAAAATATAAATCACACAAAATCCCTCTATTCAAAAACACCAAGTATTAAAATATTGGTGCATTTTCTTGTTTGTTTCAAGTATTCTGTATATACCAGGGGTGCCCAAAAAAGTATATACATGACATGTATTCATCTTTTTCTATCGTTATATATTGAGTCTTACAATTTTAATCGTTTTCCTTTCTTAAAATGTATATACATTTTTTGCCACCCTCTGTGTATATATATATATTCTGAGTTAGGTCCCAGTTTTCTCATTTAACATTCCATGACCATTTGTCCATGTCATTAACATTTCTGCATAAACATGAATTTAATGGCTGTCTTATTTTTTGTCATATGACTATACCTCATATTCTTGAGCTCCACACTGTAGCAACCTTGTTGCACAGATATACACTTGAGCACAATTATGGGACCCTCTTCCAGGCACTGGTGGGGTGATAAGCCAGTGACAGGAATACGAGGAAGAGACAGTGGGCTGAGTAAGATGTGTCCCTTGCCCTGGAAGGAACTGATGGCCATATTGATGGCCTCCAAGGACTGGACTTGAAATTTTGGAAAGGATAGAGCTGGCAAAATTTCAGTTCAAGTAGACTTCTGGTAAGATGGTGGAATAGACAGATGCTGTGCCGACTGCCTCTCGGGAACACACCAAAATTACAAATAATTTATAAGATATTCAACCTTGGAAGTTCCATGGACACTAGATGAAGAAAATCTCTAAATGAAGGACTTAAAGAGGAGGCCACGTCGACTCTGGTAGGAGGGGCAGAGACGAGAGAGTGCGAACCCCGTGAGGGACACCTCAGCAGTGGGGAGGCTTCTCTGGTTGGGGGCGAGACCCTCCGGCCCCACACCATGCTCACGAGCCCAGAGTTACTTTGCTGGGAAGAGGATTCTATGATAGTTGGAAGTAGAAAATAGTGAGGACTCTCTTTTCTCAACTTGGTGAGGCTGAGGGCAGCTGGAGAACCAGTGGAGCCGGCAAACTGACTCACTCGCTGGTGAGCACTCATCTGGTTCCTGGTGGAGGGAGTAGCTTTGTGAGCGGGGCCCAGGAGCCTGCAGGAAGGACTGAACTGAGTGCCTTTGGCGTGGGAGCTGGAGGTTTGTGGGACCATTGTTCCCCTGGTGTGGAGCTTGCACACGAGTAGTGCACAGGAGGGCACCATTTTTTCAGGGCTGGGCCCTCCCACAGAGGATCAGGTCTGGGACCGCATTGGTCTGCTGGAATTGGCGTAGGACTGAGTGTGTGTGTGTGTGTGTGTGTGTGTGTGTGTGCACCCGTGTGTGCATGCACGTGCATGCGGCCTTGGCTTCCTCACCATCCGCACTCTTTGTGCTGTGTAGCCAGGGAAACGCCTGGCAGGTGCGCTCCGACTCCAACAGACTGCTTATTGAGACCTGGGAGTGCAGGACTCGCCTTAGGTCCCCGATTTCCGCACTGCGCGTGCAGAGTTTCCTGGGTGGCGATTGGCTGCCGGGCTGCTTGGCCTGATCTGCAAGTGGCTGATTGGGACAGGCTGAGACTGGGAGTTTTCCTGGCAGTGTAGGGCCATAAGCTGTGTACCTGCATGATTTGGCTGGGGCTTTCCTGGCGAGTTTGTGTGGGCTGACTGCCGATGCAGGAGTACATGCTGCTCTGACTTGGTGGGGGCCACTGACCACAACCTGTGGTGCCCCACCAACCTAGAGCTGTGTTTCCAGGGGCACCCTGAGCCCCTGGTCCCTGGCCCCTACTCCGCAGGCCACAGAAAGTTTTTTGCAACAGCAGACAGCCCGCAACAACCTGTGAGGATTTTTGGTGGTGAGCACGGTTCCAGAGCACACAGCAACTAACTGCAGGAAGCTCACTTCAAGTCTAGAGGGAGGTTAGAGCATGATGCACTGAGCCCTCCCCCAAAACAGCTGGTGCTGAGTCGCCCAGAATCTCTCTATTGCTGAGCAAGTGGTCTGCAGATTAAAGCGGGCAGAGAGCCCCTCCCTTTTTTTTTCTTTTTTCTTCTTGTTTTTCTTTTTCCTTTTTTCCCCCCTCCTTTTCTCTTTTTTCTTTTTCTTTCTTTTTTCTTTCTAGGTGATCTAATACATTGGAGCAATCAGAGTGACACCCAGACTGAAGCAACAAAGAAACATGTCCCAAGTAAAAGATCAGAAGAAACCTCAAGAAATGGAACCAAATGAAACAGAGGTCTCCAAATTTTCAGAGACAGAGTTTAGAACACTGATGATAAGAATCTTTCAGGAACTTAGGGAGGACATAAAGAAGGATACAGATATCATAAAAAACAACCAGGTAGAACTAAAGACTACAATAACTTAAATGAAGAACACACTCGAAGGAATCACCAGTAGATTAGATGAAGCAGAGGATCGGATCAGTGATTTAGAAGACAAAATAGCAGAAATCACCCACTCGGAACAACAAAAACAAAAAAGAAAAAAAAAACAATGAAAATAGTTTAAGAGACCTGTGGGACAACATCAAGTGCAACATTTGCATCATAGGAATACCAGAAGGAGAAGAGAAGAAACAAGGGATGGAGAATGTATTTGAAGAAATAATGACTGAGAACTTCCCTACCCTGGTGAAGGAAATCGACATACAAGCCCAGGAAGTGCAGAGAATTCCAAACAAGCTGAACCCAAACAGGTCCACACCAAGACACATCATAGTTGAAATGGCAAAAGTTAAAGCACAAAGACAGAATCCTTAAAGCAGCAAGAGAAAGATAGCAGGTTACATACAAAGGAACACCTATAAAACTAACAGCTGACTTTTCTACACAAACTTTGCAGGCCAGACGGGAGAGGCAGGAAATATTCAAAATGATACAAAATAAAGGTCTACAACCAAGATTGCTCTACCCAGCACGGCTATCACTTAAAATTGAAGGAGAGATAAAGAGCTTCTCAGAAAATAACAAGCTTAAGGAATTCATTACCACCAAGCCAGCATTGCAGGAAATGTTAAAAGGGTTTTTTAAAACAGAAGAAAGGGGAAAACAAGCTAACCCAGGAAGATCAGAAATACAAATAACAAAATGGCAATAAATATATACCTATCAATAATTGCTTTAAATGTGAATGGATTAAACGCTCCAAGCAAAAGACATGGAGTGGCTGAGTGGATAAGAAAAGAGGACCCATGCATATGCTGTTTACAAGAGACTCATGTCAGATCAAAAAACAAACACAGACTGAAAGTAAAGGGATGGAATAAGATATTTCACGCAACTGGAAATGAGAAAAAAGTGGGAGTAGCAATACCTATTTTAGACAAAATAGACTTTAAAATGAAGACTACAATAAAAGACAAAGAAGGACACTACATAATAATAAAAGGATCGATTCAACAAGAGTACATACCCTAGTAAACATCTATGCACCCAACTTAGGACGTCCTAAATATATAAAACTGATTTTGATGGACATAAAGAGAGAGATCAAGAGCAACACTATCGTAGTAGGGGACTTCAACACCCCATTGTCACCAATGGATAGATCCTCCAGACAGAAAATCAACACAAAACAGTAGCCTTAAATGACACTTTAGACCAGCTGGATTCAATTGATATTTTTAGAGCATTTCACCCCAAAGCAACAGAATATACAATCTTCTCAAGTGCACATGGAACATTTTTCAAGATAGACCACATGTTAGGACACAAAACCAGTCTTAATAAATTTAAGAAGACTGAAATCATATCAAGCATCTCCTCTGACCACAATGCTATAAAACTAGAAATCAATTATAAGAAGAAATCTGGAAAGCACACAACTATATGGAGGCTGAATAACATGCTACTAAATAGTGAGTGGGTCAACAATGAGATCAAGGAAGAAATCAAAAGCTATCTCAAGACAAAAGACAATGAAAACACAACTCAAAATCTATGGGATGCACGAAAGCAGTCCTAAGAGGAAAATTCATAGCAATGTAGGCCTACCTAAAGAAACAAGAACAATCTCATATCAACAGACTATCTTTACACCTAAGGGACCTGGAGAAAGAACAGCAAAACAAGCCCAAAGGGAGTACAAGGAAGAACATAATAAAGACCACAGCAGAAATAAATGAAATAGAGACAACAACAACAAAAAAAACAATATGAAAGATCAATGAAGCCAAAAGCTGGGTTTTTAAAACGATAAACAAAATCAACAAACCCTTAGCCAGACTCACCAAGAAAAAGAGAGAGACAACCCAAATTAATAAAATCAGAAATGAAAGAGGAGAAATGACAACAGATGCCACAGAAATACAGGAAATTGTAAGAAAATACTACGAGCAACTATATGCCAACAAATTTGACAATCTGGAAGAAATGGATAAATTTCTAGAAG
>NW_017732132.1:282046-295257 GCF_001890085.2 Hipposideros armiger | reverse complement strand
TATATATATATATATATAGTCATGGGACATGGAGTATAGTGTGGGAGTGGAGTCAAGGGAATTGAAATAGATATGTATGATATTGTTGGGGGAAGTATGGCGGCAGATTGGGGGAGAGGGGCTGTCTCCTTGAGGGGTAAAAAGTATAACTATTGCACTGTGTTGTACAGCTGAATCTAATTCTAAAAAATGTATATTTCACAATAAAAAATAATAATTAAATAAAAAACGTGTATATCATGAAAATAAAATGTCTTCCTCCTCTTCACTCAATCATAGGCCTGCTTTTTAGAGGTAAGAGCTGTTAATATTTTCATGTACTCCCATCCCAAATAAAGGTATACACTCTTGTCAACTTTTAAACTTTCTGATGAGTAAAACCTCATTGTTGCTATAATTTGCATATTCTTAATTATGAATGATGTTGAATATCTTTTCATGTATTAATTGGAATTTGCTCTTTGTAAAAAAAAAAATTTCAGTTCAAAACCAGAGCAAAACAAACCCAGAAGATAAAAAGTCTAAGACTCTCATGCACTCCAATGTGGGGGCTCCGTGAGTATGCAGGTTCAGCAGGGTAAGATCCAGGGACTCCCCAAAACAGTCTGCTCTGAGCCAGGCTCTGGTGGAGGGTAGAGGAGGGCAGCGGCAAACAGCTGTGCCAATGATGGAGGTGGGCGGGAAGGTGGGACAGGAGTGGTGACAGGGAAGGAATGATCAGTGCTCAAGTCCTCCCCAAAGAAGGCAGGACACTCCTCATCCCTCCCAAGTCATTTTTAAGGAGAAAAA
This sequence comes from Hipposideros armiger, assembly GCF_001890085.2. NCBI lineage: Eukaryota > Metazoa > Chordata > Mammalia > Chiroptera > Hipposideridae > Hipposideros > Hipposideros armiger. The sequence goes on along the minus strand of NW_017732132.1, from coordinate 294,468 downwards.
CAGGATGCAAGTGGCAACTGAAGATTGATTAAGCATTTGTATGCAAGTCAGATGAGAAGGAAATGATACTGGAAGTGGGGATGGGGGGGAGGTGCACTAGTTGTGAACTGCCTATGTCCACCTCTCTCCTCCAGGTAGTAGGACCCAATTTTTCTTGGGAAAAATGCTGCCTCACTAGACCTAGTCTTATTGAGACAGCCAACTAAGCAGCCTACCCTCCCCCAGACAGGAAGGGAACCTCAAACACTCTCTCTGGGCATGGGTCTTCATGCAGGCTCACAGAGCCCAAGGCAGGCTGACTCACATCCTGCCAGGTCCCCAGCAACAGACTGTGCTGGACTCCTGCTCTGGTGCCTGTCCTGGCTCAGTTAAAATTGTCTGTCGATTCTAGTGGCTGCCCTAGAGTCTTTGAAAACTTTCCTTTACCTTGAGTTGCCAACTCACACTTTCTATTGCTTTCACCAAAGAATCCTTCCCAGGGCTACAGGACCACAAAGGAGTGAGAGTCGTGCTTGAGTGCCGGCAAGCTCCCAGCCCTGTGTGCTCCCTGTGCTCACCACCTCCGGATGAGAGCCTGGAGCTGCTGGACAGGTCTAACACCCAGGTCTAGCTGGCTGGTGCCAGCGCTGTGACAGCTCCACTGTCTGCCCCAGAGCCAGTGCTTTTCCTGACACTTGGCTCAGACCCTTTGCATGCTTAGCAGCCAACTTCCCAATGCACTGAAGCCTTTGAGGCACTGAGCCCTGGACAGGACTAGACCTGGCCAGGGAAAGACCAAGTCCAATCCCAGAGAATGTCAGCGCCACCTCGAGGCACCCTCATTCAGATTCACAGTACTCTAGTGGCTAAGTCACCTCATAATGGTAGGTGTGGACACAGCACACGAACATGCATCTTACTTTCTCTGTCTGGAAATCGCCCCACCAAAACAAATATTAGAATTAACTAGATGAAACTTTGATTTAGTTATGGGAGATGTCAGGCCCACTGTTTCATAACAGGTCTTCATTCTCCTGCTCCTGATGACAGGATTCTGAGCAGGTGGCTAGGCAAGCATGTGTGTGTGTGTGCATGTGTGTGAGCATGTGTGTGTTCATGTCCACTGACATCATAAACCCATAGGCATGGCTGAAGGACTGTAGATGGGAAGTCATGGAGGGAGCAGTACAGAGAAAAGTTCTGCTGGTTGGTGGTGCTGCCACTTTCTAGAGCCTCGGCCTCAGTTTCATCATCTGCCACCCCCCAGGCTCTGATGAACACACAGAAATGAGTGAAAGCAATTTTTACGAGACTGTGCTAATTATTCTTCTTGATGGCTGGAGCCATGTTGTGCCTCTTTATATCCCCAGAGTTTAGAAGACTGCCTGGCCTTTGGCAGCTTCTATATAATTTTAGTTTTAAATGGTGATGATGATTATGTTATTTTAATACAGTGGTGTCCAAACCTTTAAAAAATATTTACTATGGAAATGTTCATGTTCAAATTTTTTAACAGTTGTGTGTTTTAAAGAAATCTTATATAGAACCCAATACTTAGAAGCATTTACAGTGTAAAATGGCCTGTATTGAGGGGAGAGGTATGGAGCCCACCCTATAGACTTCCTCTTGCTCCCAAGGCAGTCCCTGCAGCATCTTCATGGAAGCTTAGGGCATGATTTGAAAAATAGTTTCAGAAATAGTCTGAAAACCACTCTTTTAACCAAAAGCTGTTATTTTAATAGAAGAATTGGAGCTTTGGGACACAGCACAGTGAAGGTGGTTTCAGTCTCTCTTGGGACCTCCTTTAATGGCCAGTCAGTCCTTTCCCTGGTTCCAGCCTCCCCAAAGGAAAAGGAGTTGCAATGGGGAACATCATGGGGATGGCACCGGATGTTCTCAGTCTGAACTGAGGGCCTAACCTCAGTTAATAAAAATCAAATATCTTTGGTATCCTTATTTTGCATATTAAAAGAAGAAGAAGAAGAGGAAGAAGAAGAAGAAGGAGAAGAAGAAGAAGAAGAAGGAGAAGGAGAAGGAGAAGAAGAAAAAGAAGGAGAAAAAGAAGGAAGGAAGGAAGGAAAGAAGGAAGGAAGGAAGGAAGGAAGGAAGGAAGGAGGGAGGGAAGGAAGGAAGGAATAAATCTTAAGAGAGGTTACCTAAATTGCCTAAGATGAACAGCAAGGATTGTGAAGGATTCAGAATTGAACTCAAACCAAGTCCATGCTCAAGGACAGTCCATACTGCAGCACAATGGAGACCAGAAAGAGCTGCAGCAGGAACACTGACAGGAGGAAGGGACAAGCCTGCAGCTGCTGTGCCAGGGCTGCCATCTCCCTGCTCCCGCCCCCTTCCCTAACAAGGCCTTGGGTAGATGGAGGGAAGTGATAATATACCTTCTTCCTTTACCTGGATGGGAACCTGGGATGTTGAGTTGGGGCCTTGGCCATGAAGGCTGAGAGGCAGGCAGATGGGGTGGAGGATGAAGTGACTTCAATGGGGAAAATTGAGAACATCCTGAGGTCCCCATTTGTGGTCCAGTCCAATTGACCAGGCCAGAGTGTAACCACAGAGCCAGCTCAAACTTGTCCTATACTGTTTCTAACAAGACCCAGAGCCAAACTTTGGATATACTGCTCACGAGTAACATTTATGAACCCATAACTACCCCCTGCAATGGAACCAAAGGCCTGGGACATTACCAGAACCTGAGCACTGGAGCCCTTGCAGAAGCGAAGGTCTGTTGTCCAGGAAGATCCGGTGCTGAGACCCCTTAAATCTTGTCCCAGATCCTGGATTGGGGTGACTGATTTGAGTCTTGCCTCCGGTCATCTTATTGGCCGACCTCACAATAAAAGCGTTTTTCTTTTCTCAAAAGCTGGTGCCATCATATTGGCTTCTATGCATGTTGGGTAGAGAGCCCTTGCTCGGTAACAAAAGCACATGAAGGACCCAGGTGAGGAGGCTGTGCTGGGCACCTCAGCTCCCAAAGTGGAGCCCTTGCCACAGTCTGAGAGCAGAAAATCACACCCGTTTGGGGTGAGGGGAGGTGCAGCTTTCACTTTGAGAGTTGGCCAAGTCTCCATAGCAGGATTAGGGACATTGCTGTGGACATCTTAAGGCTGCCTGGCTTGCCAGCACACCCTTCACTTCTCCTCCCTTTCCCTGCCTAAGTGGTCGGTGGAACCCCTGCTCTTTTGATGTACTCACTGATGTGTTTTTTTAAATGGCTCCTACTATCTGCCAGGCACCTTACTAGGGGCTGGGTCAACAATAGTGGACCAGCAAATGCCATATGGAGGGCTAGACAAAGGACCAAAACATTACAGATGAGGACCAGGCTCCGTCCTCACGAAGTTGCTGGGTTGCTGCTGGGAAGCTGGGGGAGAAAAGCCCTCTGGGAGATAGCATGTGCACAGAGGACTACAGAAGAGGGCTTTTTGCAACCACCAGTTTCTTGGCTCTTCCAGGCAAAACTGGGAGGTCACCAGGCTCCAGGGTTAAACTGAGGACCTGGTGGGACTGAGTTCAGGAGAAACGTCAGGCCCTTTAGCTTCCCAGGCCATCTGGGAGTGGTGAGGTCAGCAACAACCCAAGGAGAGAGGATGAAAGATGACCCCTGGGTAAGCATTTGGAACATTGTGAGAGAGAGACCATCACACCCATCATTTGGAGCTCCCCAGCCATACCAGCTGGAGAGGGCAGGGGCACAGTAGAAGGGCAATTTACACAGTACAAGTTTCCCTCACTCCCTGGCCCAGGCCTCTTCTCCTTCCTGCTGTGCAGTGGGTCCCTGTTCCTCAAAGGGGCTGAGCCTGAGCTGAGCTATGATGAGCTCTCGTGCCCATGCTGGCACACTCCTATTCCCCAAATGTCCTCTTTGTCAAGGAGGAAAGAGCAGTGTTCACACAAGGGAAGGGCACACACATATCCACAAGGGCCTGTTTTGGCCTGGGCAACAGGTATACATTATCAGAATGTGGCAGGGATAGGATGATGAGGGGAACACAGCTTAGGCATGAGCTGCAGGCTTATTCTGAGGTCAATGGGCCTCTCCGAAGGATTCTGACAATTCTTTTGGGAGGTCTGGGTGAGGGGTTGATACACTGACCCATGAAGACGTACTCCACACCCCAGCCAGCACCAGGCACCTCTAAATGCACAGCTGCCCTGCAAAAGGCAAGCCAGCCTCTCCTCGGACTGTTGAAGGGCCTGCAGAGGCAGAGACGAGACCCCTGGTGAAACTCCCAAGGCTCTTCAACCTGGATGCAGACACACAGCATGTTTTCTCCTGGCTGGGTGTGCAAATGCCCACCTCTCCCCTGGGGCCACCCTGCAGTGTAGCCCTTTGCCAAGATAACAGTTACAGGAAAGGAACCGTTCCATCAGCAGCAATGAGGCCAAGCATTCCACATAGACAATGAAACAACCTGCAGAATCTGGTTTGGGTTTGCTCTAACATAAATACCCATGCAAATCATCAACTCTGTTTAAGAAAACCCAGTAATCTGTCATGTGCATGGTGTGCAATCAAGAAAGACATCTCTTTCCGCTTTCCTGCACCACATCATCAATCTCGCGTAACAGCCCAGAGACAGACAGCACGTCTGTGGACAACATGACTGTCTATCTACTGGTCTTCTCAGCCACATCCGTCTTCAGATAGAGGAATGAGGGTCAGCTGCAAGAAGAGAAAGCAGAGGGACAGGGGGTAAGGCGCAAATCAAGAAGCATCTGACATCTCAGGGTCGGCTCAACTGAAAACTCACCACACAGTGCAAAGGCTGACAGACAGCCCCATGAGCCTCCAGGTGGTGTCCCACTGAAGAGCTGCCCTCACAGTCCCTGGTAGTGGGGACTGAAGGAGAAAAGCAGGAGGACTGAGAGCAAGAAGACAGGCAGCCCCTCCAAGACCAAGAGGCCTTGCTGACTCAGACACCACTCTTCTGTGACGCACAGAAGCTCAGAGTGGGAAGAAAACTCGGAGATAATTTCCTTCAGTAATCTGCTTTGTTTTCTCAGAGAAAACTGAGACCAGAGAAGAAAGGACCTTACTGCTTTACCAAGTGACAACCCTGGGAAGTGAATTCTGATCCCTTGCCCAGCACCTTCTTCAATAGACTGAGTCGGAACTCTGATTCTCCACCCAGAGGCAGGTGTAAATATTCAGTAAGATCATCTGCGGGCAAGACTCAGTCTAAGTGCTCTGTTGGTTCACAGATAACAAATAATACACAAATAATTATCTAATATGAATTGTGGTAAAAATAAAAAAGCATGTAGACCTGAAAAACCTTACAATCAAGAGATCTAACTTCATCTGGGACTGGGGAACAGACAGAACTTGCTTGAGGAGGTGATGTTTAAGCTGAAGCTAGAAGGTTAGCCAGACAAAAAGTGGGCAGACAGTTCCCAGGAGAAGGGTCTCTCCCTCCTCCTCCTTTTCCCTTCCCCTTCTTTTCTTCTCTCCCTTCGCCTCTAAGCAAACTCTTTGTCCCAACCAGCTGACCACATTTCTGGCCTCCATGCCCTGTACAGTCATTGCTTTCACCAGCCCAAGCCTCAGGCAGTCACATCTTCTCATCTGTTCCTATCAGCCAACATTTCAGGTCCTGCCCTGCCCCTAGGATCCCAGCCTCTTCCACATCCATCACTGTTCATGCTGTGGGCTTGTCCTGCTGCAGTTTCAGACCCCATCCCCACAACACCAATCACAGCACAGGGACAGTGACTTTCCAGAGATCCTCTGGCTAACCTGTGGCAGGACTAATTCCAGTATAGCCTTGTGATGTAAGACCACTATCCCACCTACCCATTAACTGACAGGATGGATGTCAGGGCTCCATTCATGCTAACTTGAGGTTCCCCACACCAGGTCAGAGAGCCCCCCTGTGCCCCATGCTCAGCTGCCAGGTGCCTTACGTCTTGGCCAAAGAGGGCATGCTCCAAGGGGAGGGAAAAGAGCCATCGTGTTCAAACCTGGTCTCCATCTGCCACCCTTACACACTCCCAGGAGTAAAGGCAACAGGATGATCAATAGATAAATATCCTGGATGCTGAGACACCCTGCCATGGCCTCTGACACTACCTGTGACCTGACAACTCACCTGGGTGGAAGGAAAAGGGATTCATTCATATTAGTGAAAGAGCACCATGCACCAATCACCTGGGCCTGGTGATCTGCACATGTGAAGCAGTGCTAGTGAGCTAGAATTGTGAAAACCAAGACAGCTTCTTCAGTGTCTAGGAGTAGAAACAAGTTACCTCACAGTCCATTTTTGTTTTCAAGGGAAATAACAAGTGTGGTCCCTTTTCAGTTATGACATCAGTGAAGCACTTTCCCCAGGAAAGGCTGTAAAATATAAGAGGACCTTTAGTTTTCTGGGTTGTACAATCTCTAGCAAAGGATCCTAGGGCCTTCTTGGAGGAAAAGGAAGAGCATCACAACCCTCCAGCCCAGGGTGTGTACTGCGCAGCCTAGCCGGGACCTGGAATGAGTCCCTTGGCACGGAGGCCTGTCAGGAACCTGGAACAAGGCCCCCAGCACAGCAGCACACTAGCATTCACTAGGCTGTGCAGAAACAACAGGGCCTCTACCTTGATGGTTCTCCAAGCCTCTCTCCCCTGATGTTTGGAAGCAGGACCAGCTCCTGGTCCTTGGATAGTTCAGGGAGTTTCTGCCCTTCCCACTAATGAAGGCTGGTGAAGACTTGAGCCACATAACCACACTTCCCTGTCCTACCGAGCTGGTCAGGGGGCCATTCCAGTTTTGTAAGTGCCATCTTGTTTAATGTTCATGGGTGTGTGGGAGGCACACACTCATACTGTTGTCTGAATTTTGCCAATGAGGTGTTGAGGAATCAATGACTTTCCCACAATCACACACCCCAAATAAGTGGCAACACTAGGATTCCAGCCAGGCCTGTCTGACTCCGGGGTCTGACTTCTGCCCACAGCGGAAGCCAGAAACCGCAAAATGGCTCAGGTCCATGTCAACTCCAGGCATTGTCTCCCTGAAGGCTTAGCTCAAAGCTTCCCTAGAAACCCACCCTTCCCCACAACTGCCCCAAGTCAGCGTAATGTCTTCAGCATTTGGTTCACATGTGGCCCAAGGCCCTTGGATCAAAGATCTCATGTGCCACATAGCCTGGGGTTTTCTCCCCCATTTTGCTTAGCGGGTGCAAGAAACATGCCTAAACAATCAGCATAACATTTGAAAATCAATTTGTATTCTGTCAGCCTGAGTGTCACTAGCAACCTCCACTAATACAGCAGTAATGAACATTTGGAAACTGCAGCTGTTAAGGGAATGAAGTATAAAAACATTAGGATGACAGATTGTTTTTCCATAAGCCAGATTGGCCTTGTGCAAATGGGGGAGGCTAACAGACAAAATGGAAACCAGAGAGAGAGGAAGGAGAAGGGAAAGGGGGTGAGCAGTTATGTCTTGGGAATGAGTTCAGTGGCAGAAGCACTCACTGCCCAGTACTGTTGGCCTACCTTCTCTGAGCTAGGCCCTCCCTGAGAAATGGTGCCATCTGCGACCAGGGACCCCGGCCAGTAGGAGAGGCCAACAGCTCAACTTATAGATATCTCTATGCAGTGTGCACCAGATGCGGATGAGAAAGAGCTCCCAGCCAGCAGGAAAGCTGGCTGAACAGGCTGGGAAGGCTTCCCAGGACAGGAGATGGTGAGGCCTGGCCTGGAAGCCTGAATAAGAGTTTGTCAGGTTAGCAAAGGGAGGACATTCCTGGCAAAGAACACTGCTTGTATGAGGGCAAAGAGCACAGACGAGATCATGGGACACTGGGTGTGGTAACATAGGGTCAAGGGGCCAGAGGCCAGTCCCCAGAAAGCCTGGAAGGCTGCTTCAGGGGTGTGCACTGGGTCCTGGAGGTAGAGGGCCACATGGATGTCCTTAGGGCTACATTAGAGATGGGATTAATGTAACACTACTCACAGGACACACTGAGTGAGACATGGCAGGAATTCACCCTCAGGCCTTTCTTCATCTAGCACTACTGATCACCCAGCAAGATTCAGCAGGCAAAGGGACAAATGAGGTTTCTGCCCTCAAGGTAACCATCAGACAGGAGCAAATTATGTGATACACACTCTGGGGAAGGTGCTATTTTGAATGGAGTGGCATGAGTGGTTGCTCAGAGCAGACTGGAGTGAGCAGAGGCCTGAGGGCATAAAAGCATGACCAAGCTGCCTCGCTTTGTGGGGCACAGGTGCTCTAGGCAGAGGAACAGCAGGGCAAAGGCTGGGTGGGCTCAAGAAGTGCCCTAAGGCCAGGATGGGTAAAAGGGAGATTGAGAGGAGCAATAAGGCCAGTTGAGGGAGCCCACTCCTGCCCAGTTGCTGAAACTTGAGCCTGAGGCCATCTGACCCTGCCCATCCAGGACAGCAGTGGTACCACAACCAGGCCTCTTGAGGAAAGCTAGGGCTGCCTCTTTGGAACACTCACCCACACCCACATATTATACCCCACTTGGACCTGTTGGTGTAGTGGTGGCCAATGGGGCAGGCTGGAAGGGGCAGGGTTTCTCTAGGACTTGGTTCTCCTTTGGTAGGTTCTCTCCTTGTTTGGTGTCCAAACTTGGGAGTTGACATTCAGTGCTTCACAGATTTATGTAAAATGCATCAGCAGGCCCTTGGCACACACCCAGCCTGGTGCTGAGTGCAGTGAGAGGAAAAGACTGTTCCCAGCATTTGTATAACATATATTTCTTTTACCAGAAGGATAGGTCTCAATTCTGAAAAATTAGAAGATGCAGGAAAACACAAAGAAAAAAATTGTCCATAATTCCACTGTTGGTGTTTTGGTGTTTTTCTGTGTGTAAAGATGAGCAGAAAGACATGGGCATGGTGTTTGGTTTGCATGTTTGTTTTAATCTGTAGAAGCTTGTTTTTCTCTCCTTCAAAGTAACATCCCTTTTTTGTAATGTAGAACAGTGGGACATAGAGACATAGATGACATTTTGGGACCCTTTTGGAACCTCCAGTTTGCTGGCTGGTGATAGTCAATCTGCACACAGACACAGGTCTTGCAGGGAGGGTGGAAGCAGACGCCCACCTCTGCTTTCTGAGGTGTGAGATGAGGGGCACTGTTTGGCCTCTGAACTATATTACCCAGAGGCTAAACAGGTGACCCTCATCCAACCTGCACCTCATCCCAGAAATTGTCATGGCCCAGGGGTGGGCCTTTGGGAAGCAATTGCTGAACATGAGAGAATGAGCCCAAAAGAGCTTCCCTGCAAAAGGGTGTCTCCATCCAATGGGCCATCATAGGTTGTGGGGGGATCCCCACAACAGTAGTGAAAGAGGAATGAGACACGGGGTCTCTGTGACATGGTGTCTAGACACAGTGAGCCCTTTGCATTGTTTTGACTGCTATGACTTTGAAGTAGGTTTTGAAATCAGGAAGTGTGAGTCCTCCCATTTTCCTTTTTTTTTTCAATGTTGTTTTGACAACTTGCAGCCTCTTGCAATTCCATATGAATTTGAGAATTGATTTTTCTGTTTGTGCAAAACACATCATTCAGATTTTGATAAGGTTGTCCTGGATCTACAGATTGTTTTGGGGAGCATTGCCATTGTAGCAATATTGTCTTCCAATCATGGATACGGAAGATTTAGTTAGATTTTCTTTAATTTCTCTCAGCAACATTTAATAATTTCACATACAAGTCTTTCACCCCCTTGGCTGAATTTAATTCTAGGTATTTTATTCATTTGGATGTTATTGTAAATGGAATTGTTTTTTTAATTTCTTTTCAGATTGTTCACTGCTGGTATATAAAGTCCCAACTGATTTTTGTGTTTACCTCGTACCCTGCAACTTTGTAGAATTTGTTTACTAGCTCTACTAGTTATTTATGGATTCTTTGGGATTTTTTAACGTATAGAATTATGTTATCTGCAAATAGAGATAGTTTCTCTTCTTCTTTTGCAATTTGGATACCTTTTATTTCCTTATCTTGTCTAAATGTTCTGACTATGACTTTCGGAACAATGTTGAATAGAATTGACAAAAGCAGTCATCCTTCTCTTGCTCTGGATCTTAAAGGAAAAGTTTTCACTCTTTCATGACTGAGTATAATGTTCTCTGTGGGGTTTTTCATAAATACCTTTTATCATGTGAAGTAAGTTCCCTTCTATTCCTACTTTGCTGAGTGTTTTTATCATGAAAGGGTGTTGAGTTTTTCAACTGCGCTCTGTGCATCTATTGAGGTGCATATGAATTTTCTTTTTTTCCTTCATTCTGTGAGTATGGTATATGACATTGATTTTCTTATGTTGAGCCACTCATGCATTCCACTTGGTTAAGTCCCTCTTGATCATGGTGTATAATCCATTTAATGTACTGTTGGGTTTGATTTGCTAGTATTTTTTGGAGGGTTTTAGTGTCTGTATTTATAAGCCACAATAGCCTGTACTTTTATTGTGGTATCTTTATTTGGCTTTGGTATCAGGACCTCATAGAATGTGTTAGGCATTGTTAAGGATTAAACTGTGTTCCCCCAAAAGCCCTAACCCCCAATGTTACAGTATTTGGAAATAGAGCCTTTAAGAATGTAATTAAGGTTAAATGAGGTCATAGGGTGATATCTAATTTTGATAGGATTACTGTCCTCATAGGAATAGGAAGTGACACCAGAGAAAGGAAAGGCCATTTGAGTATACAGCAAAAAAGTAGCTGTTTGCAAGCCAGGAGAAATCTCACCAGAAACCAATCCTGCTGGCACCTTGATCTTAGACTACTAGCCTCTAGAACTGTGAGAAAATAAATAGCTGTTGTTTAAGAAACCCAACCTATGGTATCTTGTTATGCAACCCTGAGCTGACTAATATGAAAGTGCTAAAAGTGCTCCCTTGTGTTTTTCTTTGAAAGAGTTTGAATAGCATTGGTGTTAGTTTTGGTAGTTTTTTTTTATGTTTAGTAGAATTCACGAGTAAAGCCATCTGACCCTGGACTTTTCTTTGTTGTGAGGTGTTTTATTACCGATTCAATCTTTTTACTCATTATAAGTCTGCTGAGCTTTTCTATTTCATCTTGAGTCAGTTTCAGCAATTTGTGTGTTTCTAAGAATGTGTCCATTTCATCTAGCCTATCTAATTTGTTGGTATACAATTATTCATGGTATTCTCTATAAACCTTTAGCTACTGTAAGGTTGCTAGTAATGCTTCCATTTTGATTTCTGATATTAGTTATTTATATCTTCTTTTTTTCTTTAACGAAATGTGTCCCAATTTTTTTATTGTTAGTTTCAGGTGTACAGAACAATGCAATAGTTATCCTTTTCACCCTCACAAAATAACAACCCCCCTCTCCCATCTACTGCCCTCCCACCCCCGATATCATGCTTAGCTATTACAATTCCATTGACTCCATTCCTACTCTCTACTCCATGTCCCGTGACTATATGTATATATAATTATAGTTGACATACAATATTATTCAACATCAGCTTCAGAAATACAGTGCGGTGGTCAGGCCTCCACACTGACTATGAAGTGGTCTCGCCAACAAGACATGAGTCCATCTGGCCCCCTTAGAAATATTTACAACATTATTGATTATATTCCCCAGACTGTCTTTTCTATCACTGAGGCCATATTGTAGTTGCCAGTTTGTATTGTCTCATCCCTTCCCCTTCTCCTTCATCTCTACCCCCTCCCAACTAGAAACCTCAGTTTTTCCTCTGTGTCGCTGAGACTATCTCCGTCCACATCTCCCAACCATTCAGTTCCTTAGAATCCACATATAAGTGAGATCATATGGTATTTGTATTTCTCTGACTGACTTATTTCATTTAGCATAATGTTCTCTAGTTCCATCCATATTGTTGCAAGTGGTATTATTTCCTTCTTTATAGCTGAGTAATACTCCATTGTGTAAATGTACCAAAGTTTCTTAATCCAGTCGTCTACCGATCGGCATTTCGGTTGTTTCCAAGTCTTAGCTATTGTGAATAGCACCACAATGAACATAGGGGTACATATATTTTTTCAGATTAATGTCTTGGGTTTTTTTGGATAAATACCTAAGAGTGGGATTGCTGGGTCGTAAGGTAGTTCCATTTCCAGATTTTTGAGATACCTCCATACTGATTTACATATTGGCTGCACCAGTCTGCAGTCCCACCAGCAGTGCACCAGGGTTCCTTTTCCCCACAACCTCGCCAGCATTTGTTGTTTGTTGATTTCTTAATGATAGCCATTCTGACCTGGGTGAGGTGGTATCTCATTGTGGTTTTTATTTGCATTTCCCTAATGCTAAGTGAGGTTGAACATTTTTTCATATGCCTGTTGGCCATCTGTATGTCCTCTTTAGAGAAATTTCTCTTCATATCCTCTGCCCAATTTTGTGTGTGTGTGTGTGTGTGTGTGTGTGTGTGTGTGTGTGTTTTCCCATCCCAGGTTTTTTTTGTTTTTTAAT
>NW_017732132.1:239857-278086 GCF_001890085.2 Hipposideros armiger | reverse complement strand
CTTGCCATTTTCACTATAATGTGTCTTGGTGTGGGCCTGTTTGGGATCATCTTGTTTGGAACTCTCTGCACTTCCTGTGCATGTATGTCAATTTCCTTTGCCAGCTTAGGGAAGTTTTCAGACATTATTACTTTAAATATGTTCTCGATCCCTTGTTCCCTCTCTTCTCCTTTTGGTATTCCTATGATGTGCATGTTGTTCTGTTTGATGTTGTCGCCTAGCTCTGTTAAACTATTTTCAATGTTTTTTATTCTTTTTTCTTTTTGCTGTTCCACTTGGATGATCTCTGCTATCTTGTCTTCTAAGTCACTGATTTGACCCTCTGCTTCATCCAATCTAGTAATAATTCCATCGAGTTTGTTATTTAATTCAGTAATTGAATTCTTTATTTCTAGCTGGTTGTTTTTCATGATTTCTCTATCCTTCTTTTCATTCTCTTTAATTTCCTTGAGCATTCTAATAATCAGTTTTCTGAACTCTGCCTCCAATAGGTTGTTTACCTCTATTTCCTCTAATTCCACAGATTCAGGAGGTTTCTTCTGTTCTTTTATTTGGGATGTGTTTCTTTGCTTCCCCATTCTGGTTTACTCTTTGTGTTTACTATGCTGAAATAGGTAGACCCCTAGGTCTCTCAGTCTTTTCTGGGTATACTTTTGTGGTATATGTCCTTTATATTTGAATTGCTCAGACTCCCTTTTCTCCCATGTGTGTATACCAGAGGTGTTCCTTGTGTTATGTGTCTTCTCCTGTTGAGGTCTAATTTTTATTGCTTTCGGCTTGTCAGTAGGTGGGCTTGACTCCCAAGCTCACTAGCCGTGAGGATTAGCTGTGTCCAAAGTTTATAAGCTGTTGTGTGAGGATTGACCCCTCTGATGAGGCTTGGCCTCAAGGGGCTCTTGTGCCTGTAGCAATTTCCCTTTGAGTGTGAGTCTTGTAGGTCAGACCCTGTAATGCTCTGGTTTATCTAAAGTTGGTTTCCGGATGTGATGATTCTTGTGCTTCTTTTGCTGGGCCCTGCTGCAGTGCGTGTTTTAGGGCAAAACAGATCAACGAGCACAACCACAACAGCCACCAAAGGTAACCAGATACTCTCTGATGTGCAAAACAACCATCACCCTACACTCCACATGTATAGAAATATGAATCAAACACAGGGAGAAAACAAACTAACAGAAACAAAACAACGACAATGAGAAAAGAAGAAGAAAAAACTTGCAGAAAAAATGGAAAGGAGGAGGCAAATCAAGCTATGACAAGGAAGCAGGAAAAAGGGAAGAGAGAGAGGTTAGGAGAAGGAAAGAAAGAGAGAAAAATGAAGAGAGAAAAAATATATGTATATATGTATCTACACCCCCATATATATGGACATATACATCCACATATATGCACCTTTATATATATCTATATAAAAAACTAAAATTACTAATGAAATAGAAAAATCCAAAATCAACCAACGCAAGCAATTAATGGGAAAAAAACCCAAAACCCCAAAACATCCAAGAGAACCCAATTAACAATAACAATATAACACATCAAAAGAGAAACCCAAACTGAAAACAATAAAAAAAGGGCCGGCCGAGTGGCACAATGGTTAAGAACTGGCTTGGGACACCAGAGGGCCCCGGTTCGGATCCCACATATGAGGGCCAGTGACACTGCCCTCTACAGCTAAGATGCTGAACAACAACTCAACCTGGAGCTGGGCTGCTGTGAGTCACCAGCGACTGCGTAGGCTGCAGCCCCTGTGGTAGTGGGTTGCCATGGGCTACCGTATGTAGCCAGCAGCCAGTGTGAGTGGACAGCACCTGCAGTGAACGGCCCGTCCAGAAGCCTGCAACTGATCTGCCTCACCCGGGAAGAGCGCAGTGATGGTGCCAACTTGGGCCAGTGAAGCAACGTCCTCCACAACTAGACTGAAGAACAAAACAGCAGCAACTTGTTGTTCCCCTTCCCCCAATTCCCCAATAAAAATCTTTAAAAAAAAAAACAATCAAAAAAAAAAAAGGGAGAAAAAACAGAAATAACTAGTGCCACTCTTGGCTGAAGTCCGCCAAGCTCTCCCCAGGTTTTCCCCTGCTGTACACACACTCCTGTGTGTCTTGTGGGGGCAGAGCCAGCAGCCTGGAACCTACTGTGAGCTTGCTAATGTAGGTCTATTTTAGATGAGTGGAGTTATGAGGTGTGATTGGTAGTTTTTTTACAAAGTCAGTGTTATTTCTGCTCCTGCCTGTCCAGAGGCACTCTGATTTCTGCGCAGCCAGAGGACTGGATGTGCGTCTTCGGGTGCTCTTTCCACTGGGGCTGTTGGAGGGTGGGGGTGGATATTTCAGAGCTGCTGGTAGGCCTTTCTGTGCCTCAGCAGCCAAAGCTGTTCTGCTTCCCCAGCCGCCCAGGAGAGGTGGGGGCGGGGACAGGGTGTTGAGTAGCTCCCACCTGCAGCCTCTTCTCATGTAGATTACTCAACCCCCAGGGAGTCAAGCACCTTTGTTTTGACTTACTCCTCTCTTCAGGAGTCAGCCTCAGGCTCTGGCAGGGAGGGGGCCAAGATTTCTGAGGGAGGGTGGGGGCGTGCACTTATCTATGCAGTTTATTTATCCTATCTGAGAGAAAAGGGGAAAAAAGAAAGAAAAAAAATAGGAAAAAGAAAAAAGCTCCCTCCGACACCAGTCACCCCCTGGCAAAGCAGCTCATGTCTCCACAGCTGTGGGGTGTGGGCTGCGTCTCTACGCTTCTGGCTTCTCTCTTCTCCTGCTTGCCGGTTTAACATTTCTGCCTCAGAAACTGCACACCCTGGGGCTCCTGTCGGACTCCCAGTGGGGACAGTCAGCACCAGAGGCTGAGCCCGCTCAGATGCTGCAAAACACTCTGCCTTGTCCTGGATTCCTACAGCTCCGCAGCCGCAGGCGCAGACAGACTGTGCCTCCGCTCACGCCCTCCTCTCTCCGTTCTGTTTCATGCCAGGCCTGAGGATTCTACCTTATCATGGACTGGAGGTGCAGGGAGCGAGCCGCAGGAACTCTCTGATCTGCTCTCTGAGACCGCAAGCCTCAGCAGCCACGGGTGCGGTTTGTGCCTCCACGCTCGTCGCCTCCCTTTTCCCCCACTCACCTGGTCTGCCCACCTGTAAGTACTCAGCATGGGAGTCCCTTCGCTGCTCAGCGTGCTTCATAGAGGTTTGTTTGCTGTGCTCCAGCTGCTCAAATTGCTGTGCTTCCCAGGGGAGAACTCAGGGAGTCCTCCTGCCATTTTTCAAAATCTGTCCCAATTTTTTTGATCTTCAATGAACCAGGCTTTGGTTTTGTTGATATTCTCTATTGCTTTTCTATTCTATCTTTCATTTATTGCTGTTTTTATTATTCCCTTCAACCTGCCAGCTTCTTTCTGCTAGTTTGCTTTTATTTTGGTGGTTACTTAAGGTGGAAAGTTAGGTTGATGATTTGAGATTTCTTTTCTTTTTTAATGTATGCATTTGCAGTTATAAATTTCACTCTGAGCACTGCTTTCACTGCATCCTATTAGTTTTGGATATTGTGTTTTTGTTTTCATTCATCTCAAAGTATTTTATAATTCCTATAGTGATTCATTTTTGGACACATTGGTTGTGTAAGAATGTGTTATTTAATTTCTATGTATTTTCTTATTTTCCAGTGTTCCTTTTATTATTGACTTCTAGCTTTATTTCATTGTGATTGAAGAAGATACTTTTATTATTTCAGTCTTTTTAAATTTATTGAGAATTGTTTTACAGCTTAAATGTGGCCTATTCTGGTGAGAGTTTAAAGGACTCTGGAGAATGTGTATTCTATTGTTGGGTGGAGTGTTCTATTATATCTATTAGGTTTAGTTGCTTTATAGTGTTTGGTTTTTTGTTTTGTTTTTTGTTTTGTTTTTTTTTAAAGAGAACATGAGTGTATTTCAATACACAACTTCTATACAATCAATAAATAAACCACCACAGTAAAATGACAGCAATGTATGTGGCATTTGCATGGCAAATGGCTAACATCTTTAGTCATATATGAGCTGTTAGAAACCAGTAACCAAGACAGTAACATTCCAAGGGAAATGAAAAAAAAAGACAAGAAAATGAAATAATACAAAGTCAAAGACCCATGAAGAATATGGATACATGAAGATGACTGAGCTGAACAATGACAGAAGAACAATGTCTAATACCACTGTCAAGGATTAAAAACACCAGTATTTAATGTTTGCACAATTTTGAATAGTTTTGTACAGTTTGAACTCTCATTAACAAACACTGGGAGACAGACTGGTGAGAAATACCTCTACAACTAGCGGGAAAGCTGCTGTTTTGACTCAAAATATAAATTTTGAATATCCTTAGTCCTAGCATTTCCAATTCATTGAAATCATTTCAAAAAATTACTTGAACAAATTCAAAATAATTTATATATAAGTACGTTTACTGCACAGAAAGTATGTAGATAACATATGGGTGTATTAATTTGTTCTTCAACACAACCCAGAAAATGTGCAGAAACCTTCATTAATAGTAGATAACATTGGGGAGTGAAATTAAAATGAAAACAAAGGCATTTAAAGTACAACTATTATATTTTAATTTCTATGTCCTCTGAAATCTCATAACAGTTTTTGTGAATACATTTCAAATTTACCCTGTGAGGCTAAACAGGATCAAATATGGTGATGAAAGGAAAACAGACTCTGGGTGGTGAACACACAATGTGATATATAGATGATGTGTTACAAAATTGTACACCTGAAACCTATGTAACTTTACTAACCATTGTCACCCCAATAAACTTTAATTAAAAAAGATTTACCCTGTGATAAGTGAAAATTATAAATACAAGCACTTATACTCATGGGAGTGCTAGAACGAGACCTCCCAATTACACCTCCTAAGTGTCTCTGTAATAGCGTCTCTGCCATTCCCACTCTTGAGACCCAGGCCAACAGTCAACATGCCTGGTCCACCATTTAAGTCATGTTCAAACATGAGCTTTCTCAGTCCAGTTGTTCTGATCTGTAAGGAGTGTCCACTGGCACACACAAGACGAGTCTCCATATTTTATGAAGACCATCTTCCAGTTTTGGTGAAGAAGGCAGAAGCCATGACATTGGATTCCTCTTCATTCATCACAAGGTTTATAGTGTTTTTAAAGTTCTCTATTTCCTTATTGATCTTTTGTCTAGATGTTCAACCTTTGAAAGTAGGGTATTAAAGTATCCTATTATTGTTGTTGAACTATATATTTCTCTCTTCAAATTTGTCAATATTTTCTTCATATATTATTAGGCTCTGTTGTTTGGTGTGCACATTTATAATTTTTCTATCTTTTGGATGAATAGAAACTTTTACAAATATATAATGTTATTCTTTGTCTCTTTGTAATAATTTTTTATTTAAAATATACTTTGTTTGCTATTAATATAGCCACTCCAACTCTCTTTTTCCTTCCTTTTGCTTTCAACCTATTTGTATCTTTGGGTCTACTAAAGTAAGTCTATTGTAATTAGCATAGAGTTAGATCAAGTTGGGTTTTTTTCTTTTATCTATTCTGACAATATCTGTCTTTTAATTGATGAGTTTAATCCATTTACACTTAAAGTGATTACTGATAGTGAAAGATGCTGCCATTATGCTATTTTCTTCTATGTCCTATATATTTTTTTCTCAATTCCTCCAATATTACCTTCTTTTATGTTTGATTGATTTTTCTCAGTGCATCTTCTTAACTCATTTACTTTTCTGTATGTTTTTATTTTATTTTCTTAGTGGTTAGCATGAAGATTACAATTAACAACTTAAATTTATAGCAATCTAATTTGAACTGATGCCAGCTTAGTTTCAGTAGCATACATTAATTCTGATCCTATCCCACTCCATCTCTCTTTTATGTTATTATTGTCATAAATTACATCTCTATACCTTGTATGCTAATTAACATAGATTTATAGTTATTGTTTTATGTATTTGTCTTTTAAATCATATAGGAAACAAAAAGAGAAGTTACAAACCCAAAATGCAATAATACTAACTTTTTTATTTACTTATATAGTTACCTTTACTGGAGATCTTTATTTTCATACAGCTTGAGTTATCTTCTAATGTCCTTCATTTCAATCTGAAGTACTCTCTTGAGCATTTCTTGTATGGCAGGTCTACTAATGACAAACTCTCTTTTATTTTGTTTATCTAAGAATGTCTTAACTTCTTCATTTCTAAAGGATCATTTTACCAGATATAGCATTCTTAGATAACAGGTTACTTTTTTCTCTCAGCACTTTAAATATATTATCCCCGCTACCTTCTGGCTACGATGGTTTCTGATAAGAAGTTGGCTTTTAATCTTACTATTTTTTGTATCTGCTCCTTTTCTCTTTGTCTTTAACTTTTGACAGTTTGATTATAATCTGTCTCAGTGTAGTACTCTTTAAGGTTCTCTTTGGATTTTTAAAAATTTCTTAGATGTGTAGATACAGGTCTTTCCTCAAATTTGAGAAGTTTTCAGCCATTATTCTCTCTCTCTCTCTCTCTCTCTCTCTCTCTCTCTCTCTCTCTCTCTCTCTCTCTTCTCTCTTTCCCTTCTCCTTCTGGGACTCTTATAAAGTGTATATTGTTCTGTTTGATGATGTCTCATTGGTTTCTTAGGCTCTGTTCATTTTTCTTCTTTCTTTCTTCTCTATGATTCTCAGATTGAGTAATTTCAATTGCCATATCTTCAAGTTCACTGACACTTCCTCCCACCTGATCAAATCTTTTGTGAAATCTCTCTAGTGAAACTTTTCTTCTAGCTATTGTACTTTCAGCCCCAGAATTTCTATTTAGATGCTTTTTGTTACTTAGACCAAATTAATCATACTCCACTCACTTGCATTCTATAAGAATTTTCTGAATGTTCAAGGAATGGGGCTCCAGTGAAGAAGTATGGTCTTGAACATGAACCCTAGGTCTGCTTACAGGGAGCCATCCTGACTGCAATACCACCCATCATGTGTATCCTGCCAAAACACACTGGGGCCAGCAGGACTAGTTAGTGATTTCTCTTCTTTGTTGAGGTTTTCCCAAAGAACCAGTTCTAGAATTTATTTATGGCTTAAAGTTTTTAATTCATTAATTTTGTTTCCTATCAATTAATTCCTTTGTCCTGCTTTCCTTAAGTTTACTTTATTCTTCTCTTTTTAATTTGAATTAAAAGTTTAGTTTACTTCTCTTTTGTGTCTAACATTGAAAGCATTCAGGATCATGAATTTGTTTCATTATAACTTTGAGAGATCTCCTCGGTCTTAATATGTAGGTTTTTCAGAATAGCTGTTTTCTTAGTATTCAACAGTTATATTTTGAAATTTCTCTTTGATTCAAAAGTTATTTAGGAAATTATTGCAGTGTTTTGTGTTTATGTTTAATTTTCACATGGATGGAGGTTTCTGTTTTTACTTTTGTTGTTAATCTTCATTTTCACTGTACTGGGGTCAAAGCTGTACAATTTCTATTAGGAGGAATTTACTGAAAATATGTTCTTGCCTGTTCCCTAATGAATGAAATATTTTTGTAAGTGTATCATGGGCACTAGGGAAGAACATGGCTTCTCAGTCTGAAGGCACAGAGCTTGATATTTAAACTTTGTCTTCCCACTGACTATCTCAGTCAGTCTTCATGACATAATTGATACATCCAGCCCTCAGAGAGCTATACTACAGTTTTTCACTATTACTGTGGTTTTTTTCACATTTTCCTCATGTTCATAGGTGCAGTTGGAGGTGGCTGATGTTAACCTAGGGGCTGATGTTACTCTGGAATGCTGTTGTTTACAAAGAAATACAAGTGGAAAAGGTCACTGAGCAAAGGAAATGCATCACATCCAGGGACAGTGGCAGGAGCCCCTGTGTGCCCTGTTGAGCCTGGTCTGCCCACCCAAGGGAGAGTGACACCCTACCTTGGGACCTGCTGGTCACAGAACATCCATTGGCTCCTCGCGTTCTGACTCTAGGGCATGGCCAGCATGTTAAGAGGTTTTCCCAGATTCCATTGCTTTGGACAACCAGTCTACAGAAACAGCTTGGAGAGTTGAACAGAAGCATGACACAAGTTAAGGGAATTGAATTATACTACCAGCTCCTCCTTAAAACCATACCCACCCTCCCCAACTCTGCCCCTTCATAGTCTTAGCCTCTTTGTTGAACAGGAAGTCTAACCGCAAGTTTCCAGGGGGACTTTCAAGGGTCTTCTAATTATTCTTACTTTCGTGCTATACAAGGCCCAGTAAATCACTCAGGCTCCAGGCAACGTCCACTGACTAATCCAGTGTAAGATGAAAAAGAGGCACATTTTAACTCTCTCATACACCCCCCCTTCTCCTTTCTTCCAAATTTTATTGATCTTTGGAATTTTATAGTCAGTTTTTTTGTTTTTATTATAGCTAATATCTTCTAATGGCTTATATTGAAACAGTAATACATGCATCATAAATAAAATAGGAAAACACAAAAAAAGAGCATATTGGAATTCCCCTATACACTCACTAGATTAGCAAACATTAAAAGTCTGGCAGTACTAAGTGTCAGCAAGCTCTGTGGAACCACGGGAACACTCAGACACTACTATTGGGAGTGCAAACTGATACAGCCACTTTGTAAAACAGTTTGGCCCTATCTAGCAAAGTTGAAAACATCTTATCTTATAACCTAGAAATCCCAAATCTAGATATATAGTCCAGATAAGTGTGGGCACATGTGCCCCAGTATATACATGTAAGAATGATCACTTCAGAAATATCCATATTAGTTAAATATTGGGTACAATACACATGACCATCTAAAGTAGAATGGATAAATTTGAGTATATTTATATAGTGGAATCCCATTGAGCAAAATAAATAAACTGTGGCACATGCAACAACACAGATAACTTTCATAAACAAAGTGGAAGCAGTAAGGTACAAAAGAATGCAGGCAGAATTGTATGCAATCTCCAACCCAAACACCCACCTTCCCAACGCCTGTCTTCTGTATCTAACTGCCTACCCACCCTTTCCACTTGCACCTCAGACTCAAAGTGCACAATATGAATTTGTAATCTTTCCCCTCAGATCCTGTTCCTCCCATCACCTTGGCAGTGGTAATGCCACCCTCCCAGTGCTCAGGCAAAATACCTTGAAGTCATCCTTGCCTTCTCTCTTCCTTTCATGTCTAACTCTAACACTTACTGCCTCCACTTCAAACTCTGTCTAGAATCTGGCCATCAATTTCTCTGCTGAAGGCTGGTCTAAACCACCATCGTCTCTGGCTGCACCAATGCAATGGTGCCTTTGGCTCTCCCTGAATCCCCAATACCTACAAGACTCATGACCCAACATGGTCCAGCAGTTTTATGATCTCTGTTCTGCTCCTCACCCACTGTACTCCTGCCACTCTGGCCTCCTCCCTAGGCTTTGGACATACCAAGCCTGGTCTCACCTCAGGGTCTTCACACCTCTGTTCCTTCCACCTGGAACATTCTTCCCCTGTATCCATGTAGCTCTTTCTACATGGTCTGTGTTCACATGCCAACCTCAGTGTCGAGTTTTTCTTGGACCACCGGATATAAAATGGCTTCTCTCCTCATTGCTTTTGCACCCCCAATCCTGGGCCCTACTTTAGCTTTTTCATAACAGTCACTACTTTCTGACAGTGTGAACTTATTTATTTGTGTACTGTCTTCCCCAGACAACCACCATTTCTAAAGTGTTAACTCCACAGGACAGGGATGTTTATCTGTTCTGTGCATTGCTGCATCCTCAGTGCCCAGAACACAGCCTGGCAAGTAGTGTGCACTTATTTTAGCACAGGTTCCCTAGAAACAAGAGCCCAAGATCAAATACAGGAACCAGTTCTTCCAGGGAGCAAGACTGAGAGGAATGAAAAGTGAGCCAGGAAAGAGAGAAAGCAAAGCCTGACAGTGCACAGCCAAATGGGACCTGGCTTGCAACACAGAGCAGCTGTAAGAGGAGAGCCCACAGTGTTCTCTGCCTGCCCCTCTCACCAGCCAAGGTCCAGTCCTTGAGACTAACTTGCCTTCACACCCCTGCTTCTCTGACAGTCTCAGTGAGTCTGCTGCATTAGATCTGAGCACAGAGCTGTGGAGACAGGGTTCAGAGACCAACCCCCACCTCAGCCCAGACAGTGTAAGGGCACTGTGGCTCTATGCCCCATGCAGTGGCTTTACAACCACAGAGAATCCAAGAGCCATCACAAGGGACACGGCAGCCAAAAAGTGAGGCAAGTGGCCAAGGCCAGGCAGATCCAGGCCCAAGTGGACTGTGGGGGACATAAAACTGGGCCTGGTGGAGTGTTCAGTATATTTGCTGATTAATGAATCTACTTTTCCAAGCTGATTTGAAATGCAACTTTAACATATAATAAATTGTTTAAGTTACTTATTTTAAATCATTATTTTACATTATTTATAGTAAGTTTTATTTTTTAGAGATATTTTATAGTTTTATGCTCTCATTTACAACAGTTAAGATAACTTACTGTACGGTTTAATAAAGTCAGGCCTGGTAGCTTCCTGCTGTCACATTCATACCATGCCTTCCCTGTTTTGTTTGCACATTCCTCCTTGAACAAGGGGAAGTCTGATGTTGTACCCAGTACCAGGTCAGTGACTCTTCTTGGATCCCCTCACTTTCCACATGCGTCTTTATGTAGCCTCCCTCTCAAATCTCCCGTGGAAGGCTGGTGGCAGTTCTGTAACCTGGCCACCTGAGGGAGTGGGGCCAGCACATGGATAATGTCAGAATGATCTTCCTGTCTCCCTGCTCTCCCTCACCCTCAGCCCCACAGTAGCCAGCAGCCGGGACTCTTCCTGGCCCTGTGACCACTCCAGGGGCCTCCACACTGGGCCCAGGGCTTCCCCCACCAACTACCCTACAGGGGGTAGTGCCATTATGGGGTATACAGGTGCACAGGAGTTACACTTGGTTCCTCTTCATCACAGCAGGTAAATAAAGCCAAAGATGTCAAGAAAGAGAAGAGGTGGTGAAATAACTCAACGCAATGAGCACCTTTGTACATAACCTAATTTACCTAACTGTAAGCTCGCACTACTCAATTGTCCCTAATAATTGCATGGAATTACCCCCACATAACGGTCCCAAAAGTTGACCTGTCTGCTCCGGTGGGGTGAGCCCACCCCTGCACACTGTCGAATTCTGCAGGAGCACGGCCTGTGGCTCAGTACAAGCATGGAGCTCCTGTGATAAAGAAAAGTGGGAAGCTTGGAGCTTTTCTAAAACAAAATGACCCCGGGGAAATAAACCACGTGAGTTTTCTTTTCAGCTCCCAGTTTGAGAGAGGCAATTAAATAAAAGGCTGGGTAGGCTGGGATGTAATGGAGGCCTGAGGCTGGGCAGTACCCAGCTGGCCAGGGGCTGGTGTGCCGTCAGTGTGAGGGAAAAGAGCAGTCTTCAAACAAGTGCTGGCCATGTGCTGGGCACTGTGCTCAACAATCCTGCAAAGGAGGGGAGGGAGGGTGTTCATGACCCATTAATCATCGTTAATTAATTAGTTAACCAGTGAGCACATTTGGTGTGTGTACTAGTGTGCTGAGCACAGCTCTGAGTCTGCAGACCTGGTGGTGAGGCCTGGTGGGGCTGGCACTCCATGGGCACAGAGGGCAGATAAGCTGGCCCAGGGCAGCCGGGTAGGCAGTGGTGAGCAGGTGGGCAAGAGGGCCTCAGCCACTGTCAGTCAGGTAGTCTGGGGCCTCCTGAGAAGGCAATGTTTGAACACAATGCTGGAGGAGGTGAGGGTACCAGAAGGGAGATGAGTGTTTCAGCAGAGCCCTCCCCGGGGTTCACAGGGGAGTGAGGAAAGGGCAAGCAGTGAGTTCAGGGAGCTTAACAGCATGGGGTGAGGACTGGCATAGCCTGACTGAAGCAAGGCTGCTGGCCAAGCACAGACACACACAGGCTGTCAGGAGGGACTAAGGGATAGCACAAGGTACTGAGAAGTGGTGGGCACCAGCTGGAAATGGGGAGAGGGAATCTGGGACCAGTGTGCCCACTCTAAAACTCCCTGCCACACAAGCAGGCCAGGGCTTAAGAAACCAAAAATCTGGTTTCCAGATAGGGAACACATATTGAGGCTGGTATGGGAGAAGAGCAGAATCAAGAGACAGAGCATGGAGGACATAGATTAGGTGCAGTTGTTGGTTTCTTTTTTATTCAAGTTACCCACACACTGTGCTTAGAAGGGAGGAGGACACTGCTGGTCTGAGCTTACCATAGCCGAGCCAGTGACTGTGCTGCTGGGATCAAAACATGTCTCATCAGGAGCAGCCAAGCCCCCCTTTGGTCTCTGTGGCCATCTGACCAGCCAGGCCTAGTCTGAACCTCTGCCCTGAAGTCTGCAGTGACCTAAGGTCCTGCCCGAGACTGCACAGCAGGCACCAAGGCTGTGGGTCTGCTTCTTCTCCCAGCAGAAGCCCTCCCTCCTAACTCTGACATTTGCTTTTTCCCACTCCCTTCCTGGCCTCCCACCAATGAGACAGTGTACACTGTATATTCCCAGACACATATAAAGGCAAGGGCACATTTCCCCCTGGATTCCATGCCAGGAAAGGTGTGGCTGGCCAGGGACCCTGGGTGCACACCTCTACCGACAATATATACTCTGTAGTCTCTCCTGCCCTGTCCCAGGCCTCACTGGCTCTGGCTGCACATTGGAACTCAGTTCTCAGCTCAAAAAAATGACATAAGTCTTAAATCATCTGCTCACTCGCATGCTGACTTTCCTTGGACTTACTGTGCTGTCTTCCTTTCTTCTTTTATTTATTTTAAAATTTTTAATATAATACATTCAGCCTTGTTCCAAAACAAAACAGAAGTTCCTACAAAGCTACCTACTGGGGGTATCAAAAAAATGTATACAAGTGACTTGTATTCATCTTTTGTTATCAGTAAATATTGACTATTACAATTTGAATACAGTTTTTTTTCCTTTCTTAAAATGTGTATAAATTTTTTTGGCACCCTCTGTATATAGAACAAGCTAATGTTAAGTTAAAATAAAAAGAAACCTGCTGTGTATGCAGGGTATGGAAAGCAAGATGACCCAACCCAGGTGGTCAGCCTATCACTCTACACAGCTCCTCCCATGTGCAGGCAGCCAGGGAGGTGGGCCCAGACCCATTCTTTCACAGACCTGGCAGGGGAAGGCAGCTGCATGTGGGCTGGGGCCATTGGGGAGGGTGTGGTGGGAGCAAGGAGGGCCAGGTCTGCAGTTGGAGTAGCAGGGCACAGCACAGACACCAACAGAGACCAGGTGGGTAACCACAGGCTGAGCAGCTCAGGGAGGCAGCGAGTGTTCTCAGGGTGGAATTAGTGCCCCATGACATGGTACAGAAGTAAGGAGGACCTGATGGAAGCTGAGCATGCCCTAGACCCAGAATCAAGGCAGAAGGAGTCCCAGGTGAAGGGTAGGTGGGCAGGGTCAGGCTGAAGGCCTGGGGCCCTGGGTGTGAACTTCATCCTGGAGTCACTGGACAGCCTGCAGGCACCCTCTCAGCACCCTTGTTCACATTTTCCCTGATCCAGTGACTCTGCCTCTATTTTGTAATTACTGAACCATACACAGTCTTGTAAATTGCCTTGAATCCTTCCCAGGGAGTGGAAGGGCTTTCATTAATTAGCAAGTTAATTAGCAAGTCCGTTTCCATTCATTCTGTACACCTGGTCCTGCCCATTCCCATCATAACATCCACCTTTAGCTCCTTGCAGGTGGGGAGGGGGATAGTGTAGAGAGGGAAGCTGCATGCCAGTCCCCTTCAGAGAGCCTGGCAGCCCACCCTGCCTCTCCCTATGGACAACCAAAAAGCCTGAACCTCTGCAACTGGGTACCACCTTCAGAGGCAACCCTGACACCTGAGACTCCTCCCTTCCAACCCGCTACTAACAGAATATGGACCCTGAGAAGAAAGATTCATTTGATGTGAACCACAAGAAGGAATTTATCTGCCAAGATGGACTCCCGTTCATCAACCAAGGGCCCACATTTGACAAACAATAAGAGCCTAGTGGCCATTTGCTGACAGGGGCTCCTCCCACACTCTACACCAGGAAGAAGCTCAGACTGAACCTGGGCTTCTGGCACTATGCCCCATTTGTTTATGCTGTCTGCTCAACCACTGCAGGGAAACCCTGGTTTCTTCTTTCTATCAACAGACTGAGACCTGCTCTGTCCAAGCAGAACTGCACAATGCGCTACCTCATTTACATGAAACAGACCTAATTGGGAACCTGGGTGGGAACATTCACTATAAAAGGCAGACTCCCCTTTGTCTCTGGGAAACACAATTTAGGTTGCTACCTGGATCTGTGTCTCCTGGGCTGCAGCTTCTTTTACTCAAATAAATGATATTTTAATTTTTATTACAGTTTAAAATTAATTTTGGTTTACAAAGACATATGTGCTTCTGTCTTCCTTCTTTCCAAGCACCTCTCAGGGACTTGGACCCCAAGCTGCACTAGCTCTACCCTGTGCCTCCCAGCTGGGCAGTTGGGCCAAGCTCAGTAGGCTCAGGGCAAACCCCTGAGACCCTGAGCCTGAGCCTTCATCAGGGACCATGGGGGACAGCCCCTGACACCCAGACCTGCTCCTCCCAGTGCTCTAGTCAGAGCAAGTGCAGCCTCCATTTGACCCTGCAGACCACTTGCCCTGGAGCTTCCTGTTGGATCTGGCCAGTGGAAGTCCTTTGCGGGAACCTGAAGACAAAAGAAGGTAGGTCAGAAGCAAGTTGATGTCCTCCAGCTCCCTCCCTGCCAGATCACAGTGGACACAACTGTGACCTCTACCTGAAGCCACCGCAACCTGTGAGCAGCTCCTTCTTACAGCAGAACTTTCTCCAGGTTCTGGGTGCCCCCTACCTCAGGGCCTCAGTGGTGACAGCTCCTGGGTTGCTATCTCTCCAAGCTCACTGGTTCCCTCCTGGCTGTGCCATTCCCTGCTGGGACCTTTTTGGGGTACATTCTTTGCATTCTAATCTGCCTCAGGCAAGGCTCTTTTGTTGCAGGGAGAAAAATATGCATAAGCCACTGTGTTGGGGGTTCCCAAGACCACCCCTAGGCCTAATGATTGGCTAGAAGGATTCACAGGACTCAGAGAAAGCTGTTATACTCACAGGTACTGTTTATTACAGTGAAAGGATACAAATAAAAATTAGCAGAGAAAAGGGTGCCTGGGAGAAATCCAGAGAAACTAGGCGCAATCTTCCAGGTGTTCCCTCCCAACAGAGTCACAGGAGGACACAATTTTCCCACATGTGAATAACAAAGCGTTTCCACCAGGGAAGTTCACTGGAGCCCTGGCAGGATTTTACAGGGTCAGTCATTTGAGCCTGCAGCACTCAGGCTCCAGCTGCCTCCCAGAGAGCACAGGCATTCTTGTAAACCATTGTAGGGGAGCTTACTTACTCATACTGGGCAGCCTGGCCGAGGGCCTCGGACATGCAAAACCACACTTGCCAAGAAGAATTTTATTTGGAACATGCAGGGTTTGAGAAACCCAGGCCTGCTGAATTAACCCTTTCCTGACAAGCCACAAAGAATAGTAAGGATAGAGTACTTCACAGCTCTGGGGGGGGAGAGGGGGTGGTGACAGCTGGGCCTCTAGAATAGAGTAAGAAAGTCACTAGGCATCAGGGCTTCCTCTTCCCTCCTGCAGGGGCTGCCTGGTTTCTGGTTCCTCTTTCTACCTGCTCCTCTGTCTTCCCTTCTCTTCTCTTCCTCTCTTGCCCCTTCCCCTCCCCTTTCCACCCCCCTTCTCTCCCTCACAGCATCCTCCCCTGTATAGGCACTTGGGCCAGGGTGGCTGCCCCAGGCCACCTGCCCTACATGTTCTCTTGGTTCAGGTGCAATTGCAGTTGCCTGGGTCCAATTCCAAATGAGTGGAAGAGAGAACCTGCTTTGACCAGATTGGGTCAGGTGCTCACGCCTGGTCCAGTCAACCCTGGCCAGAGAGGTGGGTGCAGAGAAAGTTTGTGTGGGCTGGGGAAATGCCCCCCAAACACCTCCACTCCACAGGCACAGAGTTCAACACCCAAAATGACAGAGAAGACACAGCAGTTCACAAAACACTGGGGAGGAAGTGCACACGTGGGAGAAGGCGGTTGGGGAGGACATACTGCCCATTTTAGCCAGAGGAGCCATCAGAACAGCATCCTGAAACTGACCTTCTTTTTCAGAAAGACCTGAAACAGTCCAAAATGATCTCAGTTTAAAATGAGTTGGCCTCATTGCCAAATGAGGAACATTTTGGCCTGAGGCTGCATCTAAGTCTCCTAGATGGGCATAACTGGTCTCAGAGAAAGGGGACCAGTCAATTTGATCAGGAGCCAAGAGGCACCTTAACAAAAGGGACAGGGCAGCAGTCTTCCAATCCCACATGATTAGGACCCCTCGATGGACAGGGAGGCCCCGAGCGAAGTCCACGGTGGTGGACAGGCAAGTGTGGATCCGAGGGGCAGACTCTGTGGCCCGTGTGCAGAAGCAGCGCTGGGACCCAGCCATTGGAGCAGCCGTGAATGTGCACAAAGGAAGGTGAAAACAAGCAGACAAGCAGCCACCAGCATTCAGTGGTGACACTATGTGGCAGGGCCAAGAAACACGAGGTGCACTTGGAAATAGGACCATGTCCTCAAGCAAGCTCCAGGACAGCCAAGGGGAAGGATGGTGTTCTTCTAATGAGGTGTGTGAAGGTCCAAGGCCATAGTTGGAAAAATTAAAGTATAATATATTTGCATATATTTGCTGGAAAGGTGGGCATTGTGGTCACTTACCTAATGCCCCTCACAGAGGCACTCTCTCTCCTTGCTCACTCCTACTTCTCCACTGTGGAAACCTGGTCTCAGGAATCACCCCAGTAGCTCTCACAGTGGGGAGCTAAGAATGGTGTTGAATGAAAGTTTATTTCTTCCAGGAAATGGATTATTGAACATACAGAGACCAAAGGAAAGAAGTTCTCAGGTTGGACTGTCCAGACGTAGAAAATAGGGGAGAATGTTGAGGGCCCTTCCTGCTGCCCACAGATGCAAGGCCGGTTCCCCCAGTCACAGAGTAAAGAGTGGTATATTCAGAGTGCCCTCAGCTGTCACGGTCCCACCGGCTCCTGGACGCTTCTGCGGCACCTGACCCAGCCCCTTCAGCATGGATGCTGGGGTCTCCCAGGAACCAAGGAGACCTCAGCATCCATTTCCACATCACCATCTTTTTCACCTCTTCCCCCAGGCTAGACATTTAACTCCCCCATGTTGCAGTTTATCCATCAGTAAAATGGATAGAATAATATCAATCTCCTCAGGGTGTTATTTAGACTTATTTATTAATGCTGGCAATATACTCAGAGCCCTTAAGATTAAAGCAATAGATCACCAAGAAATAGTATCATATCCAGTTGCCATAAAGATGGCTCCATTCTCTGGCTCCTCCTTGGAGCCCTGTGGCACCATTAGGCTCCTAGGGTCTGGAGAGCAGAGCTGCACCAACCAGGACATTCACAATAACGACAGTGATAATTAAATTATGCAGAGAGGAAGCCCATGAAATATGCATGCGAGAGAACTAGATTTGATTCACTGAGGCAAATGGGTATGTTTTCCCATGAGAAATGGCTCCCCAGAGCCTGGAGCTGACTGTGTGGCACTCATTTCTTCAGACAAGGCAGGAATCAGGAGAGTTTGGGAGGGGTCTAAGTTAAGGGCAGGGTGAGCCAGGGATCCAAATACAATCTTCCTGGCAGAAACAGCTGCCACTGGACCCAGAACTGGGGTGGGTGTCTCCTAGTGCACCCTCATTTACCACCCACTAGAAACTTCCCTAACTTTCTTATTGCCTCTTCTATAAAATGGGAATGGCCTTGGGGGTGACCTAGGATTGTTGTATTGACTCAAGGAGACAGGGACAAGGCACCAGCTTCCCTCAGTGACCCCTGGGGGAATGGGATCACCCAGCCATTTGTGCTGAGGCAACTCCAAGTTTCAGAACTGAGTCAGGAAAGTTTTCTGCATGTTGTTGGCTATCCAATTTGCTGTCCAGTGGCAAAAGGCCATGGCCACATGAATTGGGCCCGCAGCAGAAGCATCACAAGCTAGCTGCATCTCCCAACTCTCTCTAATTTGTTCCAGGCTGGCCCAGCCTAGGTTACCCCTTCCAGGCAGTGATGTCCACTTCAAGTGGCCCTGCTCAGCACAGGCCCTGGGACACCTCCATCCTTTGGACAGGGACTAGCTGTCTCTCCACCTCCATTCTCCCTTCTTATCCAGGATGGCAGTGAACCTGGGCTACAACCCTCTGATCCCCAAAACAGATGTCTTTCTGTTCAGAGCTGTTGGCTAGCCTGAGGGAAGTTTGATGCAAAGACCCAGGTCCCTGAAGGGAGGGGCTAGAAACCCCGGCTTTGAGCCGGACACACACTGGGTGTTTAGCAAGTGCAGTATTGCCCCAATGACCCTAAGAAGGATGTCCCATACTCCCCATCTCTGAAACTGCCCTCTGTTGAAGGCCTTCCCCAAGCCAGCTCAGCTCAGGCCCCGAGGACCAGGCAGAGCCAGATGGCAAATGCCCTGGACACCTCCCTAGGGCTGCCTCTGCTCCACAGCAGGAAGACCACGGGCACCTGCTGCTTCTGGGTGAGGTCACCTGGGGAGATGTCTAGATATGCCCAGGCCACAGCCTCCTTTCTTGTCTGTGGTCTCCTTTCAGGGTGTCTGCACCTAAAAGGGCCTCAGGAACAGCTCCAGCACCATCACTGACACTGTGGTATGAATTGTAATCCCCTGGTAGTAATAAGAACACGCAGCATCCAGTAAGTGTCCAATATGTACCCATCATGTGCCCGTGACCCCACACGAGCCCCTTGAAGCAGGTGTTGTTACTGTGCACATTTTACAGATGATGAAACTGAGGTCAATGAGCTTAGTCACAGCATGTCAGCAGAGGCAGGATGCAGAACCAGCTCAATCCCATCCCAGGAACATTTGTGTTCTTAGTCATGTTGCTCAGAATCCAGAGAAGAGCTCTGGTGCTGGAGTGGGCGTGTGAGTCAGGGCCCTTGCTGTGTCTCACAAGTTTCACAGAGCCCTCTTCTATCTGTGTGTGCCCTATGACATCCAGAGGAAAGCAGCTCTCTGTGCCTGGGGACCCAGGTCCCCCTGATACACACAGAGGACACCAGGCAGACCTGCCCCAGGAGCCAACTGGGCTGCCGCCAAGCACCCCGCTGAGGTCCCCACAGGGCCTCCCTTCCCTGAGAATCACCACCAGGGCTTAACTCTGGTGTCATCCTGGATAGCCTCAGACAAGGAGCTCTTGGAGGGCAGTACTTCACATTTACCTGGAGCCCCACTGCCATCTAACAAGGATGTTTTGCTGTTGAGAAACCTGAGGCTCAGAGATTTTAGATGGCTTTCTCAAGGTCACATGCCAGTGTGTGTGACATGATCACAGGTCTGCCTGGCTCTGAAGCCTGTGTCTGTCCATATGGCCTCCCCTTCATGCTGTCAGTCCAGCTTACCATGGACTCACCCAGCAGGCCATGGCATTGATGTTCTTCCTGGGAAAAAAATGAGTGAATAGGTGAGTGAATGAATGAATGAATGAATGAACCAACACTAAGACACAGCTTTGGTGTGGCCATCTGCTGACCCACTGGCAGGGGAAGCAGTCTGGCTGGGCAGGGACTAGCCCTGGGGCATTCTCTGGAGTGGGCTGTGCCACTCACAGGGGTCATGGTTGGCTAAGCACAGTGTCCACTGAAGCCGCCCTGCTGCCAGGCGGCTTCCAGCCAGGTCTGAGGGAAGCCAAGCAGTGAGCCCAGTCAGCCCCTTGCCCAGCTCCAGGCCCAGTGTGGGCATCTTGAGTCGACCTTCAAGGGCTGCACACCCAGCACACTCTCATCTTCAAAGGTATTCTGATCCACATCTGGACTGAAGTTCCAAAAAGCGGCAGCAAGGAAAGGCATCAGGACCCCCAGGACCACCGCTGCCCACCTCTCTAGCCATCCCGCCTCCCACCCAAATCCCATGGGCCCAGCCACACCAGGCTCTTGCTGGTTCCCTGCTAGGAGTCACTCGGCCAGGCACTGGTGTGGCATCCCTCTGTAGAATGATCTGTGTGACACTCCTGCTTCTGAGACTCAGTTCAAATGATGCCCTCCCAAGGTGCCCCTGAGCCCCAGGCTCCATCAACACCCACTTGGCGGCCCTGGGTTGACTGCTTGTTATGGTCATAATGCTCAGTGCAGACCTTGTCTGGGGAGCAGGGTCTGACAGTGCATCTTGTTGCCCTGTGCCCAGATAGCCACCAGCAAGCTCTCCATAAAACATGTGGGGACAGAACCCAGCCCTCTTTGCACATCTCAGGCAATGCTGCAAATCCATTTCCCTGACAGTAATGGGGATGGGCATTGTCAACAATGGGGAGAGCACATTATGAATGACTTCACTTGAGTTCATTTTCAAAAGGAGGAGATCAATACACACTTCCCGGCATATGCTCCCCTCACCTGACCTCTCTGCTCAGGCCCCAGCTGCTCCCCACCAGCACCCCTCTCCTCCTTCCTTCCCAGAAGGGACCATCCCTTTCTTGGAACCACCCATGAAGCCTCAGGGAAAAGGGGAAAATGTTTGGTACCAGCACCCACACGGGTCACCAGGATAGAAGAATTTGATCTCCAAGGACAATCTGCTTGAGACACGTCCAAGGACACCAATAAATCCCACTCCAGCCAAGGTTCTGACCTGCTTTCACACACATTGTTTGCAAAACTCTGGGAACACCAGGACGTCAGTACCAGGATCTGCTCTAGGACCTCCACCTGATGGGCAGGTGAGGAAACTGAGGCTCAGAGAGGTGAAGTGGACCCCAAGAACACACAGCTCAAATGTGGTGAAACCTGGATGCTAAGCCAGGCTTTGTGCCTCAGCCCCACCCAGCTCTGGGAAAGCATGGGTCCCAGGCCATGCTACCCAGGGTCAAGCCCCAGCTTGTCACTCACAAGCTATGTAAACCTGGACATGTCAGTCAATGTTTACAAGAATCCTCTAAGACAGGGATGATCAGCTCCTTGATGCAGCATGTGAGGAGTCCAGAGCGGCCCAGGCAGCATGTGGCACAAACAAGACCATTCACCAGGAACCCCTCTGATCTGTCCTGCATCTGCTCTCTGCTTTCTTCCATCCTTATGGACCTTGGGCCTGTCTGTGCTCTTCAGAGAGGGAATGCCTTCACCCAAAGGTGACCAGGGCCTCAGCAGCTGCCCCTCCTGCCAGGGAGCCCGCAGCCTGTGAGAGAGCAGCTGCACATGTCCTCTTGGCCTCAGGCTAACTGTGGTAATGAGTGTCCAATAAGAATTCTTTCTACTTTATTAACTCTCTCTCACTCCAAAGTCAGGCCATTCCTTTTCTTCTGCTGCTGTGGAAGCATTTCCACAAATCCACTCTCTGGAGGCAGAATGAGTCAGCAAAACAGAGGCTAACGCGATACGCAGAGACCAGGTTCCAACAGTGCCACAAAATGGCTTTGTGACCTGAGGCACATCCTTCCATCCCAGCCTCAATTTTCCCCTCTGTACAATGAATGAGGTGAACTGGACAAATCACCAGGCTGCTAAAGCAGGAGCAGCTACTCCTGTCCAGACAAGAGGCAGTTTCTGCGGGGCCTACATCAGTTAGGGTATTACCTGCCCAAGAGAGCCGACAGCACACATTTACTCACTTTCAATTCAAAGACATGCAAATTGCTGACACTGACACCCGTGGAAGGCCAGCTCTCTTTTCCATGTCCCCTCACTCTGAGACCCAGGAGGAATTTTAGGGCTGCTATCTGAAATGTTGCTGGTCACTGGGAGAAGAAAGAACTCTGTCAGACTTGACTTCAGAGAGTAAATGCCCAGCCTGGAGCTCAACGCATTACATCCCCTCATAGATAAGCCAGGACACATCACTGGGCCCCACCCAACTATGGCAACCAGGAAGCTCCCCTCTCATGTGCCCAGCAGGTGAGAGCTGAGCATAGCAGGAAGTAGCCACTGGCCACCACCCACACCAAGTTTCCTAAAGCAGGGGCTTGGGGTGGGGGGCTGCCTGGTGATGAGGCAAGGGGAGCAGATGGGTGCCGCCTGGCCCTTGGACAAGCTCTGAGCCCTGGGCAGAGAGAAGAGAGAACATCAGCCAGGTGGACTCTTCTTGAGAGCTCTGCAGGCCTGATGGGGAGGATGGGGAGTACTCTCGGACTGGAGCTTGGGGTCTTTCTGGTGCCTGCATCTGGGCATCCTCCAGTGGGTGGTGTACATGGGAGAGAGCAGGAAGGGTGGACTGCTGGCAGGCACCTGGGAGCCCCAGGAATCCCAGAAATGCGGTTGTGTGGGTGTGGGCCTTGAGAGGGTCAGAGGAACAGTGAGGTGAAGGAGGGGAGAGTTAGTGCTGGTTAGGTAGCTAAATTGTCACATGCAGGGCCCTGCTAGGAGTAGCCTGGGAAGCCCCTTCTGACAGAGGCAAGAATGCAGAGGTGCAGGAGAGATGGCCTTGTGCAGGAACAATGACCATCCGATGACCATCCTTGGGCCACATCCTGGGGCCAGGGTCCATGAAATGTACCTGATAATGAGTTTGTTACTGGTTTGGAAAAAAACAAGGATGAGGAACATAAAATAAGGAGAGTGGCCTCTGACTGGGATGGAACCCCCACCATCACTGAGGGTCTGGGGGCCCTGCCTGCTTCTAGGGAGAGGTCTGGAATGTCCTTCCTGAAATTAGGCATGGCAGGAGCCGGGCCACTTCCAGTAATGCCACTGTGTGGCCTCAGGCCTCAGGAGAGGCTGCTCCAGGCTCTGGAGGTGCCCCCACCCAGCCAGCGCTCCCCCCTGGGTCTCCCTCTCTGAACCTCTGCTTGCTCTCTTTGCCCCTCTTCACGGGTCCCCTGCCACTATCATGCAGCTCCCCTACTCTTCCTCACCATGGCCTCTGTTGGCTTCCTCGGCTCACAGCCTCACTTCCAGAACCTGACTGGCCCAGCACAGGTGCTTGGGGAGTTTCCTGGGTGCCTAGCTGGCTGGGAGGCCACAAACAGGTTTCCCGGGTAAAATACCCTCCTCTGTCATTTAGCCCAGGAGAGGGACAGGAGTATTCCTGAGGACAGCCAGCTAGGGCAGTGGATGTCATCAAAAAGGGGCAGTCACCACACGTGTCACAGGGGAGGACCCAAGCCTCAAGAGCCAGCACTGACGGATGGGAGCACCACAGCCACCTGCCCACTGATGGGTGGCCTGAGCAAGGAGCAGCCCCTATGGAGGTGGTCAGCTGGTGGGGCCATGTTGGGGTAGCAGGGAGAGGCCAGGCAGAACACAGGGCCCAGCCAAACCCACAGCACCTGTGACAGCACCAACACGTGGCATTGGCAGAGCACTGGCTTCACATAGCTCAGCAGGCACCAGAGGCCTTGGCCTCGCACACCTCTGGAGAGGGCCAGTGCTTGAAGGGAGGAAGGAAAGGCCAGGCAAGCAGACACTAGATGAGCTAGGGTTCCCAGGAGCCAGCATCTGCCCTGTGTCTGCTGAGGATCCTGCATACTAAGTGATGGAAGGTTGGGGCACAATGTGGGGGGAGGGCATGAAGTAGCAGGGGGCAGAGGCAGGAAAGCCTGAATGGTCACTCAGCTACTGTCAGCCACTAAGGGCCCAACTGCAAGGACAGGCCTGGCCTGAGGGCATGCCCTCCTGGGCAGCCCCTTTCCAGCAACAGGTTGAGTTGGGAGCCTGAGGGCATGGCCACCTCGGCCTTCGGTGGAGTATCTCTGGAGGCCTAATGCTTCCTGGGTGGTGCTTACATGGCAAATCCACTTCTCCCTGAACACTCTTGCTTCACCCCAAGACTGCTTCTGAAATAAACCAAAGTTTTGCCACCCCGAAGCTGCCTTTGAGATATTGGTTTTAAACTGTTTATTAAGAAGTAAAGACTCAGAAAGAACCTTTAAACCTCCCCCTTCCTGCCCAAGAGATTCAGATGCAAAGGCTTGATCCAGGAAGGGAATCTTAGGACGTTGCCTTAGCCTAATTTGACTTAAGTGTGGTAAATAAGAGGGCTTCAGGTGGAGCCTGTTAGCTGTAATAGATATCCCCTGGGTACCACTGTTTCTGAGTCACCCAGCTAGAATTTTCCTGCCATATATGTTCCTCTCTTCTTCACCTACCTGTAAACCACCCATTCTCATTTCTGAAATCTAATACCCACCCCACCTTCGCCTTCTACTTTGTCCAAAAATATCGTGTATACCCAGTGTTGCCTCAGTGTCTTTGGAGTGTTCATGCTTATGTGAATTCCTCATGTGCATGTATAAAAATTTTGGTTTTCGTCTGTTAATCTGTCTCCA
The DNA here is from genome assembly GCF_001890085.2 of Hipposideros armiger. NCBI lineage: Eukaryota > Metazoa > Chordata > Mammalia > Chiroptera > Hipposideridae > Hipposideros > Hipposideros armiger. The sequence goes on along the minus strand of NW_017732132.1, from coordinate 253,697 downwards.
TTAATTTGGTTATTAGCACATCTATAAGAACTTAAGAAGGGAAAGGAAAAGCATTATTTTTCCTTTAGTAAAAGTACACTCCCCAGAAATCACCCTGCCTGGAAACTGAGTCTGCTTCCAGATAGCCAGTGTTCAAATCACGCATGAGTGCCAGGACTGCAGAGGTGCGGAGGGAGCAGGCCTGGCAAGCAGACAGTGGGCCCTCCACCCATTTCCTTAGCCCTCCCTTCTTCTCCTGGCTCACCCCCTGCTCCCTGTGACTGGACATTTATGCGCACTGCCCAGGCCTTCCTCTCCTTGACCCTGACCCTCGCTGGTGCCTCCCCACACTCTCCTTCTGCAGCCTCTGCTCTCTGCCAACTACCCCTGCTGCTACAGTCCATCAAGGCCAAGAGCCCTGCCAGGAGTCATGCTGAGGCATCTCCAAGTCTACCGCTCCCAGGGCCCCACCCTGTCTCAGTCGTGGCTTGGGGTAGGGGGGGGAGCCTGGCGGGAGCAAACGAAGAATAGGTGTGAATGTGCACAGTCAGAGAAACTTGGGGGTAGGCCACGAATGTTTGCTAGTGGAGCTGTGATTTAGAATGCACTGGGTTTTCCCACCTGAGGACTTCTCATCCATGTGACAGAGTGGAGGGACAAAGGACCCAGCTAAAGTATCACTCTTGTTGTCTCAATTGTGGGATTCCAGCTCACATTAATGAAGCACAGTATAGAAACCCATAAGTGATGTAACGGGCCACTGAGATAAGTGCAGTGTGGTCCTGTGAGCGTCCCTTGGGAAGGAGTAGGGTCAGACGGGAAGGGGCTTGAGTGTCCTACTCACTGAGACACGAGGAGCCTGGTTGTGAGTGATGGGACTCCAAGCATGAGTGCCCAGGAATGTTGGCCAGCATAAGCCTGTTTCTGCCCCTCTTAGTGTGGCTGTGACTGGTGTGAACACACTAAGTGTGCTGGTCTACTCAGGTGGTGATAACAAAGTGCCACAGATGGGGAGGCTGAAACAGCAGACATGATTATCACACAGGTCTGGAGGCCAGAAGTCCAAGGTCAAGGCGTCAGCAGAGCTGGTCCATCTGCAGTCTGTGAAGGAGGGATGTGCCCCGGGCCTTCCTCCTGGCTTGTAGATGCTCATTTGCTCCGTCTTAGCATCATCTTCTCTCTGTGTCCTGACCTCCTCTTCCTATAAGGACTCTAGGCACATTGGATGAGGGCCCACCCAATCACTTCCTTTTAACTTGACTGCCTCTGCAAGGATCCTATGTCCAAATAAGTCACATGCTGAGGAGCTGGGGGTGAGGAATTTGACACATGAATGGGGGATATAATTCAGCCCTCACCAAGCTCTGGTGGGTTTGCATTGCCTCAGCTGCATCAAGGAAGGCACAGCCTCAGGACAGCAGAAACCTGAAGGGAGTTGTTGTGCATCTGAGTCTGCGTGGGCCTCGGGCCTGCAGGGCAGCTGGACACCTGCTGCTTCCTGATGCCACCCAGGAGGCCCGACAGGCAGGCAAGGGGAAGTGGAGCCAGCCAGAGCCCAGCAGCCCAGCCTCCAGTCACAGAGAGCTCCCTGCCTGCTCTCAGCTGTAAAATAACACATTGAGTTTTGAGCCAAAGCTAACTTTAGTTACTAGTGAAGCTGCTCACAGGGGAAAATAAGTCATCACCATCAGAACTGAATCCAAATGAATGAGCTAGCCTGGGTCTCCCTGGGATCTGGGCTTTGTTTTTAATTGTCACAGTTTGCTGACATAGTTCCTCCCAAACTGAAGCAGCAGAAAAGTAACATTTTACCAAACATCACATGGTACCATTTGGGGAATATTAAAGGAATTGATTATTCCATTTATCTGTTGCTGTTTTACAAACCATTCCAAGATTTAGCGGCTTAGTGCAACGCCACTTTATTCCATCTCACTGCTTCGTGGGTCAGGAATTGCAGCAGGCCTTGGCTGGCTGATCCTTCTGCTCTGTGTGATACCAACTGGGATTGCTCCCTGGTGCCCAGTGGGCAGCACAGCTGGTTCAGGATGTTCCCACTCACAAGCTCCAGCCCCACCCTCCCAGGGTGGTCACGCAGTCTCTCCAGCGGGGCATTAGGCCTCTATGCAGACACTCAGAGCTCCAGGGGAAAGTGGTCTAGGCTGAAATGCTGAGACCCAGGCCGAGCCTGACACAAGAGGTGAGGACAGTGCTGGGTCCCCTTTCCAGTAAGGACAAGTTGGAGAGGAGCCCCGGGAATAGGCAGCCTGGGATAATGACTATCTAGTCACTATCCTCACAGGGGAGCTCTGGAGCAGAGGCACTCATTTGAAAAGCAACCCCAACTCTAAGAGCATTTAGCACAAAAGTCACCTACACTCACCCCTACTGATACCCACAAGCTGTCTCGTACACACACTCACCCACACTCACTCCTGCTGGTACCTACACACTCTCCCGTACACACACTCACCCACACTCACCCCTGCTGATACCCACATGCTCTCTCGTACACACTCACCCCTGCTGATGCCTACACACTGTCTTGTTCACACACTCACCCACACTCACCCTGCTGATGCCCACACACTGTCTTGTATACACACTCACCCACACTCACCCCTGCTGATACCCACATGCTCTCTCGTATACACACTCACCCACACTCACCCCTGCTGATACCCACATGCTCTCTCATACATACACTCACCCACACTCACTCCTGCTGGTACCTACACACTCTCCCGTACACACACTCCCCCACACTCACCCCTGCTGATACCCACACACTCTCTCATACACACACTCACCCCAGCTGATACCCACATGCTCTCTTGTACACACACTCACCCCTGCTGATGCCTACACACTGTCTTGTACACACACTCACCCACACTCACCCCTGCTGGTATACTAACATCTCTCATATACACACTCACTCACACTCATACCTGGATGTATCCACATGTCTGTCCCCAGCATTGTTGTGAGGATAAAATGAGACACCCACAGATCACTCCTTGACACCTAGTAGGTGCTTGGGAGATAGCAGCTGGCACTGTTATCATCAAAGGAAACTTCACAACCTCTCTATACTAAATTTGGCCAACAATGCAGAGTGGAAGAGAGACAATAATTCTACCCTATGTCCTAATTGGACATACAGTCTGAATCACTGCCAAAAGAAAAAAAGAAAAAGGCAAACCAAAAGAAAAATAAGGTTTCTCTTGACTTCCTACAGACTGGACCAATTATTGGGCAAATGTCCCCCCTCTGAGTCTGAGGTTTTCCCGATGGCTCCATCATCCACCTGTACTGGTTTTCCATCTCAGCAATCATCCTGTGGACCCATGGGAATGTCTTTGCAACCCAGCAAAATCTATGCACTAACAGTAATCTTCAGATGATGTACCACGGGACACAAGGCAATTCACTGAGCATATCATCACAAAGCAATGCCATGCACGTAGTGGCAGGCACAGCAGAGACGAGCCAGGCAAGATTCCTGCTCCAGGCTTCTCAGGGCAGAGAGAGGGGCCAACAGACACCAAATCCACATGTGCAGCCCTGTCAGGGGACCCCTGGCAAATGCTCCAACATGACAGAAGTGCAAGCCTCTGCAATGGTGAGCTGCCAGGGCTCTTCTCTAAATGTAACACATGGAGCAGCAATGTGTAGAGGATGCCTCACCCTGCCTGTGTCATTGGAGGCAGGGAGCTCTGCCTACACCATCTCAGAGCTCGGAGCCAAGTGCTCGGAGCTGTCATGTTCAGAAAAAAAGGGTCATATGTGTCTGGATGTTGAAGAAGTGGACCAACAATAATCAAGCCATTGACACTTGGCATGACATTTTGCATGCGTTCAGCTAATCAGCAAGGGAAGGATGGAATGAGTACCCTTGACACCAAGAGGAGAGTTGGTGAGGTGCGGCTTCAGATTCTCCTGGCCTCACCTGTCTCTGTTCTTGCTCTATGGGGTCTCTGAGCAACTTCATATAGATGAAAATGAAGTTCCTTGCCCTCATCCCTGACTCCCTTGCCACACAAGTGAGCCTGCTTGCATCCAGGGGGAGGCCTCACATGCATGCAGGAGCCAGGGATTAATACCCCAAGGGCAAAACTTCACCTAGTGGCATGCAGGAACCAGTGGGAAAATTCCTTTCCCTTATGTCCCTCTCCCATCCCAAGGGCTCTCCCTGAGGCCCAGGGTAGAGTTTCTCAGGTCCAGTCGTGTCCAGCTTAGTGAGACACCTCTCTGGGCTCCCCTTCCTGCCCTACTCCACTTCCTGGCCCCTCAAACTTTCTCCCTGGGCATGCACATGTATGAAAAGCATCCTTTGCACACACAGAAGCACCCCACAGCATCACCTACAGAGACCACGTGGGAGGTGTGAGTCATAGGACATCACCACTAGAAGGGTTTTTTCAAGGCCACCTTCTTCAATTGTAAACCTTTCCTTACATTTAGAGATCAACAAACTGAGACCCAGAGTGGAAAAGGGAATTCCTTATCCAAGGCCACATAATTGGCAGCAGAGCTAAGACTAAAGTCATATTTTTTCTCTCCTCAGCCAACTCTCTTTGCCTTCCACCTAGCTGTCTCTTTTAATATCCCTCACATGCATATTTATGACAGGTCCCAAGGAAAATGATACTGGAACAAAGTGAGGGCATTAGTGCAGATACTTCCAGCATCAGGAGCTCCACAAGGTGAGAAAGTGTCCAGGAGCAAAGTGGGGGGGTCTTTCTGAAACTTCTTGATTGAAATTTTAGCTACTGACTTCAGTATAGGTCCTTTTCCCCTGATCCTGACCCCAAGTTCACCATGGACCTTGGAAATGGTGTAGCCGACAAACTAACAAAGGAAGGCTCTGGAGAGAGGTAAGAAGGTGAGCTGGTCTGGGACTCCAGGATCAAGGAACAGCACAGCAGCAGGGAGTTTTAAGTCCCTCCACCCAACAGAAAAAGGAGTCCTAGACCCAGTATTTCCCAACCTAGCAACAGAAGGCAGCCAAGCTGGGTCATTCCTCCCCTGGATTTATCAAGAGTCCCCATCTCACACACACACACACACACACACACACACACACACACACACACACACACCATCAGGCAAGTCCAACAGAAATACTGATCAATTGGGAGACCCATCAGAAATAAGTGTCAAGGGAAGTGTTCTCTTTCCCTGCTGAGTCTGAGACTCCCTTTTCTGCTAAGAGATACCAAGGTGGGTGGTAGGCGAGGCCAGCATGAGAAGTTATCACAGGCAGCTTAGTCGATAAAGCTCTTTGTCCTTTTCTGATCTGAAACACACTGGCAGGTGGGTGAAGGGCCCAGCTAGAGTAAGTAGCCTAGTCTGGAGAGCCTTTTTGTCCCTGTGGGACCAAGACTCCCCTCCCCCACATCCATGGGACAGCAGTAGAGTGGTGGTATCACTTTTCTCCCCCACCAAGAAACCCTCAATAGTTCAGCCTGGGAAACTCCTCTCACCCCCAGGTAGCACCAGCAGAGACCAGTGGGAGCCTCAGCAGACTAAAGTGACATTACAAAAGCTCTGAAGTTACATGGGAACCCAACTGACAATACCAAGCTAAACATGAACAGGGTGACACCTGCTAAAATAAAAGATTATATAGAACCCTACAAGGTCCCCTAACATAGCAGACAAAATGTCCAGGATGTAATAAAAAAAATCACCTATTATACCAAGAACCAAAAAAATCACAACTCGAATGAGAAAAGAAAATCAACTAACCCCAACACTGATATAAGTCAGATGTTGGAATTTTCCAACAAACACTTTAAAGCAGATATCATAAAAAATGCTTTTACAGATTCTCTTGTAACAAATTAAAAAATAGAAAACCTCAGCCCTCAAAACGGAAATTATAAAAAGAACCAAATGGAAATTATAGATTAAAATGTAATAAATAAAAATATTGCTGGATGGGTTCAATATTAATATGAAATTTACAGAGAATAGAATCAGACAGCTTGAGTCAGTACAATAGAATTCACCCAATCTGAACAAGAGATAAAAGACAAATTTACAAAATGAACACAATTTCAGAAACTTGTAGGACAACAATAAAAATCCAACATTTATATAATAGGGAGTTCATCACCACCAAACCAGGATTACAAAGAATCTTACAGGGACTTATTTAAGATTAAAAAAAAAATCAAAAATAAGAATAATAAAATGGCAATAACTACATACCTATCACAATTATTTTCAATGTAAATGGATTAATGCTCTAATCAAAAGATAAGGAGACTGAATGGATAAGAAAACAAGACCCTTACATATGCTACCTACAAGATGCTCACTTCAGATCAAAAGACACACACTAAAAATAAAAAGATGGAAAAAGATATTTCATGAAAATGGAAACAAACAAACAAACAAAAGCTGGGGAAGCAATACTTATACCAGACAAAATATACTTTAAAACAAAGACTATAACAAGAGACAAAGAAGGACCTACTAATCCCACTTTGGGGTATTTATCCGAACAAACCCAAAACTTACTTTGAGGGGATGTGCTCATTTTTATATTCATTGCAGCATTTACAATAGCCAAGATATGAAGGCAACCAGGGTGTCTCTGAATGGATGAATGGATAAAGAAGATGTGGTACACATATACAAGTGCAATGGAATATTACTCAGTCATAAAAAAAATGCAATAACATGGATGGACCTAGAGAATATTGCGCTGAGTGTAGTAAGTCAGGCAGCAAAAGACAAATGCCATATAATTTCACTTATAAGTGGAATCTAAAGAACAAAAGAAACAAACAAATGAAACAGAAACAAATTCATAGGTACAGAGAACATTTTGATGGCTGTTAGATGGGAGGGGGGTTGAGGGTGGGTGAAAAAGAAGAAGAGATTAAGAAATACAAATTGGTTGTTACACTGTAGTCATGAGGATCTAGGATATAGCATAAGGAATAGAGTTTACAATATTGTAATAACTATGTATGGTGTCAGGTGGGTACTAGATCTATCACAGTGATACATGGGAGAAGGGTTGGAGGCAGAGGAAGGGATTAAGAAATACAAATTGGTAGTTATAAAATAGTCATGGTATGTAAAGTAAAGCATAGGGAATTTAATCAATAATATGGAATAGCTATGTATAGTGCTAGGTGGGTACTACCTGGGGGATCACTTCTTAACTATATAAATGTCTAGCCACTATGCTATACACCTGAAATCATATAAAATAATATTGAATGTCAACTGTAATTGAAAAATTAAATAGAGAGGGGAAAAGATAAAGGAAAATAAGAGGTTCAGAGTTCCAGGTATAAAACAAATAAGTCTTGGGGATGTAATACACAGCATAGAAAATAAAGTAAAAAATATTGTGATAGTATGGTACAGTGTCTGATGGTTGCTGAACTTGTCATGGTGATCTGTTCTTTAGCATAGGGAATATAATCAATAATATGGTAATAAATATGTATAGTGCCAGGTGGGTACTGTTGAATAATTATGGTGTCAACCTGAAACTAATGTAATATTGTATATTAGCTATATTTTAATAAAATATGTTTTAGAAAGAATACATTAGATGGCAGATTAGATGAAGCAGAGGATCAAACCAGAATTTGGAAGACAAGGAAGCAGGAAACACCCAATGCGTACAGCAGAAAGAAAAAACAATTTTTAAAATGAGGATAGTTTATGGGACCTCTGGGACAACATCAAGCATAACAACATTCACATTATAGGAATACCAGAGGAGAAGAGAGAGCAAGGGATTGAAAACCTATTTGAAGAACTAATGACTAAAAATTTCCCTAATTTAGAGAAGGAAATAAACATACAAGTCTAGGAAGTGCAGAGTCCCAAACAAGATGAACCCAAAGAGGTCCACACCAAGACACATCATAATTAAAATGCCAAAGGTTAAAGACAAAGAGAAAAATCTTAAAAAGCAGCAAGAGAAAAGCAATTAGTTATCTACAAAGGAGCTCCCATAAGACTTTAACTGATTTCTCAAAAGAAGCTTTTCAGGCCAGAGGAGAATAGCAGGAAATATTCAAAGTGATGAAAAGCAAGGACCTACAACCAAGATTATTCTACCTAGCAAAGCTAGCATTTAGAATCAAAGGACTGATAAATGTCTTCTCAGACAAGAAAAAGCTAAAGGAGTTCATCTTCACCAAGCCAGTATTCAAGTAATGTTAAAGGAACTTCTTTAAGAAGGGGAAGAAAAAAAGATATGAAATATGAATAATAAAATGGCAATAACTATTGGACTGTCGAAAAAGTCATGACATATTTTTTTCTATGATTTTCATTGCAAAAATGTGTCATGACTTTTCCGACAACCCAATACATACCTATTAATAATTACTATAAATGTAAATAGATTAAATGTCCCAATCAAAAGGTGGCTGAATGGATAAGACAATATGACCCTTACATATGCTGCCTATAAGAGACCCACTTCAGATCAAAAGACACATAGAGACTGAAAATAAAGGGATGAAAAAAGTTATTTCATGGAAATGGAAATGAAAAAAAAAGCTGGGGTAGTATTTAATCAGACAAAATAGACCTTAAAACAAAGCCTATAACAAGAGACAAAGAAGGACATTTTATAATGATAGAGGGATCAATTCAACAAGAGGATATAACCCTTGTAAACATTACACACCTAATGTAGGAGCAGTTAAATATGTAAAATGAATACTGACAGCATAATTTACAATAGCCAAGATATGGAAACAACCTAAGTGTCCATCAATAGATGAATGAATAAAGAAGATAAGGGACATATATACAATGGAATATTACTGGGCCATGAAAAGGAATGTAATCTTATTACTTGCAACAACAGGGATGGACTTAGTGGATATTATGCTAAGTCAATTAAGTTAGACAGAAAAAGACAAATACCACATGGTTTTACTTGTATGTGAAATCTAAAAAACAAAATAAATGAACAAAAAAACAGAGGCAAACTCATGGATACAAAGAAGAAACTGATGGTCAACAGATGTGAGGGGCCTGGGTAAAAAGGATGAAGGGATTAAGAAGTACAAATTGGTAATTACAAAATAGTCACAGGGATGTAAAGTACAACACAGGGAATACAGTCAATAATATGGTAATAACTATGTATAGTGCCAGATGGGTACTAGACTAGTTAGGGGGATCACTTTGTAAGTTATATAAATGTCTAACCACTATATTGTACACCTGAAACAAATATATTGTCAACTTTATTTGAATTTTTTAATTGATATATAAATATGTCAACTTTAATTGAATTTTTTATTTTTTTTAAAAAAGGAAAACTAGCAAATAGAGCAAAATAAATGCAAAACAAGCACAAGGAAGGAATAATGAAGATAAGAGAGAAATCAATGAAATTGAAAATAGGAAAATAATACAGAAAAATCAATAAAACAAAAAATTGTTTTTTAAAACAAAATCAATGAAATTGATACACCTCTAGCAAGACTGACAAAAATGAAGAAGATACAAATCACCAATATCACTACAGATTCTACATTCATTAAAAAGTTAATAGGGCCGGCCGAGTGGCGCGATGGTTAAGAACTCGCTTGGGATGCCAGAGGGCCCCGGTTCGGATCCCACATATGAGGGCCAGTGACACTGCCCTCCACAGCTAAGATGCTGAACAACAGCTCAACCTGGAGCGGGGCTGCCATGAGTCGCCGGCGACGGCGTGGGCTGCAGTCCCTGTGGCAGTGGATTGCCATGGGCTACCGTGTGTGGCCAGCAGCCAGCGTGAGCGGCCGGCAGCCGCAGTGAGCGGCCGTCCAGAAGCCGGCGACTGATCTGCCTCGCCCGGGAAGAGCGCAATAACGGTGCCAACTTGGGCCAGTGAAGCAACGTCCTCCACAACTAGACTGAAGAACAAAACGACAGCAACTTGTCTGTTCCCATCCCCCCAATTCCCCAATAAAAATCAAAAAAAAAAAAAGTTAATAAAAGAATACTATGAACAGCTTCACATTCATAAATTTGATACTTTAGAAAAAATGACCAATTCATTGAAAGCTATAAAGTACCAAACTCGATTAAGATGGAATAGGCATCTGAATAGCCTTATAATCATCAAGTAAATTGAATTCATAATTTAGAAACTTCCACAAATAAAATATCTAGGACCAGATGGTTTCCCTGGAGAATCCTATCAAACATTTACAAGAAGAATTAACATTAATTTTATCAAATCTCTTCCATAAACCAAAAGAGAAGGGTATAATCTCATATCAAAACCAAAAAGAAAACTACATCCAAATTCCTCTCATGGGCTTAGGTGCAAAAGCACCCAACAAAATTTAAAGTAAATCCAACAGTGTATAACAAGAATTATACACCATGATCAACTGGGATTTATTGCAAGGAGGTAAGACTGATTCAGTAATTTAAAATCTATCTATGCAATCTACCATCTCAACAAGCTAAAGAAGAAAAATTATATATAATATCAATTGATGCAAAAAAGTAGTTAACAAAATCTAACACCCATTTATAATTTTAAAAACTCTCAGAAAATTAGGAATAGAGAGGAATGATCTCAACTTGCTAAAGAACATTTACCCAAAAAAACTATAACTAATATTTATACTTAATGTTTAAAAACTGAATATTACCCTCTAAAAAGTTGTAGTCAGTATAATTAGGCGAGAAAAATAATTAAAAAGCATACAGATCAGAAAGAAAACAGCAAAAACGCCTATATTTGAAAAAACATCTATATTTGAAAACGACATGATTACATAGAAAATTTGAAGGCATCTACACACACACACACACACACACACACACACACAACACCCTTCTCGAACTAATAAATGAGTTCAGCAAGGTATATAAGATATATACAAGGTATATATCTTATATAGGATATAAGACCAACATAAAAATCAATCACATTTTTGTATACTAACAATGAAATACAGAAAGCCAAATTTAAAACAGTACCATTTACCATTACTCCAAAGAAAATGAATAGATACGCACTTAACAAAACATGTATAGAATCTGTATGCTGAAAATCACAAGATGCTGATAAACGCAATAAAAGAAGATTTAAGTGGAAATGGAGAGATATTCCACTGATTGGATGTTCCATGGATTGAAAGACTCAAAACAGTAAAGATGTTAATTCTCCCTCAAATTGATTGATAGATTTAGTGCAATTCTTATCAAAATCCCAGCAAGGTTTTTTGTAGACATAGATAAACTTATTCTAAAATTTATATGGAAAGGCTCAGGAACTAGAATAGTAAACAATCTTGAGATAAGAAAAATTAAGTAGGAGGAAACTCTCTACCTGATATTAACTTTAGAGTAATCAGTGTGGCATCTATAGAGGGATAAATACATAGACCAGTGAAACAGGGTACAGAACACAGAAATAGAGCCACACAAATATGCCCAAGTGATTTTTGTCAAAAGTGCAAAACCAATTCAATGGAAAAATAACCTTTAAAAAAATAAGAACTTTGACCTAAACCTCACATCTTATACAAAAATTAATTCAAAATGGATCATAGACTTAAGTCAATGCAAAACATAATGCTATAAAATTTTGGAAAAAAAAATAAGAGAAAATCTCCAGGATCTAGAGCCAGGCAAGGAGTTCTTAGACTTGACACCAAAAGCATCATCTATAAAAGGAAAATTTTATAAATTGGACTTTATTAAAGTGTAAAACTTTGGTTCTGTGACTATCCACATAAAGAAAATGAAAAGACAAGTTACAGGCTGGTAGAATATATTTGCAAACCACATATCTGAATAAGAACTAGTTTCTAAAATATATAAAGAACTGTGAAAACCCAACATTAAAAAGATAACTCCAGTCTAATGATGAGCAAAAAACATGAGAAGACATTTCACTGAACAGCATATAAAATGAGAAGACAGTCAGCATCCTCAGCCCTTTAGGGAAATGCAAATTGAAACCACATTGAGATAGCACTACATAGCTGTGAGAGTGGTTAGATAAAAAGTGGTACAACGTACAATGTTGGAGCAGCATGCAGATTACGCATGCTTTTGGGATTGTGAAACAGTTGCAGCCTCTCAGGAAAGCAGTCTGGTAGTTTCTTTAAAAACTAAACATGCTATTACCATATGACTCTGAACACTATCTTAGAGAAACGAAAACTTGTGTTCACACAAGGATACAATACGAATGTTCATAGCAGCTTTATTTGTAATAGCCTGAGCTGGAAGCAGCCCAGAGGCCCTACTACAGGTGAACGGTCAAACCAAGGGTGGCTCCTCCTGCCATGGGACACTCCTCAGCCACAGGCACAAACTCACCAAACAAACCCTCCAGGCAATTATGCTGAGCAAAAGAAAGGAAAAGAAAATGAAAACCAACCCCAGAGGGATTAGATGGTTTCATTCCTATAATATTTTTGAAATGACAATACTTTAGAAATATAGAGGACACGCTAGGGGTGGCCAGGGCTATGGGATCAGGGGTGGGAAGGTTGTGGCTTGTGGTGGGTTAGAAAATACCAACATGAGGGAGATTTGAGGTGTTAACACTGCTCAGTATCTTGACGGAGGTGGTGGATACATAACCTACACAGGTGATAAAGCTATAAATACACAGGCTCGCGCGCGCGCACACACACACACACACACACACACACACACACACACACACTGTTGTATAAATGAGCCAGTGATGGCCTGTGTGTATTGGTCCTGAGGTTTATTTCCTCACTGCAGGCTGAGACCCATTAGGTCAAAAGCCCACAGGCACCAAATTCCAATTATCACACATCCAATTATTTAAAAACTAGTTCCGAGGAGCACATTTTTAGCCATTTAGAGACTGCCTGCTTTGCGTACCCCACAGAAACCCTCCCGATAGCTGTTGCTTGTTGGTAAGACAAGGCCCAGACCTGCGACTGCCCCTCCGAGCTCTGACCCAGAGACAGCTGGTGTGCTGCTGGGTGCATCATCTACACACACCAGCCCCTTCTCTGGAGCCCCCCTCTGCCAGAAGGCTCCTTGTCCTTCTCTCCTTCTGAGTAGTGACGCCCCCATCCTAGGCTCTAGAACAGCGGTTCTCAACCTTTCACAGGGGTCGCCTAAGACCATCGGAAAATACATATTTTCAATGGTCTTAGGAACCGAGACACAGCTCCTCTATCTGTCTCCAGGCCCACATACAGATACACCTACATAGGAGTACCCGGCGACCCCTGTGAGGGTCGCGACCCACAGGTTGAGAACCACTGCTCTAGACAGACCCTGCTGGGAAGGGCATCCCCCATGTGCAGCTCTGTCCCAGCACCACCCAATAAAGCGTGTTATGTGTTCCAGCCCCTCATGATCATATCTGCCCCTTGATCAGCCCCAAACTCCTCTCCCCCTACACACACACACACACACACACACACACACACACACACAAATGAATGCAGGGAGAACTGGGGAATCAGGTCAGTGGGTTGTATCAATGGCAATATGCAATTTGTGATACTATAGTTTTGTAAAATGTTACCATGAGGAAATCAGGGTAAAGAATATAAGGGACCATTATTATCTCTTCATGTGAATTTACAATTTTCTCAATAAAAAATTTTACTTAGAAATATTTCTGGCTAGTTTGTGGGGAGCCATGGTTACAGGTAATTCAGAGCCTTACAGACTGGCTCAGTTAATGCTTAACCTGTTTTTGCTCCTAAGGCCTTGTCTCTGCCTGCACTGGAGGGTGCTTACAAGTTGTTGAGGTACGTGGTGAAGATGGCCAGTTCCTTAGGAGATACTATAGATAGATGGCTATCTTGGCTAATGGAAGAAAGTGTCCTGGGAAGCTAATCCCCTAAAGCCCCCCTGA